>NC_050099.1:22843456-23146486 GCF_902167145.1 Zea mays | reverse complement strand
CAGCCATGCAGGCGGCATGCAACCGCGCCAGATGGACGCGCTTCTCCGACTTCCGACACGCCAGCCTGGAACCCAGGCCCACGCGTCGAGCAACCGGCACGCCAGTTGCTGCATGCAAGCAACCGCACCGCCACTTGTGCCACCATCGCGCCTCTTCGGTTGCGAAGCCTGTGCCACGACTCGAGGCGACCCAACAGCGCCAGACTGGCGCGTCGGTCAAAGCAACCGAAAGTGGGCCAGCAGTAATAGCGGTGGCAGGCGGGCGGGCACAGCAGTCACGTCGTCAGCCAGGCTCACGTCCCATCCTGAGACAGCAAGGGAGCCTCCTCTCACGGCGTGAAGACGGTGCACCCGTGACCCATTCCTCGAACGGATCGCACGCGCGCAACAGCCGCCCCGCCAACCACTCACCCCGTCGCATTAACTCCACGGCGAGACACGCGGCGCTTCTGACAGGAGGAGCGCGCGACGCTTCACCTTCGCCGTAATAACCGCGTCAGAAAAGGTACGCCACGTCGTCCGATTTCGTATCCTTTTCCGTTTTCCTCTTTCTCTATCTCTTGCAACAGGGACCGGGAAAGGGGGATACCCCGAAAGGGATCCTTCTCCGCGAAGGAACCGGGCTCCGAGCCCCCCATTACTGATCAGGGGTTCGAAGGCTGGCCCCCCGAGGGTTCAACAGTCGCCTCAGATCGCGTGGGCCCGACACCCACTACTGGTCAGGGGTTCGAAGGCCAGCCCCCCGAAGGGCTTCATGGCCGCCTCAGGCTACTCGGGCTCCGCGCCCATTACTGATCAGGGGTTCGAAGGCTGGCCCCCGAAGGGTTCACAGTCGCCTCAGACACCGAGCGAGGGATGACCAGGGGTACGTTCGATACATAACCAAGGCTCGGGCTGCGCTCCCGAGGTACCCTAGGACATTTCCGAGACCAGTGGGAAAGATCTTGTAACGGAATCCCATCGGAGGGAGGCATCGAGCCCTCGGACCCCGTCGCCAGGGGACCGGGTCCGGCAAATCACCCGCAGGTACTTTTGGGCGTGCCTCTGGGCCCCTAGCCGACCCCCAACGAACGGGGCACGGACGTCCACTCGGATTACCCGCTTGCAGCTCACCGGAGACACCATGTTCGGTGCCCATCGAGGGTAACATGGCGCACTCCCCCCCTCCTCCTTGCGGAAAGGCGACGAAGGGGCGTATGTAAAAAGCCGAGTCTGTCCCTGATCGTCCTCTCGCCCTGTGCAGAGGCTCGGGGGCTGCTCTCGCAAAAACCGGCTCCGGCCAAATCGTTGACAGCGTCAACATACCAGCCCGAGAGCTTGGGCCCCGACCGTGCACCCGGGCTACGGCCAGTTCGCATGAGGGAACGACCAGACCAGCCAAAGTATTAAGACCTCGAAGGAGTGTAACCACTCCTCCGAGGCCTCGGGGGCTACACCCGGCGGGTGCGCTCGCGCGCACCCACCGGAACGAAATGCAACCGAGAAAGGCTGGTCCCCTTGCAAAAAAGTGCGACAAAAGCCTCCAAGCGAGTGCTAACACTCCCTTCGAGGCTCGGGGGCTACTGTCGGGGACCATAATTAGGGGTACCCTCAAGACGCCTAATTCTCAGCTGGTAACCCCCATCAGCATAAAGCTGCAAAGGCCTGATGGGCATGATTAAGTCAGGGATCAGTCCACACGAGTGACTCGATCACGCTTCACCCGAGCCTAGCCTCGGCCGAAGGCAGCCGACCTCGAGAGACTTCCGTCTCGCCCGAGGCCCCCTTTTTATGGCGGACACATCACCGGCTCGCCCAAGGCCTTGGCTTCGCTCAGAAGCAACCTTGACTAAATCACCACACCGACTGACCAAATTGCAGGGGCATTTAACGCACAGGAGGCCTGACACCTCTATCCTGACACGCGCCTCCGGCAGAGCCGAGGTGACCGCCGTCACTCCACCGCTCCACTGGCCAGTCTGACAGAAGGACAGCGCCGCCTGCGCCACTCCGACTGCAGCGCCACTCGACAGAGTAAGTCTGACAGGCAGTCAGGCCTCGACAAAGGCGCCACGGCGAACTCCGCTCCGCCCGACCCCAGGGCTCGGACTCGGGCTAAGACCCGGAAGACGGCGAACTCCGCTCCGCCCGACCCCAGGGCTCGGACTCGGGCTAAGACCCGGAAGACGGCGAACTCCGCTCCGCCCGACCCCAGGGCTCGGACTCGGGCTAAGACCCGGAAGACGGCGAACTCCGCTCCGCCCGACCCCAGGGCTCGGACTCGGGCTAAGACCCGGAAGACGGCGAACTCCGCTCCGCCCGACCCCAGGGCTCGGACTCGGGCTAAGACCCGGAAGACGGCGAACTCCGCTCCGCCCGACCCCAGGGCTCGGACTCGGGCTAAGACCCGGAAGACGACGAAACTCCGCCTCGCCCGACCCTAGGGCTCGGACTTCGCCCTGGCCTCGGCCGAACGACTTCCGCCTCGACCGACCCCTTGGCTCGGGCTCGGCCACGGCAACAGAAGGCAGACTCAACCTCGGCTTCGGAGGAAACCCCACGTCGCCCTGCCTAGGGCACAGACCACCACGTCAACAGGAGGCGCCATCATCATCCCACCCCGAATCGACTCGGGTCACGGAGAACAAGACCGGCGTCTCATCCGGCCAGCTCCGCCAGAGAGGCAATGATGGCGCTCCACAAGCTCTATGACGACGGCGGCCCCTAGCTCTCTTACGGAAGCAGGACAACGTCAGCAGGGACTCGACCGCTCCAACAGCTGTCCCTCCATCAGGCTCCGCCGCACCTCCAACAGCCACGACATCACGCCAGCAGGGTGCCCAGATCTCTCCGGCTGCCACATTGGCATGTACCTAGGGCGCTAGCTCTCCCTCCGCTAGACACGTAGCACTCTGCTACATCCCATTGTACACCTGGATCCTCTCCTTACGACTATAAAAGGAAGGACCAGGGCCTTCTCAGAGGAGGTTGGCCGCGCGGGACCGAGGACGGGACAGGCGCTCTCTTGGGGCCGCTCGCTTCCCTCACCCGCGTGGACGCTTGTAACCCCCCTACTGCAAGCGCACCTGACCTGGGCGCGGGACGAACACGAAGGCCGCGGGACTTCCACCTCTCTCACGCTCGGCTCCGGCCGCCTCGCCTCTCCCCCCTTCGCGCTCGCCCACGCGCTCGACCCATCTGGGCTGGGGCACGCAGCACACTCACTCGTCGGCTTAGGGACCCCCCTGTCTCGAAACGCCGACACTTACCGCATTTGAAGCATGATCGCTTTCCCTTGGTCTTAGTCTTGCTTGGCTGTCCCTTGCGACCCTTTAGCGCCATCTTGAATCTTTTGATGATGAGGGCCATCTCTTCATCATTAAGACCGGCCGCCTCAATTTGCGCCACCTTGCTGGGTAGCGCCTCCTTGCTCCTTGTTGCCTTGAGAGCAATGGGTTGAGGCTCATGGATTGGGCCATTCAACGCGTCGTCCACGTACCTTGCCTCTTTGATCATCATTCGCCTGCTTACAAATTTTCCAAGAATTTCTTCGGGCGACATCTTGATGTACCTAGGATTTTCACGAATATTGTTTACCAAGTGAGGATCAAGAACGGTAAATGACCTTAGCATTAGGCGGACGACGTCGTGATCCGTCCATCGCGTGCTTCTGTAGCTCCTTATTTTGTTTATAAGGATCTTGAGCCGGTTGTATGTTTGTGTTGGCTCCTCGCCCCTTATCATCGCGAATCGTCCGAGCTCGCCCTCCACCAACTCCATCTTGGTGAGTAAGGTGACATCATTCCCCTCATGAGAGATCTTGAGGGTGTCCCAAATCTGCTTGGCATTGTCCAAGCCGCTCACCTTGTGATACTCGTCCCTGCACAAAGAGGCTAGCAACACAGTAGTAGCTTGTGCATTTTTATGGATCTGTTCATTAATAAACGAAGGGCTATCTGAGCTATCAAATTTCATTCCACTTTCCACAATCTCCCAAATGCTTGGATGGAGAGAAAATAGGTGAGTACGCATTTTGTGACTCCAAAATCCATAGTCCTCTCCATCAAAGTGAGGAGGCTTGCCAAGTGGAATGGGGAGCAAATGAGCATTTGAGCTATGCAGAATGCGCGAATAATCAAAAGAAAAGTTTGAGTTAACCGTCTTTTGTTTATCATAGTCGTTGTCGTCGTTGTCCTTTTGGGAAGAGGAAGATTCGTCGCTGTCGTCGTAGTAGACGATCTCCTTGATGCGCCTTGTCTTCTTCTTCTTCCCTTCCTTCCGTCTATGGCCCGAGCCGGTGTCGGTAGGCTTGTCATCTTTGGGCTCGTTGACGAAGGACTCCTCCTTATCGTTGATCACGATTCCCTTCCCCTTAGGATCCATCTCTTCGGGCGGTTAGTCCCTTTCTTGAAGAGAACGGCTCCGATACCAATTGAGAGCACCTAGAGGGGGGGGGGGTGAATAGGTGATCCTGTGAAAACTTAAACTTATCGCCACAAAAACTTGTTAAGTGTTAGCACAATAATCGCCAAGTGGCTAGAGAGGAGTCTCAACAAAACACAATACCACAAGAAATCAAACACAGAGATGACACAGTGGTTTATCCCGTGGTTCGGCCAAGACCAACGCTTGCCTACTCCACGTTGTGGCGTCCCAACGGACGAGGGTTGCAATCAACCCCTCTCAAGCGGTCCAAAGACCCACTTGAATACCACGGTGTTTTGCTTGCTTTTTCTCAATCCCGTTTGCGAGGAATCTCCACAACTTGGAGCCTCTCGCCCTTACACTTAAGATTCACAAAGAAATACGGAGTAAGGGAGAAACTAGCAACGCACACAAGACTCAAAATCAGAGCAACAGCACGCACACAAGTCGCAACAAGAGCTCGCAACACAACTCAATGAGTCCACAACTCAACAAGAGCTCTAGATGCTATCACAATGAACCAAATGCGTGGAATCGATGTCTTGGTTCTTAGGAATGTTGTAGGAATGCTTGATATTCTCCTCCATGCGCCTAGGGGTCCCTTTTATAGCCCCAAGACAGCTAGGAGCCGTTGAGAGCAATTCTGGAAGGCTGATCTTGCCTTCTGTCATCGGGCGCACCGGACAGTCCGGTGCACACCGGACACTGTCCGGTGCCCGATCTCCTTCCTTAAACAGCACAGTCGACCGTTGCAGATCTGGGAGCCGTTGGCGCACCGGACATGTCCGGTGCACACCGGACAGTCCGGTGCCCCCTTCCGACCGTTGGCTCGGCCACGTGTCGCGCACGGATTCCGCGGCCGACCGTTGGCTCACCGGACAGTCCGGTGAATTTTAGCCGTACACCGTCGGCAAATACCCGAGAGCGGCCACTTCGCTCGAGGCAACCTGGCGCACCGGACACTGTCCGGTGCACCACCGGACAGTCCGGTGCTCCAGACCGAACAGCCTTTTGGCTGTACACAGCCAACTTTTCTCTGACTCGATTTCTCCTGTTTCAAGCACTTAGACACAATACATTAGTCTTCAAAACAATGTACTAAGGCTTAGAAACATACCTTTACTCTTGATTTGCACTTTGTCCATCCATGGGTATAGATTCACATTTAAGCACCTGTGTTGGCACTCAATCACCAAAATACTTAGAAATGGCCCAAGGGCACATTTCCCTTTCAGGCTCTCAGCCATTTCAAGCGTGGATGGCACCGCCACCGACGGGGTGGGTGCCACCACCTCAGGGGTGGCCAGTACAACAGTATTCGTGGATGCATGCACAGCCTCCTCATCACCATGGATCACAAGTGACGTTCCATGTTTAGTTTTATGCAAATGGTGACCAAACATAGCAATGTATAGGTATAGGGATAGCAAAACACAACCTTATTTGAATGATTGATGAATTGCAGGGTTCAGCGTCACATGCTCAGGGATCGGAGGGTGCTGTCAACGTCCAAGACTTCTTCGTCCATGGTTCTGGAGGCAGTGGCCAAAACTCCCACAGCCCGCAGGAGTGAGTAGTGAGTTTGTTTAAATGTGTATTGATTGTGAATGTTTGAAACTATGGATGTGTATGGCCAAAACTCCCACGAAAACTATGTATGGACTATGTACTTATGGACTATTTATGTACTATGGAAGGTTGTGAATGTGTTTTGTGAATTGTGTCTTTTGCTGTCAATTGAAAGGTGCACAAAATTCTGTTTGGGGGGGGGGTATCATGAATTTTCGTCGGCCACCACCGGGACCGACGAAAATACGGCCATTTTCGTTGGCCACCACCGGGACCGACGGAAATACGGCCCAGCTATTTTCATCGGCCACCACCGGGCCGACGAAAATCAGGCTCCTATTTTCGTCGACCACTGAGACTGACGAAAATAGTCAGCCGACCAACTATTTTCGTCGGCTTTGGGGAAGCCGACGAAAATAAATCATTTTCGTCGGTACTGACGTAAATAGTTGCCTATTTTCGTCGAACTTATTTTCGGCGGTGCCGACGAAAATAGTGTATTTTTGTCGGTTTACGCTTATTTTCGTGGGTTTTTGGCCCACGAAAATTTAGGTGTTTCCTGTAGTGGGGGCTCGGCTGCTGGCACTGCTGGGCCGAGCGAGGTGGGCCGCCAGGTCAAGCAGGCTGGCGAGGTGGGCCGCGGGCGAGGCTGCGGCGCGCTAGGCCGGGGAGCAGGCCGGGGCGCGGGGGTGGCCAGGTGGGCCGTTGGCGCTGAGTGTGAGATGGGCTGCGGGAGGGAGAAGGAGGGGGATGGGTTGGGCGGCTAAGGCCAAAGGAGGGGGAAGGGATGGCTGAGGAAGGTTTTTCTTTTATTTATTTTTCCTTCCTTTTGTTCCTTTTTGAAAACATGATTTAGTTTTGAATTCAAATTCAAACATGCTTCCTAAGTTCGAATAAATGCACCATCACAAAGGAAAAACATGCCTCGACATGCTATGCAACAATCAAGGATCCCCTTTCTAGGGTTTTATTTCACTAGGCCTAAACATATATAAAACAAAATAACTCTTCGCTATTTAGGAAAAAGAAAAGAAAAGAAAAGCAAGGAAAAGAGAGGGTAACACCTAAATTTTGTGGATATTAGAAAAGAAATTTTATACCCCAAATTTAGGGTGTTATAGTTATATCATGAATTGTGAACTTGTGGTCTTTGTGATCTTTTGTCAACTTTGTTGTATTGTGAAGTTTGATATGTTTACCGATCGTATTTTAGATTTCGACCGTTACCAGTGTATTTTCCGCACCGAACTTTCGTTTTCGATGTTTTTGAAATACCAATATTGTTTCTGTTTTCGGAGTTACCGTTTTCGATTTTGTTTCCGATAAAAAATATGAAAACGGTAATGGTTTTAGTGTTTACCGACTGTTTTCATCCCTACCTACGCATGAAGGAAGGTGACATAAGGCTCGTGATGGAAGACGAAGCTGCACCACACACGACCCCAAACCACACCGCAAGTCTACTCTATGGGATCTATAAAGTACCACTACGTCGGCATTAGACTCGCTATAGGGATCCACATACTGGACGGATGAAGTGATACACCATACCGGGAGTATGGCTGCGCACGGTCCTACCAGAGACGTCAGAAGACTACGCCACCTAGGGGCAGCAGGCCGAGCTCCCTCTAGAAGAATATAAGTCCCCCTTGTAAGATCCTACCCTTGAGCTATAAAAGGGCAAGGCTTCCCCCTTATTTCCACACACACACCTGTTGTAACACAGTACTCAAGAAATACTACGATCAGTACTACACTAGACTAGGGCGCAACCTAAACCATTATAACTATTTGTCTTAGACCCCCTCTTCTCGAATCCATGCGATTCACCATTCAAAGTGAGTCCACGCTATCATCCTCACCGAACAACCAATTAATCTATGTATAATTTCATACATTATATATATGAAACACAAATATATGTATGGAGATCCGGTAATTGTATAGAATACAAATAAATTTTGTTTTAAAATGATATGAATTGAATAAGGAAAGAAAATATTAAAAAATGAAAACCATAAAAGAAAAAGAAAACAGCAAGAAGGACCCAACACTAACTTGGACTAAAGGTAAGAATAATTGGCGCCACAGAAGAACTATTAGTTTATTTGTATTGAAAAATTGCATCTTATGCTGTATTTTGAATTATTCATCTATATATGTTTAAAAACGTAGAATGGCTTTAAACAACTACACTTTTCCTAGATAGATCCGCCCCCAGTGAAGATGTTAATTGTTCAGTGAGTTAGGGCAGTAGTGGTATTGCTGCCTAGCAAAGCAGCCTTCTTCTTGAACTCCTTCCACTCGTCTAAGACTTGAGTGAGCTTCTCCTGCTTGGACTTGAGCCCGACGAGGCAGTTCGCATGCACCGTGCATACCTTGTTAAAATCCTTGCGTAGCTGACAGAAGCCGGTGAAGTACGCCGTGTCCACGAACTGCACCCGTATGCCGTGCTGCGCCGGCAGCTTGTCCTTCACCTGCTGGAACACATACTGCTCGTGCGTGTACCGGTAGGACAGCCGCGCCTTGTACCAGCTCTCGTAGAAGGCCACCATCCTGGGGCTCGCCTTCACGTACATGAACCCGGTGTTGGCCAGCTTGTCGAGGTCGTAGGGGTTGTCGCCGTAGTACTTGTCGCACGACATGGCCAGGTCGGCGCCGATGGGGATGCGCAGCAGCGGGTTCCGCAGCCAGATGATGTCCATGTCGGTGAAGACGAAGCTGTAGCCGAGGTTGAGGACCCGGGCCTGGGACAGGAACTTGCGCCACACGATCTCGAGGTAGCCCTTGGCCATGTACGATTGCTGTGCGGCGTAGTCGACGCCGCCGGCTTCGAGGTGGTAGCAGAGCGGGTGCACGAGCTGGCACTGTTCGTACGCCTTGGCGCCGTCGGCGACGATGACCAAGTGCTTGAGAAGGGGCTCCGTCCCCACGCCCAGGCGGAAGCTCTGGAGCAAGAGGTCCTGGAGTGAGCCCGGAGCCGTCCACGCTTGGCTCGCGAAGGTTAGTATGACGGTCTTGTCAAGGTCGGCCATGGACGCTCGCCTCAGCAGCGCCTCCAGCTTGTCGTCACCTGGAGCTGGAGCAGGGGCCTGTTTATTAAGAGAAAATAGAAGAAGGTGACTGATTAAACCAGTGAATATGCAATATATGAAACCAGAACCAGTGCAGGGTGACCAATTGGAGATCAACGCGCGTATGGTAACATAGGATCGGAATCATTTTTGGAGTGAAATCTGTGCACATACGATGCCAGGTTTCTTGGTGCTGGGAGTGGGATCAGCGTTTGTTCCGTTAGTAGTACTCCTACCCAAGATGATGAGGCCTTGCTGTGCGGGCAAGAGGCCACGGGGGCATGGAACATGCAGCAGGAGCAGGCCGAAGCAGGCCGCCGCGGCAGCTACTCCGAACAAGAAACCCAAGAAATCCCTCATGGTGTTCTTCTTCATCTCTCCAACGACAAGACCGAGCTGCTCGTAGAATGCCTACACGCGCGGTATCACGCTAGCTGCGTCGTGGGTGAAATATAGTGCCATGCATCCTAGCACAGCGGCACACTCGCTCATCTTATGGTCGTTGCTCACGCCAAGATTACTGATCAAGCTATCGAAAAGTTCTGAATCGGTGCCTTGAAAAATAAGTTTCTCATGTTGACTTAGTCGAGCAACTTAGAGAGTCAGCAAGCAACTTTATTAGTAGAGCAACTCACGCAGCAAGTCAGAATTAGATGGCAGTTGGCTGTCGGTACTCTCCTTGCGTGCTTGTCCCTTTTTACCCATGCATCACTCACTAATATACAAATATACTATAGTCAGGTGTCCGTGTGTTATTACGGTTTTTATATATCACATAGATAAATTTGGTTTATATGTGATAGTTGTTCAAATATGTTTCAAATCTTTACCATGATTTATGCTTTGTTTTAACTGATCATTGTGTTCGATCTCAACGAACCTGCATAAATGCTATTTATTTATCGAGTGATGTCGGTGTATGGACCCTGGGTCCTTAACCAACCAGTAAATGTGCCACGTGGCTGGCTCTAGATGGTGTGCGAGATGACACAAACGATTATCCTGATTCGGGCTACTCAAGGCCCTACTTCCAGCAGAGAGAATGAGACTTATATTACTCGCATCATGGTGCCTTTAGTAGGGGTTTACAAGCACAACAGGAGAGGGGAAGTCCCTAAGTCCCTAGAGATGATTGAGGCAAGTGTCGATATCTAAGACAGAGTGGGAAAGCGAGAGTTCATCTACCTCTCTCCCCCCTTTTCTCGTGGAGGGACCACTATCCTATTTATACACCAAGGGGAGTGTCCGCAGTGAAACTGAGTCTTGTATTCGAAGGGGAGATGCCCTGGCGCCTGACGTGACAGCGAATTATGCAGTAGATTCGTGTCTGTTGACTTCCCGTAAAGAACCGAGTCCGAGGGGTTGTTCGTATGCCCGAGCCCCTTAGGGAGAGGTCGCCCATGCTGTAGTGGTTGGAAAACAGCGTCGGGGTATGGGCCAAAGGCTACTTACGGGGCACGTCATCGTTCTGGCGCGTGATGACCTCGAGATTCCCTACAGCGCTCATGAAGATCAGGGTCCCTGCTTGGTTGATGCAGAAGTCTTCTTGAGACGCTAGTCGAACCGTCTCTCGGCGTGCGCTACAGTCGGGCGGAGTGGTTGTCTACGGGATTCGCGGCGCAGTTGGTTGCCGAGGCTGAGCTCGGGCGAGGCGGTGAACTTGCCCGAGGGCTGAGCCTAGGGTCGGGCGAGGCGGAGCGGTTGTGCCGGAAGGCTCGTCGGCTTGGCCTGTCGTGTTAGGCGTCCCATCAGAGGGCGTTAGGCGACATGTGTGCACTATGATGTAGGCGTAATCATATCGCTACGTCGGACGTGATTGCTATCTTGTTTGCCACTGTGCTCTGCTGCCACAATGCGGGTTGGCGCATGCATTAAATGTGCCTGTCCCCTGCCTGTTTTCGAGTGCCCTTGTCCCATTCGCTTGAGGCCGGCTCAGGCGAAATGGACTAGACAGAGGGGGCTTCGGGTGAGGCGGAGCGAGTGGTGTCGACCTCGGGTGAGGTGGGGCCCTGCTCGAGGTGGGAGACCTTTGGGGGACATCTTGGTTTTGTTATTGGTGGCTCTGCTATCACCCTTCATGAGTTTGGTCCTTATCTCTCTGAGTGCGTTTGTTAGGGGGATAATCAGGGTGTCCCTTATTACCGCCCCGATAGTAGCTCCCGAGCCTTCCAAGGAAGTACTTTTGGTACTTGTTTGGAGGCTCTACCACTAGCTCGCAAGTGTGCTGCTTTTTTGAGAGATGGACGTGTTTGTTTTCCAAAGGGTGCGCGTGAGCGCACCCGTCGGGTGTAGCCCCCAAGGCCCCGAAGGAGTGGTTGACTCCTTTGGGGGCTTTTGTTATTTGATAGGTCCCGTTTGATCTTTAGTCAGACCAGGGGAACCTTTCTGCGTAATTTGCGAGGGCAGCCCCCAGCCCTTACGCAGAGCAATATGTCGATTGAGGGATGTCTCGACTTTTGGTTCATACGCCCCTTCGTTGCCTCTCTATGAGGAGGAAGAGGGGGAACACGTCATGCTACCCTCGATGGGCGACGAGCATGACGTTTCCATTGAGATGCTACCGGGTGATCCGAGCGGGGGTCCGAGATCCTTTCGATTGGAGTCAGCTTGAGGTCCAGAGACACGCCTAAAGGTATCCGCGGGTGATTCGCCTGGTCCCAGACCCGTTCGGGGGGTCCGAGGGCTCAATGCCTCCCTATGATGGGATACCATCACGAATCGCTTCCGGGGTTCTCAGATATGTCTTAAGATACCTCAGGTCGCAACCCGAGCTGGGGCCATGTATGTGCGTACCTATAGTCATCCCTGACTCTGTGCTCTGGGGCGGTTTTGGAGCCCTTTCGAGGGGCCATCCTTCGAACCCCTGATCAGTATTGGGCTCGGAGCCCTGAAGTCCTGAGGCGGTTCTTCTGAACCCTATTGAGGGCAAAACCTTCGAACCTCTAGACAGTATCTTTCTCGCCTTTTTTCCTCCTGAAGCGGCAGACTGAGGTAGAATACGACTTTTTCTGATCCGCTGCTCATTTTTCGAGAGTTTCTCAAGGCAGACGACACTTCTTTCCAGTTTGGTTTTCGAGAGGACAAAAGGCTAGGTAGTCAATGGGAGAGGGCATACCTTTCGAGGCAGGATGCGGAATGGCGCTCGACGTGTTTTACCTCGGTGGGGACACGGTCATTTAATGCGACGGGACATCCTGCCAACCAACCGACCATTCGCGGCACACGTGCGCGCGGGATTGAAAACAGCCGCCGTACAACCGTTTTCGAGTCACACATTTGGTGGCTTCGTCCGTCCTATAAAGCTGACTGAGAGGGATGGCTTCAGGCCATTATCTTTGCAATCTTAATCCTTTTCCTTCAAACATCGTTTCCATCCTCTTCCTAAGGAGATTCGTCTTCTTCTCGCCCCTTCATTCATTTCGATGGCGGAAAAGATCACTGTCCTTCCTCCCTGCGACCTGTGGCCTGTGTCCTCTGTCACCGATGGGGACCTCGAGGAGTTGGTTGACGCTAGCCTGCTCCGTCATCGAACCACCGGCCCGTAACCCGAGTGGATCGCGTCGCACGACGAGCAGGTGCTGAATACGCCCGCGGGCTATATAGTTAGCTTCACCTCGTTCCATGAATGGGGTTTCGGGGTTCTGGTGAGCCGCTTCATGCGGGCCTTGCTGCACTACTACAGGGTGGAGCTGCACAACTTCAACCCCAACTCCATCGTGCAGGCGGACATCTTCTCCACTGTCTACAAGGGGTTCCTAGGGAATGAGCCCCACTGGGACTTGTGGCTCCACCTCTTCCGCGCGGAGCCCTTCTCTCTCCCCAGCGAGGTGAGGAAGGTGTGCCACACCATCCGCGCCGGAGGCTGCACACTCTAGCTGCGCTCGGACCGGGCGGCACTAAACATCCCTGCCACCTGATAGTCGCCTAGAGGGGGGGTGAATAGGGCGAAACTGAAATTTACAAATATAACACAACTACAAGCCGGGTTAGCGTTAGAAATATAATCGAGTCCGAGAGAGGGCGTGAAAACAAATCGCAAGCAAATAATGAAGTGAGACACGTGGATTTGTTTTACCGAGGTTCGGTTCTCTCAAACCTACTCCTCGTTGAGGAGGCCACAAAGGCCGGGTCTCTTTCAACCCTTCCCTCTCTCAAACGGTCCCTCGGACCGAGTGAGCTTTCTCTTCTCAAATCAACCGGGAGCAACACCTCCCCGCAAGGACCACCACACAATTGGTGTCTCTTGCCTTGGTTACAAGTGAGTATTGAACACAAGAAAGAATGAAAGAGAGAAAGCAATCCAAGCGCAAGAGCTCAAATGAACACGACAAATCACTCTCACTAGTCACTAGGGCTTTGTGTGAAATTGGAGATGATTTGATCTCTTTGGTGTGTCTAGAATTGAATGCTAGAGCTCTTGTAGTAGTTGGGAAGTGGAAAACTTGGATGCAATGAATGGTGGGGTGGTTGGGGTATTTATAGCCCCAACCACCAAAAGTGGCCGTTGGAAGGCTGTCTGTTCGATGGCGCACCGGACAGTCCGGTGCACACCGGACAGTCCGGTGCCCCCTGCCACGTCATCACTGCCGTTGGATTCTGACCGTTGGAGCTTCTGACTTGTGGGCCCGCCTGGGTGTCCGGTGCACACCGGACAGGTACTGTTTGATGTCCGGTGTGCCAGCATGGGCGATTCTGCCTTCTGCGCTCGCAGAGTGCGCATTAAATGCGCGATAGAGAGCCGTTGGCGCGGAGAAGACCGTTGCTCCGGAGGCGCACCGGACAGTCCGGTGCACACCGGACAGTCCGGTGAATTATAGCGGACTAGCCGTTGGCGTTTCCCGAAGCTGGCGAGTTCCTGAGGCCGACCTCCCTTGGCGCACCGGACACTGTCCGGTGTACACCGGACAGTCCGGTGAATTATAGCCGAGTCGCCCCTGGAAATTCCCGAAGATAGCGAGTTTGAGTCTGAGTCCCCTGGTGCACCGGACATGTACTGTTCACTGTCCGGTGGCACACCGGACAGTCCGGTGCGCCAGACCAGGGGTGTCTTCGGTTGCCCCTTTGCTC
Source organism: Zea mays (assembly GCF_902167145.1). Lineage (NCBI taxonomy): Eukaryota > Viridiplantae > Streptophyta > Magnoliopsida > Poales > Poaceae > Zea > Zea mays. Next base: position 23,132,372 of record NC_050099.1, on the reverse strand, counting down.
CTTTGTTGAATCCAAAACTTGGTCTTTTTATTGGCTGAGTGTGAACCTTTTTACACCTGTATAAACTACATACTTGGGCAAACTAGTTAGTCCAAATATTTGTGTTGGGCAATTCAACCACCAAAATTATATAGGAACTAGGTATAAGCCTAATTCCCTTTCAATCTCCCCCTTTTTGGTGATTGATGCCAACACAAACCAAAGCAAATATAGAGATGCATAATTGAACTAGTTTGCATAATGTAAGTGTAAAGGTTGCTTGGAATTGAGCCAATATAACTACTTACAAGATATGCAAGGAATGTTTCTTTCTTATATAACATTTTGGACCACGTTTGCACCACATGTTTTGTTTTGCAAATTCCTTTTGTAAATCCATTTCCAAGATCTTTTGCAAATAGTCAAAGGCAAATGAATAAGAGTTTGCAAAGCATTTTCAAGATTTGAAATTTTCTCCCCCTGTTACAAATGCTTTTCCCTTGACTTAACAAAACTCCCCCTAAAGGAGATCCACCTCTTAGTGTTCAAGAGGGTTTTGATATATCATTTTTGAAATACTACTTTTCCCTTTTTGAACACAATAGGATACCAATTGAAAAATACTCTTGGAAAGCACTAAGTTTTTGAAATTGGTGGTGGTGCGGTCCTTTTGCTTTGGGCTCATACTTTCTCCCCCTTTGGCATGAATCGCCAAAAAAACAGAATTATTAGAGCCCACGAAGTGCTATCTCCCCCTTTGGTCATAAATAAATGCGTTAAGATTATACCAAAAGGCGAAGTCCTTTTCTTTGATGCTCATTTCTCCCTAAAGAATAGAGAGATGCTTGGAGTGATGGCGAAGTATGAGTTACGGAGTGGAAGCCTTTGTCGTCGCCGAAGACTCCAATTTCCTTTCAATATACTTATGACTTGGTTTGAAATAGACTTGAAAACACATTAGTCATAGCATATAAAAGAGATATGATCAAAGGTATATAAATGAGCTATGTGTGCAATCTAGCAAAAGAAATTGCGTGAATCAAGAATATTGAGCTCATGCCTAAGTTTGGTAAAAGATTGTTCATCAAGAGGCTTGGTAAAGATATCGGCTAATTGATCTTTAGTATTAATATAAGAAATCTCGATATCTCCCTTTTGTTGGTGATCCCTAAGGAAATGATACCGAATGGCTATGTGCTTAGTGCGGCTATGCTCGACGGGATTGTCGGCCATTTTGATTGCACTCTCATTATCACATAGCAAAGGGACTTTGGTTAATTTGTAACCGTAGTCCCGCAGGGTTTGCCTCATCCAAAGCAATTGCGCGCAACAATGGCTTGCGGCAATGTACTCTGCTTCGGCGGTGGAAAGAGCGACCGAATTTTGCTTCTTTGAAGCCCAAGACACCAAGGATCTTCCCAAGAACTGGCAAGTCCCCGATGTGCTCTTCCTATTAATTTTGCACCCCGCCCAATCGGCATCCGAATAACCAATCAAATCAAACGTGGATCCCCGAGGGTACCAAAGCCCAAACTTAGGTGTATAAGCTAAATATCTCAAGATTCGTTTTACGGCCGTAAGGTGGGATTCCTTAGGGTCGGATTGGAATCTTGCACACATGCAAACGGAAAGCATAATGTCCGGTCGAGATGCACATAAATAAAGCAATGAACCAATCATCGACCGGTATGCCTTTTGATCCACGGACTTACCTCCCGTGTCGAGGTCGAGATGCCCATTGGTTCCCATGGGAGTCTTGATGGGTTTGGCATCCTTCATTCCAAACTTGGTTAGAATGTCTTGAGTGTACTTCGTTTGGCTAATGAAGGTGCCCTCTTGGAGTTGCTTGACTTGGAATCCTAGAAAATACTTTAACTCCCCCATCATCGACATCTCGAATTTCTGTGTCATGATCCCACTAAACTCTTCACATGTAGACTCGTTAGTAGACCCAAATATAATATCATCAACATAAATTTGGCATACAAACAAGTCATTTTCAAGAGTTTTAGTAAAGAGTGTAGGATCGGCCTTGCCGACTTTGAAGCCATTAGAAATAAGGAAATCTCTTAGGCATTCATACCATGCTCTTGGGGCTTGCTTGAGCCCATAAAGCGCCTTAGAGAGCCTATAGACATGGTTAGGGTACTCACTGTCTTCAAAGCCGGGAGGTTGCTCAACATAGACCTCTTCCTTGATTGGTCCATTGAGGAAGGCACTTTTCACGTCCATTTGATAAAGCTTAAAGCCATGGTAAGTAGCATAGGCCAATAATATGCGAATTGACTCAAGCCTAGCTACGGGTGCATAGGTTTCACCGAAATCCAAACCTTCGACTTGTGAATATCCTTTGGCCACGAGTCGAGCTTTGTTTCTTGTCACCACACCATGCTCATCTTGCTTGTTGCGGAAGACCCATTTGGTTCCTACAACATTTTGGTTAGGACGTGGAACTAAATGCCATACCTCATTCCTAGTGAAGTTGTTGAGCTCCTCTTGCATCGCCACCACCCAATCCGAATCTTGAAGTGCTTCCTCTACCTTGTGTGGCTCAATAGAGGAAACAAAAGAGTAATGTTCACAAAAATGTGCAACACGAGATCGAGTGGTTACCCCCTTATGAATGTCGCCGAGGATGGTGTCGACGGGGTGATCTCGTTGTATTGCTTGGTGGACTCTTGGGTGTGGCGGCCTTGGTTCTTCCTCATCCTCCTTTTCTTGATTATTTGCATCTCCCCCTTGATCATTGCCATCATCTTGAGGTGGCTCATCTTCTTGATTTTGCCCTTCATCAACTTGAGTCTCATCCTCATTTTGAGTTGGTGGAGATGCTTGCGTGGTGGAGGATGGTTGATCTTGTGCACTTGGAGACTCTTCGGATTCCTTAGGACACACATCCCCAATGGACATGTTCCTTAGCGCTATGCATGGAGCCTCTTCATTACCTATCTCATCAAGATCAACATGCTCTACTTGAGAGCCGTTAGTTTCATCAAACACAACGTCACATGAGACTTCAACTAGTCCAGTGGACTTGTTAAAGACCCTATATGCCCTTGTGTTTGAGTCATAACCAAGCAAAAAGCCTTCTACAGTTTTAGGAGCAAATTTAGATTTTGTACCTCTCTTAACAAGAATAAAGCATTTGCTACCAAAAACTCTAAAGTATGAAATGTTGGGCTTTTTACCGGTTAGGAGTTCATATGATGTCTTCTTGAGGATTCGGTGAAGATATAACCGGTTGATGGCGTAGCAGGCGGTGTTGACCGCTTCGGCCCAAAACCGGTCCGGTGTCTTGTACTCATCAAGCATGGTTCTTGCCATGTCCAAAAGAGTTCGATTCTTCCTCTCCACTACACCATTTTGTTGAGGTGTGTAGGGAGAAGAGAACTCATGCTTGATGCCCTCCTCCTCAAGGAAGCCTTCAATTTGAGAGTTCTTGAACTCCGTCCCATTGTCGCTTCTTATTTTCTTGATCCTTAAGCCGAACTCATTTTGAGCCCGTCTCAAGAATCCCTTTAAAGTCTCTTGGGTTTGAGATTTTTCCTGTAAAAAGAATACCCAAGTGAAGCGAGAATAATCATCCACTATTACAAGACAATACTTACTCCCGCCGATGCTTATGTAAGCAATCGGGCCGAATAGATCCATGTGGAGTAGCTCCAGTGGCCTGTCGGTCGTCATGATGTTCTTGTGTGGATGATGGACTCCAACTTGCTTTCCCGCCTGGCATGCGCTACAAACCCTGTCTTTCTCAAAATGAACATTTGTTAATCCTAAAATGTGTTCTCCCTTTAGAAGCTTGTGAAGATTCTTCATCCCAACATGGGCTAGTCGGCGGTGCCAAAGCCAACCCATGTTGGTCTTAGCGATTAAGCATGTGTCGAGTTCAGCTCTATCAAAATCTACTAAGTATAGCTGACCCTCTAACACACCCTTAAATGCTATTGAATCATCACTTCTTCTAAAGACAGTGACACCTATATCAGTAAAAAGACAGTTGTAGCCCATTTGACATAATTGGGAAACAGAAAGCAAGTTGTAATCTAAAGAATCAACAAGAAAAACATTGGAAATAGAATGGTCAGGAGATATAGCAATTTTACCAAGTCCTTTGACCAAACCTTGATTTCCATCCCCGAATGTGATAGCTCGTTGGGGATCTTGGTTTTTCTCATATGAGGAGAACATCCTTTTCTCCCCTGTCATGTGGTTTGTGCACCCGCTGTCGAGTATCCAACTTGAGCCCCCGGATGCATAAACCTACAAAACAATTTTAGTTCTTGACTTTAGGTACCCAAACTGTTTTGGGTCCTTTGGCATTAGATACAAGAACTTTGGGTACCCAAACACAAGTCTTGGAGCCCTTGTGTTTGCCCCCAACAAATTTGGCAACTACCTTGCCGGATTTGCTAGTAAGCACATAAGATGCATCAAAAGTTTTAAATGAAATGGCATGATCATTTGATGCATTAGGAATTTTCTTCTTAGGCAACTTAGCATGGGTTGGTTGCCTAGAACTAGATGTCTCACCCTTATACATATAAGCATGATTAGGGCCAGAGTGAGACTTCCTAGAATGAATCTTTCTAATTTTGCTCTCAGGATAGCCGGCAGGGTACAAAATGTAACCCTCGTTATCCTGAGGCATGGGAGCCTTGCCCTTAACAAAGTTAGATAAGTTCTTTGAAGGGGCATTAAGTTTGACATTGTCTTCCCTTTGGAAGCCAATGCCATCCTTGATGCCAGGACGTCTCCCATTATAGAGCATACTTCTAGCAAATTTAAATTTTTCATTTTCTAAGTTATGCTCGGCAATTTTAGCATCAAGTTTAGCTATATGATCATTTTGTTGCTTAATTAAGATCATGTGATCATGAATAGCATTAACATCAATATCTCTACATCTAGCACAAATAGTGACATGCTCAATGGTAGATGCAGAGGGTTTGCAAGAATCAAGTTCCACAATCTTAGCATGAAGAATATCATTTTTATCTTTAAGATTGGAAATTGTAACTTTGCAAACATCAAAATCTTTAGCTTTAGCCATTAAATTTTCATTCTCTAATCTAAGGCTAGCAAGAGATACATTCAATTCATCAATCTTAGCAAGCAAGTCAACATTATCATCTCTAAGATTGGGAATTGAAACATTACAAACATGTGAATCAACCTTAGCATTTAAAATAGCATTTTCATTTCTAAGGTTGTCAATCATCTCACGGCAAGTGCTTAGCTCACTAGATAATTTTTCACACTTCTCAATTTCTAGAGCATAAGCCTTTTTAACCTTAACATGTTTTTTGTTTTCTTTAATTAGACAATCCTCTTGGGAATCCAAAAGGTCATCCTTTTCATGAATAGCACTAACCAATTCATTCAATTTTTCCTTTTGAGCTATGTTAAGGTTGGCAAAAAGGGAACGCAAATTATCTTCCTCATCACTAGCATTGTCATCACTAGAGGATTCATATTTAGTGGAGGATTTAGATTTAACCTTCTTTTTGCCTTCCTTTGCCATGAGGCACTTGTGGCCGACGTTGGGGAAGAGGAGTCCCTTGGTGACGGCGATGTTGGCGGCGTCCTCGTCGTCAGAGGAATCGCTTGAGCTTTCGTCGGAATCCCATTCCCGACAAACATGGGCATCGCCACCCTTCTTCTTGTAGTATCTTTTCTTCTCCTTTCTTCTTCCCTTCTTGTCGTCGCCTCGGTCACTGTCACTAGATATGGGACATTTAGCAATAAAATGACCGGGCTTACCACATTTGTAGCAAACCTTCTTGGAGCGGGACTTGTAGTCTTTCCCCCTCCTTTGCTTGAGGATTTGGCGGAAGCTCTTGATGACGAGTGCCATCTCCTCATTGTCGAGTTTGGAGGCGTCTATTGGTTGTCGACTTGGTGTAGCCTCCTCCTTTTTCTCCTCCGTTGCCTTGAATGCAACGGGTTGGGCTTCGGATGTGGTGGCATCATCAAGCTCGTTGATCTTCCTCGAGCCTTCGATCATGCACTCAAAACTTACAAAATTCCCGATAACTTCCTCGGGGGTCATTTTGGTATATCTAGGATTGCCACGGATTAATTGAACTTGAGTAGGGTTAAGGAAACTAAGTGATCTTAGAATAACCTTAACCACCTCGTGGTCATCCCACTTTACGCTCCCGAGGTTGCGCGCTTGGTTCACCAAGGTCTTGAGCCGATTGTACATGTGTTGTGGCTCCTCCCCTTTGCGAAGCCGGAACCGACCGAGCTCCCCCTCAATCGTTTCCCGCTTGGTGATCTTGGTGAGCTCATCACCTTCATGCGCGGTCTTGAGTAAATCCCAAATCTCCTTGGCGCTCTTCAACCCTTGTACTTTGTTATACTCCTCTCTACTTAGAGAGGCGAGGAGTATTGTTGTAGCTTGAGAGTTGAAGTGCTCGATTTGGGCCACCTCATCCTCATCATAATCCTCATCCCCTACGGATGGTACCTGCGCACCAAACTCAACAACATCCCATATGCTTTTGTGGAGCGATGTTAGATGAAATCGCATTAAATCGCTCCACCTAGCGTAATCTTCACCATCAAAAGTTGGTGGTTTGCCTAATGGGACGGAAAGTAAAGGTGTATGTTTGGAAATGCGAGGATAGCGTAGGGGGATCTTACTATACTTCTTGCGCTCTTGGCGCTTAGAAGTGACGGAGGGCGCATCGGAGTCGGAGGTAGAAGTTGATGAAGTGTCGGTCTCGTAGTAGACCACCTTCCTCATCCTCTTATGCTTGTCGCCTTTCCGATGCGGCTTGTGGGAAGAAGATTTTTCCTTCTTCTCTTGGTGGTGAGAAGAGGAAGCCTTTTTCTCCTTCCGTTTGGAGGAGTCCTTCTTCTTCTCCTTCCTCTTGGTGCGGGACTCTTCCGATGAAGTGCTCCCATGGCTTGTAGTGGGCTTTTCGCCGGTCTCCATCTCCTTCTTGGCGTGATCTACCGACATCACTTCGAGCGGTTAGGCTCTAATGAAGCACCGGGCTTTGATACCAATTGATAGTCGCCTAGAGGGGGGGTGAATAGGGCGAAACTGAAATTTACAAATATAACACAACTACAAGCCGGGTTAGCGTTAGAAATATAATCGAGTCCGAGAGAGGGCGTGAAAACAAATCGCAAGCAAATAATGAAGTGAGACACGCGGATTTGTTTTACCGAGGTTCGGTTCTCTCAAACCTACTCCCCGTTGAGGAGGCCACAAAGGCCGGGTCTCTTTCAACCCTTCCCTCTCTCAAACGGTCCCTCGGACCGAGTGAGCTTTCTCTTCTCAAATCAACCGGGAGCAACACCTCCCCGCAAGGACCACCACACAATTGGTGTCTCTTGCCTTGGTTACAAGTGAGTATTGAACACAAGAAAGAATGAAAGAGAGAAAGCAATCCAAGCGCAAGAGCTCAAATGAACACGGCAAATCACTCTCACTAGTCACTAGGGCTTTGTGTGGAATTGGAGATGATTTGATCTCTTTGGTGTGTCTAGAATTGAATGCTAGAGCTCTTGTAGTAGTTGGGAAGTGGAAAACTTGGATGCAATGAATGGTGGGGTGGTTGGGGTATTTATAGCCCCAACCACCAAAAGTGGCCGTTGGAAGGCTGTCTGTTCGATGGCGCACCGGACAGTCCGGTGCACACCGGACAGTCCGGTGCCCCCTGCCACGTCATCACTGCCGTTGGATTCTGACCCTTGGAGCTTCTGACTTGTGGGCCCGCCTGGGTGTCCGGTGCACACCGGACAGGTACTGTTTGATGTCCGGTGTGCCAGCATGGGCGATTCTGCCTTCTGCGCTCGTAGAGTGCGCATTAAATGCGCGGCAGAGAGCCGTTGGCGCGGAGAAGACCGTTGCTCTGGAGGCGCACCAGACAGTCCGGTGCACACCGGACAGTCCGGTGAATTATAGCGGACTAGCCGTTGGCGTTTCCCGAAGCTGGCGAGTTCCTGAGGCCGACCTCCCTTGGCGCACCGGACACTGTCCGGTGTACATCGGACAGTCCGGTGAATTATAGCCGAGTCGCCCCTGGAAATTCCCGAAGATAGCGAGTTTGAGTCTGAGTCCCCTGGTGCACCGGACATGTACTGTTCACTGTCCGGTGGCACACCGGACAGTCCGGTGCGCCAGACCAGGGGTGTCTTCGGTTGCCCCTTTGCTCCTTTGTTGAATCCAAAACTTGGTCTTTTTATTGGCTGAGTGTGAACCTTTTTACACCTGTATAAACTACATACTTGGGCAAACTAGTTAGTCCAAATATTTGTGTTGGGCAATTCAACCACCAAAATTATATAGGAACTAGGTATAAGCCTAATTCCCTTTCACCACCCTTACCTCGTCGAACAAGGGGTGGCAGAGTCGATGGTTCTACGTTCGCAACGACGAGGGACGACTGCCAGCGTTTACGCACCGCGTCGTCCTCGGAGCGAAGGAGAAGTGGAGGTGGGGGCTGCCGCGGGATCTCCAGACCCACCTAAAGTCGCTACTGGAGGCGCTGTGGAAGCTCCAAGACCGTGGTCTCACCGCGGCCAGAGTTGTTGTGGCCTTCCACCGACGACGGGTGCTGCCACTGGCAGACCGCTGACTCTGCCTCGATGAGATGACCCCCGAGGCCTCCGTGGAAAGTTCTCGATGGCCTCAGACGCCCTCTCCACCGACAACTTCTCCGGTGGGTGAAGGGATGGGTGGGGAAGGCGGATTATTCCGCCTTGGTGCCGATGCGCCACGAGCAGGGCTACTTGTCCTTGGTGAGTCTTTTGTTTTTGTTTTTTTGTCTTCAGTTTCTTCTTTTTCGACCCAATCTAACCTTCTTGTCCCTTGGCAGGGGCTCCAGGGCTTCCAAAACGCCCAGCCCTTGGTCCCAGAGGATGCGACGGACAAGGGGGTGCGCCCGCTGGCGGCCGAGGAGCAGAAGCGGAAGAAGGACGAGGCGAAGAGGCGGGCCCACAAGAAGATGGTGGCTCAGGACTTGCTGGAGAAGCGTCGTAGAGCACAGGCGAGGGAGGGGGTTTCGCTCGAGTCCTCTCCCAGTACTGAGGAGGAGGAGGATGACGACGACGAGGATGATGGGATGGAGGTCCGCGTGGGCTTCAGCCCTGAGGCCGGGTTTAGATCCGTGCCAGCCTTGGCGGGCCCTTTCGGAGGTGCAGCCCTTCCCACATAGGGGCCGGCAGCGTCCCTGTCGAGGCGGAAGAGGCAGAGGTCGTGGAGGGGGAAGCTGCTCCCCTTCACGTGGAAGCCGTCGTTGTCCCTGCGGGTGTGCCGGCAGGGTCCCCTCAGCGGTCACCCGCTAGGGGGCACACGGAGGAGGGGCCTGTCACTCCCCCATGTTGCCGTCCTAGGGCCAGTAGTGGCCCCGACTATCGTCCCGCCCTTGGCCCCCGTGCCGAGGGTTGCAGAAGAGGTGACCACTGCCCCCTTCTTCGTCGGTGGGGCAGCAGAGGCCAAGGATCCGGAGGACAAGGTGTCCATTTTTACCTGTCTCCGGGTACGTCTTCATAGTATGAGAAAGTCTATTCTCGTACCATCTTTCTTTCTGACTGCCGTTTCTGTTTTTAGCACCAAGCGTCGGGCCGACGCGCTGATCTTTACCGCCACTAAGGCGGCGATGCGAGACGTGGGGACGTCCGCGGGGGCCTCGTCCCACCCCCTTATGTCCAGGAACCATCTCATCAGGGTGCTGGGGTGGAAGTACCCAGTCCCGAGGCACCGGTCGAGCCCGACACAGCTGCGGCTGAGGGGCTCCCGCGTGTCCCACGTCGCAGGCTGGGGCCATCGTCGTCTCCTCCGAGGATGAAGCGGAGGCTGTTGTAACGCCCTGAATTTGGGGGTAGAATTTTTTTCTTCTTTTTACTCACCAAATTCAGGCGTTACTCTCTTTTCTCTTCCCGTTTCGCTCCTTCTTCCCAATTTCAAAGCAGTATAGTGACTGGTGTCCATGTCGTGTGTAAACAAAACCTAAGTTGACATGAGTGTTGCATCATACCGAATCATATTTCTTTCGTCTGATGTAGGGATGTTCCTAAAACATCTGAATTGTATCACAAATCTAATATTTGAGCATAGATATACATATAATTTAAAGTTAATTTTCGGCAATGTTATTAAGAATATTATGAAGTATTTAAATAAATTTTTGTATAATTTTTATGTACATTATTTTCCCCCTACAACAAAAAAGGTGAAAAAACATCTGAATCCGTATTCGGATAGACATCCGAATTTTATATGAATTATTTAAAAAGATATAGAATGAATTTAATGTTTATTTTTTGTGAAGATTAATAGTCTCAATGCTAAAAACAAGAATATAAATTTACATAGTAAATTCTATATGTTAGTTGTTCACAATCGAAGAAAGAACACCAAAAAATGACATCCGAATAAATATTCGGATCCATCCCTAGTCTGATGTCGTGTTTAGCCGCGTGTGTTGCTTAGTCTCGTTTCGAATTTTGCTTCGCGAATTGAATTCCGATCGGTGGTTGCGCGTGCCACGGGATTTTGACCCGCGGTGCGGCCCAGCCCAGCCCGACCCGACCCAGCCCAGCCTGACCCGGCCCGGCCTAGCTCGGCCCGCGTGCCCCTGGCGCCCTGCCCCTCCCCATGCGCGCGCCCCTCCCCTTGTCTCTCTTTCCCTCATTCAATTCTCCCGCGTAGCAACCTCCTCTCCCACCTCTCTCTCTCCCCTTGGTGCCCTAGGTTTTGGAGACGGTGATCGCCGGATTTGGACCCCGAGGTGAGCTCCCCTCCACTCTCCCTCTCTCTCTCTTCCCCTGCCCCTCCCCTTCTTCCCCCGCGCGGCCTCCCTGCGTGCGCCCCTGGCGGCCTCCGCGCGCGCCCCTCCACCCGCGCGCCACGCGGCCCTCGCGACCTCCCCCGCGCCCCCCCGGCGGCTTCCCCGCGCGGCCTCCTGGCGCCCCCTGGCAGCGCTCCCCTGCGCCACCCGGCGGCTTCCCCGCGCCCCCCTTGCACACTTCCCCACGACCCCCCCGGCGCGCTCCCTGTGCGGCCCCCAGGCGGCGGCCCCTAGCGCCCCTGCGCGCGCCCCTGCGCGCGCCCCGCGCGGCCTCATGTGCGCTTCCCCGCGCCCCCCCCCCCCCCCCCGACAAGCTCCCTACGCAGCCCCCCCCACAGCGGCCCCTGGCAGCCCCTCGCGCGCGCCCCCGCACGGCCTGGCGGCTCGGCTGGCGGCTCACCCGGCCTAGCGTGCCCCGGCACGCGCAGCCCCAGCGCGCACGACGATGGAACCGCGGTTTAATTAGTTTTTTAAAATTTAGTTTAATGAACGTGTTGCGTCGCGCGCTTCGTCGCGTGACGAATTTGTTTAATTTCAGATTCTATTAATGTGCTGCGTCGCGCGACGATCCATTTTAATTTCAGGTTGTTTAATGTATGACGTCGGGCGTCCAGTCGCGCGATGTTCCATTTTAAATTCAGTTTGGATGATGTATGCCGTCGCGCGTTTCGTCGCGTGATGCTTAACATTTATTTATAATTAATGCAAGAGTCTCGTTGCGCGCCCCGTCGCACGACAAGTCGTTTATTTCTTAATTCAATTTAAGTGCTATGTCGCACGTTTCACCGTACGACAATCCTTTTAACTTACCTTGATCTGTTCATAATAATTAAATATGGAACATGACTTTACCTTATGCTTAACGCGATGGCTAAATTCATACCATTCTGTTTAGACAAGTATTTTAATTTATAACCGTGTGACGTGATCGCTCTTCGATCGTAGCCTCGACCATTACTTTCTCTTTCTCGCTTAGTCATAGGTGTGAGCCCTGCGTCGAACGTCTGTCTATTTATTGCATCTATTGTTTGGTGTACTGTTCTTTTGTATTAAAACTTGTGGAATGTGTGTTTGAAACTCGTATAGATAACAGTCAGTTGGTGGAGTCCGAAGGAGTTGCAGGTGAAGACCCTGAGTAGTAGTCGGTTGGTGAAGGCAAGTGTCCCTTGACCCATCTATGTCCTACTCATTCTTATAATTCATTCCCCGCATTTACACAGTTTATACCTAAGGATTGACTAGCTTTTGTCTATCTTGTCCTTGTTTACCTATTTTGGTTGGGTTATTTCAGTTTAGCTTTATGCTAGCGCTTCACATTAATCAATGAACATGATGAGATTATCTATGATATGTTGTTTTCCCTTTTGATTATGATGATGGTACTTGTGGAATTTAGGGGACTCGTGCAGTTTCTCGAGTGCCTCTCTGTAAGGACTGGTTCGTTGGATGACCGCCCGGGAAAATAATGCAACCATGAGGTTGGAGTGGGACGCCCTTAGCTGAGTAATTAGAGGAACTAGGGTGTAGTTCGCTTCGCCGTCGTGCCGTTAATGAGGCTCGGTGTATGCGGCTCGCTCTGCCAAGGTTGATTCGCCCCTTGGGGAGGAGTGCAGTGCATTTAGGAAACCTAACAGGCGGCTACAGCCCTAGGAAATCTTTGTAAAGGCTACGTAGTGAGACCCTACCTATTCACCTTGGTAGTGTTTAAGGGTTTGATCAGCCCGAGGCAAGAGGGAATCACGGCTTGTGGGTAAAGTGCGCAACCTCTGTAGAGTGTTATGAAACTGATATATTAGCCGTGCTCGCGGTTATGAGCGGCCAAGGGAGCTCCATTGATTAGAGATACTAGATCAGATATGTTTGGTTTACAAGTGGTGACGAGGATGATGATTTTGATTATACTTATGGTACTGGTAAGTGGTATTCTTTCCGTTTGGAAAGGGTACTTCGAGTTAATAACTTGGGTTAATACTAAAACCTGGCTTTCTACTAGTAAATAATAACCTGACCAACTAAAAGCAACTGCTTGACATAACTCCACATAAAGCTAGTCCACTATAGCCAAACGGGACATTTTGCTGAGTATGTTGATGTGTACTCACCCTTGCTTTACACACCAAACCCCCAGGTTGTCCGCGTTGCAACCATTGCTCAGGTGAAGACGAAATCGTGGAGTAGGACTTCCAGGAGTTTCAGGAGTACGATGAGTTCTAGGCGTGGGTTAGCGGCAAACCCCCAGTCGGCTGCCTGTGTAGGCCATGTGTAACTATGTTTCTTTTCCGCACTTTGATTATTGTTAAAGACTATGTGGATGTCTCGGACATCATGATGTAATCGACTATTATACCCTCTTTTATGTCATTATTTGAGCATTGTGTGATGATGTCCAGTTATGTAACTGTTGTGTACGTGAATTGCTGATCCTGGCACGTACATGGTTCGCATTCGATTTGCCTTCTAAAACCGGGTGTGACATAGGTGGTATCAAAGCCGTGCTGACTGTACGTAGGATCGCTAACCTAGAATAGAATGGTCGTTCTAAGGATTATAGACCTCTATTATCACCTTGACTTTGGTATCCCTTCAAAATTGGTCATATCGATCAAACCTATGTTCTACTAAATATTATTATACCTTGCTGAAAATTTTGTTTTATTCCAATTCCTCATTTATTTATGGTCTACTTGCTGGTCATATTAGTTTTGTTCTCACTCTTATGCTTACGGTGTCTTTTGTAGATGGCTCGTCTTAGACACACTGCACGGAAGTCAGTCATTCCTTTCTCGCCTTCTCGTCTCGCGGAGCATCCGCTTCGCCGTCCAGTGACTGGTCAGTCTAGCTACTTGGAGAGGCTGCACCACCGCCTGCACGAGGAGCAGGAGCATCAACGACATGAGCTGGAGCAGTAGGACTCCTCTTTCTCGCTTTAGCAGGAGATAGAGTCTATGAGGAGTTGTTCCCCTGTGCTCCCGCTAGAGGCGCCCCTGCACCACCACTGAGCGCCCCAGCCGCTGGAGTAGCTGCTGGAGGAGACCCAGACGACGGAGGTGGCGACAGCAGCTCGAGCCACAACACCAACCTTTCAGAGGAGCAGGAGCTGGAGGGATGGGTTGCCCGACCCATCACTCGCGATGCTGCTTGCGGGTGTCACTTCCACAACGCGCTTGACACCCTGCTACGTCGGGCACTTGACCGACGTACTTGGTCCATCGAGTATCGCTTTGTGGTCTTCCAGCACAGTCGCGGGGTTTACCCGGACCGTTGGGAGGCGACCTGCTTGGTGCGCCGTCCGGAGAACAGTCTTCGGGGTGCGGAGGTCTGCTCAGAGCACTATTCTATCTCTGAGCGGGACTCAGCCGAGGCGGCCATGCAAGATGCCGCACGATGTGTGCTTTCGCACTACTGCTTAGTGCTCGGCGGGGTAGCCGATGGTCTTAACCTGAGGTATTACCCCCGCTGATAGGAACGGGGGTGCTCAATCTTCCGTCAGGTGAAGGTAACTATCGATTTGGTGGAGATGTCACAGAGACGATCCGACTTCCAATCAACACGACTAGAACCCCGCAATCGCAGCACCACTTCTCCTCTGGTTATCAACCGTGCACTGCACGATTGACCTCGCCATGAGGGCTAATTTTTGCCTGAGAATCAAAGACACAAGCAAGAATAAGAAAGAGCACAATCTATAATATTGCAGATGAATGATTAAGCTCACAAGTTGGGATCTCACAAACCGATCTACGGCGACTGTTCTTGACAGATCTAAACTTAAGCAAAACCTGCCTCTAACAAGGATGTGGCGGCTATTAATAAAGACTCTAGGGTTATGCAAAACCCTGGACGCGCCCCTAATGGGCTCAATGAATATACACGGCCCAAAAGCCCATTACGGTGTCGCAACACAGAGACAGATTACGGACATCGGTTTGGTCCTCCACCTTGATCCGAACGTCCTTACTGGCCTTCCACGCCTCCAAGTTCTTCATCATGTCCTTGCTGGTCCTTTCCTTCATTCCTAAGTACAATTAATTCATTAGGTAGCACACTATTCTCAAATGCACAAGAATAAGTACATAGGAACGAGCTCACCTGCAAATTCAATTATCTTGCACGTGCGCGAGTAATCGAACCTTGAACATCAACTAGGGGAGTGTTGTTTGTATCCATGGTAGTGATGTCCTCATCACCTGCTGTCCATCTGGCAGCACAGGAGGCGTGGTTGTCTCACCTATTGGTGAGGACAATCCTAGGTTGAGCAGCATAGTCAACCTAGCCGTCGTGCTAAACACGAAGCTGGACCATGGATTAGACGAGCTGAGTAGGGCTCGTGCTGAGATCGCCCAGCTGCGGGATGAGCGCGCGGAGCATTGTCACCTGGAGGATGGCTCCCCCGCTCCCGTCGGGACTTAGCATCCGTACCGCTCACCTCAGCGTGGACACCATGCTTATGGCAACCCCGACTGCAGGACCAAGATAAATTTAGAACCATAGATCGTCAGCGTCAGATCTTGTAATTAATAAAAAAATATATGCATAGAAGCTATAGTCTTAGTATCAGTCTTACTCTTAGTTAGTCTTAGTTAGACAGGGTAGTTTGCTTATCCTGTGCCTTTATGTTTGTCATGATGAACTATGTTGGATTTGGATCTTTGTAATGACTATTGTCAGGGTGTAGGCATCCCCTGCACTTTGGTTTACCTGTTAAATGTTAATAAAAATTAGTTATCTAGTTGGGAAGCCCTTTTGTTCTACTTTCCTCTTTATCTGAGAAGCTGTGTTGGTCTGTGTTGGAGATCAGTGAAGATGTTCATCTATTCAGTATTGTGGAAGAATTCTATACCCTTTTCTTATGCTGCAAGGTTTGCAAGATCAGTTCTGATGTGTGATTGCATTCTGCAGATGTTAGACAACAGGCGCAGAGGAGGAAGGCTTGCTCAGCAGGAGCAGGCAGCCCCGCAGGATGAGGCACCCCAGCAACAGCAGCTGCCACCCCCGCCCTCGATGACCATCGAGCAGATGTTCCTTATACAGACTCAGGCAGTTCAAGCCATCGGTCAGACTCTGGCCGCCATTCAGCAGCAACAGCCACCATCTCAGCTTCAGATGCCTTAGATGCCCAGAGACAAGCATGCTGAATTCATGAGAGGTCATCCCCCAGTGTTCTCTCATTCTTCTGACCCCATGGATGCTGAAGACTGGCTGCGCACCATGGAGCGGGAGTTGCACACCGCTCAGTGTGATGACAGGGAGAAAGTTCTGTATGGTCCCCGTCTGTTGAGAGGAGCAACCCAGTCTTGGTGGGAGTCTTATCTCGCCACCCATACCAACCCCGACACTATCACCTGGGAAGAATTCAGAGATTGCTTCCGTCAGTACCATGTTCCTGTAGGTCTGATGATAGTGAAGAGGGAGGAGTTCTTGGCACTCAAGCAAGGGCATATGTCCGTCAGTGAGTACCGAGACAAGTTTTTGCAGCTGTCCTGTTATGCTCCTGAGGATGTCAACACAGATGCCAAGAGGCAATATCGTTACTTGAGAGGCTTGGTCGACCCTCTGTAGTATCAACTGATGAATCATACCTTCCTCACTTTTCAGCACCTGATTGACAGAGCAATCATGACAGAGAGGAAGCGCAAAGAGATGGAAGATCACAAGCATAAGATCAGTGGACCCCAGCTTGGAAGTAGCAATCGTCCTCGTTTCTCAGGCAACTCACCTCAGCAGTTCTGGCAGAACCAGCGCCCACCTCAGCAGCAGCAGTTTCAGAGGCAGTATCCTTAGCACCAGAGCAGAATCACCAGAACAATCAGTCAGGAGGAGGTCAGATCTACAGGCAGAATCAGCAGACACCTCGTCTTCCCGCCCCAGCAACCAACCAGAGCAGTCAGGCAGCACCAGTTCAGGGTGGAAGCAGAGCATGTTTCCATTATGGAGAGCAAGGCCATTGGGTGATGCAATGTCCTAAGAAGGCAGCCCAGCAGCAGTCAGGCCCCAGTGCCCCAGCAAAGCAGAATGTGTCTCAGCCTGGAGCAGGCAACTGCTCTCAGCCACGCTACAACCATGGGAGACTGAATCACTTGGAGGCTGAAGCAGTTTAGGAAACCCCCAGCATGACAGTAGGTATGTTCCCAGTCGACTCCCATATTGCAGAAGTGTTATTTGATACTAGAGCAACGCAATGGGTAGAAGCACATAATCTTCCAATCACTACCATGTCAACCCCCATCCAAATTGACTCAGCCGATGGTAGAATTTGAATCGATAGCATTTACTTGAATGTAAGTGTGAAAATAAGGGGGATAGTGTTTCCCGCTAATCTCATAGTAATGGGTACTCAGGGAATAGATGTCATCCTAGGGATGAACTGGCTAGATAAGTATCAGGCAGTTATCAGTTGTGATAAGAGGACAATCAAGTTGATGTCCCCACTTGGAGAGGAAGTGGTGACCGAGTTAGTCCCGCTTGAACCAAAGAAATGAAGTTGTTATCAGATGGCTGTTGATAGCAGTGAAGCAGATCCACTCGAGATTATCAAGGTTGTGTCAGAATTCCCAGATGTGTTCCCGAAAGATTTACCAGGCATGGCACCTGAGCGGAAAGTTGAGTTTGCTATAGAGCTTCTTCCTGGCACCGCCCCCATTTCTAAAAGAGCCTACAGAGTATCTGGACCAGAGTTAGTTGAACTCAAGAAGCAGATTGATGAGCTGTCAAAGAAAGGTTACATCTGGCCAAGCACCTCGCCTTGGGCAGCCCCTGTCCTGTTCGTGGAGAAGAAAGATGGCACCAGAAGGATGTGTATCGATTATCGAGCTCTGAATGAAGTCACGATCAAGAACAAGTACCCCTTGCCTAGAATAGAAGATCTATTCGACCAGTTGAGAGGAGCCAGCGTGTTCTCAAAGATAGATCTGAGGTCAGGTTATCATCAGCTCAGGATTCGACCTTCAGACATTCCGAAGACGGCATTCATTACCAAGTATGGGTTGTATGAGTTCACTGTTATGTCTTTTGGCCTAACAAATGCACTAGCCTTCTTCATGAATTTGATGAACAGTGTATTCATGGATTATCTTGTCAAGTTTGTGGTGGTATTTATTGATGATATTCTGATATATTCTCAAAGCGAAGCAGAGCATGCGGATCATTTGAGGATGGTATTGCAGAGATTGCGAGAGCACCAGCTATATGCAAAGTTGAGCAAGTGCGAGTTCTGGATTGATGAAGTTCTGTTCTTGGGTCACATAATTAACAAAGAAGGATTAGCTGTGGATCCGAAGAAAGTGGCAGACATTCTAAACTGGAAAGCGCCAACAGATGCTCGGGGAATCAAGAGTTTTATTGGAATGGCCGGATATTATCAACGATTCATTGAAGGGTTTTCGAAGATTGCGAAACCGATGACAGCTTTGCTAAGCAACAAGGTTGAGTTCAAGTGGACCCAGAAATGCCAAGAAGCATTCGAAGCGCTGAAAGAGAAGTTGACTACAGTGCCTGTCTTAGTCCTACCTGATGTGCACAAGCCCTTCTCGATGTATTGCGATGCTTGTTACACTGGTTTGGGATGCGTGTTGATGCAAGAGGGAAGAGTTGTGGCTTACTCATCTCGACAGCTGAAGGTTCATGAAAAAAATTATCCAATCCATGACCTAGAGTTGGCAGCAGTGGTTCACGCACTGAAGACATGGAGGCACTATCTGTATGGGCAGAAATGTGATGTTTACACAGACCACAAGAGTCTGAAGTACATATTCACTTAGTCGGAGCTGAATATGAGGCAACGAAGATGGTTAGAGTTCATCAAGGACTATGAATTGGAGATTCATTACCATCCAGGCAAAGCGAACGTAGTGGCAGATGCTTTGAGCAGGAAAAGTCAAGTCAACCTGATGGTCGCTCATCAGATGCCTTATGAGCTGGCTAAAGAGTTTGACAGGTTGAGCCTCGGATTTCTGAACAATATACGAGGAGTGACAGTTGAGTTAGAGCCTACCCTAGAGTGGGAAATCAAAGAAGCACAGAAGAATGATGAGAAGATCAGTGAAATCAGGTAGCTGATTCTAGAGGGCAGAGGCAAAGATTTTTAGGAAGATGCAGAAGGTGTGATATGGTTCAAATACCGTTTATGTGTTCCCAATGTCCAGTCTATTTGGGAGTTGATCCTCAAGGAAGCTCATGAGTCAGCTTATTCTATACACCCTCAAAGTGAGAAGATGTATCAGGATCTGAAGAAGAAATTCTGGTGGTATGGAATGAAAAGGGAGATCGCGGAGCATGTGGCTATATGTGACAGTTGTCAAAGGATCAAGGCAGAGCATTAGAGGCCAGCTGGATTGTTGCAACCGTTGCGAATTCCTAAGTGGAAATAGGATGAGATCGGAATGGACTTCATAGTCGGATTGCCTCGCACTCGAGCCAGCTACGATTCCATTTGGGTACTGGTGGACCGGTTAACCAAGTCAGCCCACTTCATACCCATCAATACCAACTACAGCATTGCAGTATTGGCGGAGTTGTACATGTCCCGGATCGTTTGTCTTCATGGTGTGCCAAAGAAGATAGTGTCAGACAGAGGAACGCAGTTCACCTCTCATTTCTGGCAGCAGTTGCATGAAGCCTTGGGTACACATCTGAATTTCAGTTCAGCTTACCATCCGCAGACAGACGATCAGACTGAAAGAACTAATCAAATCCTCGAAGATATGTTGAGAGCTTGTGCGTTGCAAGATTAGTACGGATGGGACAAGAGACTACCTTATGCAGAGTTCTCCTATAACAACAGCTACCAGGCCAGCTTGAAGATGTCACCATTTCAGGCGCTTTATGGGAGGAGTTGTAGAACTCCATTGCAATGGGATCAGCCTGGAGAAAAGCAAGTGTTCGGGCTAGACATTCTGCTCGAAGCTGAAGAGAACATCAAGATGGTTCGGGAGAATCTAAAGATAGCGCAGTCAAGGCAGCGAAGTTATGTAGACACAAGAAGGAGAGAGCTGAGTTTCGAAGTTGGAGATTTTGTCTATCTGAAAGTATCGCCTATTAGAGGAGTCAGAAGATTCAGAGTCAAAGGCAAGCTAGCACCCCGCTATGTTGGACCGTACCAGATTCTCGCAAGGCGTGGAGAAGTGGCCTATCAGCTCAGTCTGCCAGAAGGCTTATCCGTAGTGCATGATGTCTTTCATGTGTCTTAGTTGAAGAAGTGTCTGCGTGTGCCAGAAGAGCAGTTGCCAGTGGAAGGTCTGGAGGTCCAGGAGGACCTAACCTACATAGAGAAGCTAGCGCAGATTCTTGAGACTGCAGACAGAGTCACACGGAGGAAAACTATCAGGATGTGTAAAGTCAGATGGAGTCACCACTCTGAGGAAGAAGCAACCTGGGAGCGTGAAGATGATCTGATGGCCAAATATCCTGAACTCTTTGCTGGCTGTTGGGGACTTGTTCTCAAGTGCTATGAATTAAGAACAAGGCAACATAAAGTGTTAAATTTTAACGTCCTTCGTCCGTGAAACATTATTCCCTTGAGGATAATGAGCCTTGGACGAAGGTTGATGAGAGTAAAATTACGAAGCTTAAATCTTCGTAATAAGATTTTAATAGACATCGCGAGACGACATAAAATAAAAGGTACAAAAAAGGTAAATACTTCATAGACGAATTGCATTATATTTGCTTAATATATTTAATCATTGAATACAATAATACCTCTGCCTTGGCAAAAGGTTGAATTCCAGAATATGCGATTGCAGTTACTAGAATGCGTGAACAGTAACGGAAAACTGTTCACTATTTATAGGCACAGGACGCAGCCTGTGAGGAATTACAAATATGCCCCTTATAAAAGCTTACAACATTGACTCAGACCTTTATGGACTAAAAAGGTCATTCTATCTTTAAGTCGGTTTGTAATGCCGAAGCTTTAAGAAGAGGAACCTTCGGCTATCTTATGTAAACAGCTTCAGCCGAGGACCACTTCTTTCTATAAGACCTTCGGCGACGAAGCACAGACCCAACACTGGCCAACCTCGAATATCAAGGGTGAGATTCTTTTAAGGGGGATAGGTTTGTAACGCCTTGAATTTGGGGTAGAATTTTTCTTCTTCTTTTTACTCACCAAATTCAGGCGTTACTCTCTTTTCTCTTCCCGTTTCGCTCCTTCTTCCCAATTTCAAAGCAGTATAGCGACTGGTGTCCATATCGTGTGTAAACAAAACCTAAGTTGGGTGTTGCATCATGCCAAATCATATTTCTTTCGTCTGATGTCGTGTTTAGTCACGTGTGTTGCTTAGTCTCGTTTCGAATTTTGCTTCGCGAATTGAATTCCGATCTATGATTGGGCGTGCCACGGGGTTTTGACCCATGGTGCGGCCCAGCCCAGCTCGATCCGACCCAGCCCAGGTTGACCCAACCCAGCCCAGCCCGACCCAGCCCAGCCCAGCTCGGCCCACGCGCCCCTAGCGCCTTGCCCCTCCCCATGCGCGTGCTCCCCTCCCCTTGTCTCTCTTTCCCTCATTCAATTCTCTCGCGTAGCAACATCCTCTCCCACCTCTCTCTCTCCCCGTGGTGCCCTAGGTTTTGGAGACGGTGATCGCCGGATTTGGACCCCGAGGTGAGCTCCCCTCCCCTCTCCCTCTCTCTCTCTTCCCCCCTCCCCTTCTTCTTCCCCCACGCGGCCTCCCTGCACACGCCCCTCCACGCCCCTCCGTCCGCGCCCCCGCGTGGCAACCCTGGCGGCGCTCCCCCGCGGCGACCCCGCACCCTGCACGGCCCTCGTGGCCTCCCCCGCGCCCTCCGGCGGCTTCCCCGCGTGGCCCCCTGGCGGGCTCCCGGCGGCTGCCCCTGGCGCCCCTGCGTGCGCCCCGTGCGACCCCCTGCGCGCTTCCCCATGCCCCCACGGCGCGCTCCCTGCGTGGCCCCCCGGCGGTGGCCCCTGGCAGCCCCTCGCGCGGCCCGGCGGCTCGCCCGGCCTCGCGTGCCCAGGCGCGCAGCGCATTCCCGTGCGCGCAGCCCCAGCGCGCGCGGCGATCGAACCTCGGTTTAATTAGTTTTTTTAAAATTTAGTTTAATGAACGTGTTGTGTCGCACGTTTCGTCGCGCGACGAATTTGTTTAATTTCAGATTCTATTAATGTGTTGTGTCGTGCGCTTCGTCGCACGATAATCCATTTTAATTTTAGGTTGTTTAATGTATGACGTCGCGCGTCTAGTCGCGCGACGTTCTATTTTAAATTCAGTTTGGATGACGTATGCCGTCGTGCGTTTCGTCGCGCGACGCTTAACGTTTATTTATAATTAATGCAAGAGTCTCGTTGCACGCCCCGTCGCGCGACGAGTCGTTTATTTTTTAATTCAATTTAAGTGTTGTGTCGCGCGTTTCGCCGCGCGACGATCCTTTTAACTTACCTTAATCTGTTCATAATAATTAAATATGGAACATGCCTTTACCTTATGCTTAACGTGATGGCTAAATTAATACCATTCTGTTTAGACAAGTATTTTAATTTATAACCGTGTGACGTGATCACTCTTCGACCGTATCCTCGTCAGTTACTTTCTCTTTCTCGCTTAGTCGTAGGTGTGAGCCCTGCATCGAATGTCTGTCTATTTATTGCATTCTATTGTTTGGTGTACTGTTCTTTTGTATTAAAACTTGTGGAATGTATGTTTGAAACTCGTATAGATAACGGTCAGTTGGCGGAGTCCGAAGGAGTTGCAGGTGAAGACCCTGAGCAGCAGTCGGTTGGTGACGGCATGTGTCCCTTGACCCATCTATGTCCTACTCATTCTTATAATTCATTCCCCGCATTTACACAGTTTATACCTAAGGATTGACTAGCTTTTGTCTATCTTGTCCTTGTTTACCTATTTTGGTTGGGTTATTTCATTTTAGCTTTATGCTAGCGCTTCACATTAATCAATGAACATGATGAGATTATCTATGATACACTGTTTTCCCTTTTGATTATGATGATGGTACTTGTGGCATTTAGGGGACTCGAGCTGTTTCTCGAGTGCCTCTCCGTAAGGACTAGTTCGTTGGATGACCGCCCGAGAAAACAGTGCAACCATGAGGGTGGAGTGGGACGCCCTTAGCTGAGTAATTAGAGGAAGTAGGGTGTAGTTCGCTTCGCCGTCGTACCATTAATGGGACTCAGTGTATGCGGCTCACTCTGCCAAGGTTGGTTCGCCCCTTGGGGAGGAGTGCGGTGCATTTAGGAAACCTAACGGGCGGCTACAGCCCCAGGAAATCTTTGTAAAGGCTACGTAGTGAGACCCTACCTATTCACCTTGGTCGTGTTTAAGGGTTTGATCGGCCCGAGGCAAGAGGGAATCACGGCTTGTGGGTAAAGTGTGCAACCTCTGCAGAGTGTTATGAAACTGATATATCAGCCGTGCTCGCGGTTATGAGCGGCCAAGGGAGCTCCATTGATTAGAGATACTAGATCAGATATGTTTGGAAAGGGTACATCGGGTTAATAACTTGGGTTAATACTAAAACCTGGCTTTCTACTAGTAAATAATAACCTGACCAACTAAAAACAACTGCTTGACTTAACTCCACATAAAGCTAGTCCACTACAGCCAAACTGGACATTTTGTTGAGTATGTTGATGTGTACTCACCCTTGCTTTACACACCAAACCCCCCAGGTTGTCCGCGTTGCAACCACTGCTCAGGTGAAGATGAAGTTGTGGAGGAGGACTTCCAGGAGTTTCAGGAGTACGATGAGTTCTACGCGTGGGTTAGCGGCAAACCCTCAGTCGGCTGCCTGTGTAGGCCGTGTGTATCTACGTTTCTTTTCCGCTGATTGGTATACATCGTTGGAGTATTCCTGAGGGGCTACGTCGGTACAGCCCCTTTTCTTCTCCTACCAGCACGAAGGACTTTGCTCGGTAGGCGAGGCATCGGGCCTTAGTCTTCCCTTGGGGGACCTCTCCTTAGAGGAGATATTCTAGGAGGGGTGTCCTCCAATGCGAGGTTGGAGCAGCCTGGTCTCTGCCGCCATCAACCTGCATCGCCTTGGGCCTATTGACCAGGGGCATTTCTTCGCGGGGGTGAGCTCCGGCGCCTCCTTGGCCAAAACCGTTCGGGGGGACCGTGGTTCGTCTCGAGGCGATCTTTGCCAGTCCGTATGCAACCTCGCTGTACCTTCGCGCAACATGATTGAGCTCTAGGCCAAAGAATTTGCCTTCAAGGCACCACACTTGCTCGCAATACTCCTCCATCCTCGCATCATGGCAACTCGAGTTTTTCATGACCTGGTCAATGACGAGCTGGGAATCCCCTTGGACGTTGAGGCATCTGACTCCTAGCTCGATGGCGATGCGCAAACCACTGACCAAGGCTTCATACTCGGCAACATTGTTGGACACAACAAAGTGGAGACGCACGATGTACCACAAAGCCAAATGTTTCGCGCTGCCGGGTGCGTCCACCGAGATGGTCATGGTCCGTCTGGGGTTGGCAATTGTCTTGGAGACGGTCGTGCACCATGGGTGCCCTTTTCCTGGTATGCGCGGGATGCACCGAGGCTTCCCTCTCAAAGAGAGAGGGCCCTAGCTGGAGGCTCGAAGCGGGTCCCCAGAGCCGAGAGGCCGAACTCTCGGTCTGCTGGACCGCGGCACATTCTAGAAGCCCCCGAAGCTCGCCGTGGATGCAACGTCCCTCGGTGGTGGAGGGCTCCGGCCTAGTGCGAAGTAAGAGTGTAGCCGCTGCTAGGCTTTGGCTTGCCTAGTTGAGGACGGGGTGCTCGGTGGTGTTAGCGTCTTCCTCAATGCGACGTAGGACGTCGCGTGCCTTTGCCCGTGAGCCTCCGGCGAGGGCCTTGCCTGCGGCCTCTCCCTCCAGAGCCTGTCGCAGCTGCTGCAGGCATTGTTGTTCTCCTCCAAGCTTGTTGTGCAACTCCCCGAGTTGCTCGAGGTGAGCCTCACGACTTCTCGGAGGGGTCTGGGCCCCGTCTAGGTTGTGTGGTGGAGGTTGGTCACTGTCATGCGGTATGCCGAGGTGATCTCCTTCTAATAGTCGCCTAGAGGGGGGGTGAATAGGGCGAAACTGAAATTCTCAAAAATAATCACAACTACAAGTCGGGTTAGCGTTAGAGATATAAGCGAGTCCGCGAGAGAGGGTGGAAAACAAATTGCAAGTGAATAAGGAGTGTGACACGTGGATTTGTTTTACCGAGGTTTGGTTCTTGCAAACCTACTCCCCGTTGAGGTGGTCACAAAGACCGGGTCTCTTTCAACCCTTTCCCTCTCTCAAACGGTCCCTCGGACCGAGTGAGCTTTCTCTTCTCAATCACTTGGAACACAAAGTTCCTACAAGGACCACCACAAAATTGGTGTCTCTTGCCTCAATTACAAGTGAGTATGATCGCAATAAAGAATCAAGAAAGAAGAAAGCAATCCAAGCGCAAGAGCTCGAAAGAACACAAGCAAATCTCTCTCTCTAAGCACTAGGGCGTTGTGTGGAATTTGGGAGAGGATTTGATCTCTTGAGTGTATCTAGAATTGAATGCCTAGCTCTTGTAAGTGGTTGTAAGTGTGAAAACTTGGATGCAATGAATGGTGGGTGGTTTGGGGTATTTATAGCCCCAACCACCAAACTAGCCGTTTGGTGGGGCTGACTGTCGTATGGTGCACCGGACAGTCCGGTGCACACCGGACATGTCCGGTGCGCCAGCCACGTCACCAAAGCCGTTGGGATTCGACCGTTGGAGCACTGTCTTCTGGGCCCGCCTGGATGTCCGGTGGCGCACCGGACATGTACTGTAGAGTGTCCGGTGCGCCACTACGCGTGTGCCTGACTTCTGTGCGCTCTGGCGCGCATTAATTGCTGTTGCAGGTGACCGTTGGCGCGAAGTAGTCGTTGCCCCGCAGTTACACCGGACAGTCCGGTGTACACCGGACATGTCCGGTGAATTATAGCGGAGCAGCCGCTGCGGTTTCCCGATGCTGGCGAGTTCCTGAGGCCGCTCTTTCTTGGAGCACCGGACAGTCCGGTGAATTATAGCGAAGCGCCTCTGGATTTTCCCGAAGGTGACGAGTTTGAGTTGGAGTCCTCTAGTACACCGGACACTGTCCGGTGGTGCACCGGACACTGTCCGGTGTACACCGGACAGTCCGGTGCGCCAGACCAGAGGTGCCTTTGGTTGTCCCTTTGCTCTTTTGTTGAACCCAATACTTGGTCTTTTTATTAGTTAAGAGTGAACTTTTTACACCTGTATAACTTATGCACTAGAGCAAACTAGTTAGTCCAATTATTTGTGTTGGGCAATTCAACCACCAAAATCATTTAGAAAATAGGTGTAAGCCTAATTCCCTTTCAATCTCCCCCTTTTTGGTGATTGATGCCAACACAAACCAAAGCAAGTATAGAAATGCATATTTGAACTAGCTTGCGTAATGTAAGTGCAAAGGTTGCTTGGAATGGAGCCAATATAAATACTTACAAGATATGCATGGATCGTTTCTTCATTTTTAACATTTTGGACCACGCTTGCACCACATGTTTTGTTTTTGCAAATTCTTTTGTAAATCCTTTTCAAAGTTCTTTTGCAAATAGTCAAAGGTAAATGAATAGGATTTTGCAAAGCATTTTCAAGATTTGAAATTTTCTCCCCCTGTTTCAAATGCTTTTCCTTTGACTAAACAAAACCCCCCCTAAATAAAATTCTCCTCTTAGTGTTCAAGAGGGTTTTGATATATCACATTTTGAAATGCTACTTTCTCCCCCTTTTGAACACAATAAGATACCAATGTTGAATTTTTATCAATTGAGAATCATACCAATTGAAAAACTCTTTTTAAAAATAGGTGGTGGTGCGGTCCTTTTGCTTTGGGCTATTACTCTCTCCCCCTTTGGCATGAATCGCCAAAAAACGGAGTCATTAGAGCCCTTTTATTACTCTCTCCCCCTTTGGTCATAAGTAAATGAGTGAAGATTATACCAAAGACGAAGTCCTTTTGCTCTCTCCCCCAAAGATGGAGAGTGGCGCGGAGCGACGACGAAGGATGAGTTACGGAGTGGAAGCCTTTGTCTTTGCCGAAGACTCTGATTCCCTTTCAATATTCCTATGACTTGGTTTGAAATAGACTTGAACACACATTAGTCATAGCACATGAAAGAGACATGATCAAAGGTATATAAATTAGCTATGTGTGCAATTTAACAAAAGAAATTCCTAGAATCAAGAATATTTAGCTCATGCCTAAGTTTGTTAAAAGTTTGTTCATCAAGAGGCTTGGTAAAGATATCGGCTAATTGATCTTTAGTATTAATGTAAGAAATCTCGATATCTCCCTTTTGTTGGTGATCCCTTAAAAAGTGATACCGAATGGCTATGTGCTTAGTGCGGCTATGCTCAACGGGATTATCCGCCATGCGGATTGCACTCTCATTATCACATAGAAGAGAACTTTGGTTAATTTGTAACCGTAGTCCCTAAGGGTTTGCCTCATCCAAAGTAGTTGCGTGCAACAATGGCCTGCGGCAATGTACTCGGCTTCGGCGGTAGAAAGAGCGACGGAATTTTGCTTCTTTGAAGCCCAAGACACCAAGGATCTTCCCAAGAACTGGCAAGTCTCCGATGTGCTCTTTCTATTGATTTTACACCCCGCCCAATCGGCATCCGAATAACTAATCAAATCAAAAGTGGATCCCCTATTATACCAAAGCCCAAACTTAGGAGTATAAACTAAATATCTCAAGATTCGTTTTACGGCCGTAAGGTGAGCTTCCTTAGGGTCGGCTTGGAATCTTGCACACATGCATACGGAAAGCATAATATCCGGTCGAGATGCACATAAATATAGCAAAGAGCCAATCATCGACCGATATACCTTTTGATCGACGGATTTACCTCCCTCGTCGAGGTCGAGATGCCCATTGGTTCCCATGGGTGTCTTGATGGGTTTAGCATCCTTCATTCCAAACTTGCTTAGAATATCTTGAGTGTACTTCGTTTGGCTTAGGACGGTGCCCTCTTGGAGTTGCTTCACTTGAAATCCTAAGAAATACTTGAACTCCCCCATCATAGACATCTCGAATTTTTGTGTCATGATCCTACTAAATTATTCACATGTAGACTCGTTAGTAGACCCAAATATAATATCATCAACATAAATTTGCATACGAACAAGTCATTCTCAAGAGTTTTAGTAAATAAAGTAGGATCGGCCTTTCCGACTTTGAATCCATTAGTGATAAGGAAATCTCTAAGGCATTCATACCATGCTCTTGGGGCTTGCTTGAGCCCATAAAGCGCCTTAGAGAGTTTATAAACATGGTTAGGATACTCACTATCTTCAAAGCCGGGAGGTTGCTCAACATAGACCTCTTCCTTGATTGGTCCATTGAGGAAGGCACTTTTCACGTCCATTTGATAAAGCTTAAAGCAATGGTAAGTAGCATAGGCCAATAATATGCGAATTGACTCAAGCCTAGCTACAGGTGCATAGGTTTCACCGAAATCCAAACCTTCGACTTGGGAATATCCTTTGGCCACAAGTCGAGCTTTGTTCCTTGTCACCACACCATGCTCGTCTTGGTTGTTGCAGAAGACCCATTTGGTTCCTACAACATTTTGATTAGGACGTGGAACTAAATGCCATACCTCATTCCTAGTGAAGTTATTGAGCTCCTCTTGCATCGCCACCACCCAATCCGAATCTTGTAGTGCTTCCTCTACCCTGTGTGGCTCAATAGAGGAAACAAAAGAGTAATGCTCACAAAAATGTGCAACACGAGATCTAGTGGTTACCCCCTTATGTATGTCGTCGAGGATGGTGTCGACGGGGTGATCTCGTTGGATTGCTTGGTGGACTCTTGGGTGTGGCGGCCTTTGTTCTTCATCCTTCTTGTCTTGATCATTTGCATCTCCCCCTTGATCATTGTCGTCATCTTGAGGTGGCTCATTTGCTTGATCTTCTACTTCATCAACTTGAGCTTCATCCTCATTTTGAGTCGGTGGAGATGCTTGCGTGGAGGAGGATGGTTGATCTTGTGCATTTGGAGGCTCTTCGGATTCCTTAGGACACACTTCCCCAATGGACATGTTCCTTAGCGTGATGCATGGAGCCTCATCAATACCTATCTCATCAAGATCAACTTGCTCTACTTGAGAGCCGTTAGTCTCATCAAACACAACGTCACAAGAAACTTCAACTTGTCCAGTGGACTTGTTAAAGACTCTATATGCCCTTGTGTTTGAATCATATCCTAGTAAAAAGCCTTCTACAGTCTTAGGAGCAAATTTAGATTTTCTACCTCTTTTAACAAGTATAAAGCATTTGCTACCAAAGACTCTAAAATATGAAATATTGGGCTTTTTACCGGTTAGGATTTCATAGGATGTCTTCTTGAGGATTCGGTGTAGATATAACCGGTTGATGGCGTAGCAGGCGGTGTTGACCGCCTCGGCCCAAAACCGATCCGAAGTCTTGTACTCATCAAGCATGGTTCTTGCCATATCCAATAGAGTTCTATTCTTCCTCTCCACTACACCATTTTGTTGCAGGGTGTAGGGAGAAGAGAACTCATGCTTGATGCCCTCCTCCTCAAGGAAGCCTTCAATTTGTGAGTTCTTGAACTCCGTCCCGTTGTCGCTTCTAATTTTCTTGATCCTTAAGCCAAACTCGTTTTGAGCCCGTCACAAGAATCCCTTTAAGGTCTCTTGGGTATGAGATTTTTCCTAGAAAAAGAACACCCAAGTGAAGCGAGAATAATCATCCACTATTACAAGACAATACTTACTCCCGCCGATGCTTATGTAAGCAATCGGGCCGAATAGATCCATGTGGAGTAGCTCAAGCAACCTGTCGGTCGTCATGATGTTCTTGTGTGGATGATGGGCACCAACTTGCTTTCCTGCTTGGCATGCGCTACAAATCCTGTCTTTCTTAAAATGAACATTTGTTAGTCCTAAAATGTGTTCTCCCTTTAGAAGCTTATGAAGATTCTTCATCCCAACATGGGCTAGTCGGCGGTGCCAGAGCCAACCCATGTTAGTCTTAGCAATTAAGCAAGTGTCGAGTTCAGCTCTATCAAAATCTACCAAGTATAGCTGACCCTCCAACACTCCCTTAAATGCTATTGAATCATCACTTCTTCTAAACACAGTGACACCTATATCAGTGAAAAGACAGTTGTAACCCATTTTGCATAATTGAGATACAGAAAGCAAATTGTAATCTAATGAATCTACAAGAAAAACATTGGAAATAGAATGGTCAGGAGATATAGCAATTTTACCCAAACCCTTGACCAAACCTTGGTTTCCATCCCCGAATGTGATAGCTCGTTGGGGATCCTAGTTTTTCTCATAGGAGGAGAACATCTTTTTCTCCCCAGTCATGTGGTTTGTGCACCCGCTGTCGATAATCCAACTTGAGCCCCCGGATGCATAAACCTACAAAACAAGTTTAGTTCTTGACTTTAGGTACCCAAATGGTTTTGGGTCCTTTGGCATTAGAAACAAGAACTTTGGGTACCCAAACACAAGTCTTTGACCCCTTGTGCTTGCCCCCAAATATTTGGCAACTACCTTGCCGGATTTGTTAGTCAAAACATATGATGCATCAAAGGTTTTAAATGAAAAGCTATGTTCATTTGATGCACTAGGAGTTTTCTTCTTAGGCAACTTAGCACGGGTTGGTTGCCTAGAGCTAGATGTCTCACCCTTATACATAAAAGCATGGTTAGGGCCAGAGTGAGACTTCCTAGAATGAATTCTCCTAATTTTGTCCTCGGGATAACCGACAGGGTATAAAATGTATCCCTCGTTATCCTGAGGCATGGGAGCCTTGCCCTTAACAAAGTTGGACAATTTCTTAGGAGGGGTACTAAGTTTGACATTGCCTCCCTGTTGGAAGCCAATGCCATCCTTAATCCCAGGGCGTCTCCCACTATAGAGCATACTTCTAGCAAATTTAAATCTTTCATTTTCTAAGTTATGCTCGGCAATTTTAGCATCTAATTTTGCTATATGATCATTTTGTTGTTTAATTAAGGCCATGTGATCATGAATAGCATTAATATCAACATCTCTACATCTAGTACAAATAGATACATGCTCAACAATAGATGTAGAGGGTTTGCATGAATTAAGTTCAACGATCTTAGCACGCAAAATATCATTGTTATCTCTAAGATCGGAAATTGTAACATTGCAAACATCTAGTTCTTTGGCCTTAGCAATCAAGTTTTTATTCTTTTCTCTAAGGCTAGCAAGAGATACATTCAATTCATCAATCTTAGCAAGCAAATTAACATTATCATCTCTAAGATTGGGAATCGAAACATTACAAGCATTAGAATCAACCTTAGCAATTAATTTTGCATTTTCATTTCTAAGGTTGGCAATAGTGTTATGGCAAGTGCTTAGCTCAATAGATAGTTTTTGACATTTTTCTACTTCTAGAGCATAAGCATTTTTAACCTTAACATGTTTCTTGTTTTCCTTAATTAGGAAGTCCTCTTGGGAATCCAAAAGGTCATCCTTTTCATGAATAGCACTAATTAATTCATTTAATTTTTCCTTTTGTTCCATGTTAAGGTTGGAATAAAGGGTATGCAAATTATCCTCCTCATCACTAGCATTATCATCACTAGAAGACTCATATTTAGTGGAGGATTTAGATTTAACCTTCTTCCTTTTGCCGTCTTTTGCTATGAGGCACTTGTGGCCGACGTTTGGGAAGAGAAGTCCCTTGGTGACGGGGATGTTAGCGGCGTCCTCGTCGGAGGAGGATTCGGTGGAGCTTTTGTCGGAGTCCCACTCCCGGCAAACATGGACATCGCCGCCCTTCTTCTTGTAGTACCTCCTTTTTTCTCTCCTCTTTCCCTTCTTGTCGTCGCCCCTGTCACTGTCACTAGATATAGGACATTTTGCAATGAAATGACCGGGCTTACCACATTTGTAACACACTTTCTTGGAGCGGGGTTTGTAGTCCTTCCCCCTCCTTTGTTTGAGGATTTGGCGGAAGCTCTTGATGACGAGCGCCATTTCCTCATTGTCGAGCTTTGAGGCGTCGATTGGTTGTCTACTCGGTGTAGACTCCTCCTTCTTCTCCTCCGTCGCCTTAAATGCGACAGGTTGGGCCGTGGATGTGGAGGGATCATCTAGCTCGTTGATTTTCTTCGAGCCCTTGATCATGTATTCAAAGCTCACAAAATTCCCGATTACTTCCTCGGGAGTCATTAGTGTATATCTTGGATTACCACGAATTAATTGAACTTGAGTAGGGTTAAGGAAAATAAGAGATCTTAGAATAACCTTAACCACCTCGTGGTCATCCCACTTTTTGCTCCCGAGGTTGCGCACTTGGTTTACCAAGGTTTTGAGCCGGTTGTACATATCTTGTGGCTCCTCCCCTTGGTGTAGACGGAAGCGACCGAGCTCCCCCTCGATCGTTTCCCGCTTGGTGATCTTGGTGAGTTCATCACCCTCGTGCGCGGTCTTGAGTAAGTCCCAAATCTCCTTCGCACTCTTCAACCCTTGCACCTTGTTATATTCCTCTCTACTTAGAGAGGCAAGGAGTATGGTTGTGGCTTGGGAGTTGAAGTGCTCGATTTGGGCCACCTCATCCTCATCATAGTCTTCATCCCCTACGGATGGTACCTGTGCACCAAACTCAACAACATCCCATATACTTTTGTGGAGTGAGGTTAGATGAAATCGCATTAAATCACTCCACCTAGCGTAATCTTCACCATCAAATGTTGGTGGTTTGCCTAATGGGACGGAAAGCAAAGGTGTATGTTTAGAAATGCGAGGGTAGCGTAGGGGAATCTTACTATACTTCTTGCGCTCTTGGCACTTAGAAGTGACGGACGCCGCGTCGGAGCCAGAGGTGGATGTTGATGAAGAATCGGTCTCGTAGTAGACCACTTTCCTCATCCTCTTTTTCTTGTCCCCACTCCGATGCGGCTTGTGGGAAGAGGATTTCTCCTTCTTCTCTTTGTGTGAAGAAGATTTCTTCTCCTTCCCTTTGGAGGAGTCTTTCTTCTCCTTCCTCTTGTTGCGGGACTCTTCCGATGAAGTCTTCCCGTGGCTTATAGTGGGCTTTTCGCCGGTCTCCATCTCCTTCTTGGCGTGATCTCCCGACATTACTTCGAGCGGTTAGGCTCTAATGAAGCACCGGGCTCTGATACCAATTGATAGTCGCCTAGAGGGGGGTGAATAGGGCGAAACTGAAATTCTCAAAAATAATCACAACTACAAGCCGGGTTAGCGTTAGAGATATAAGCGAGTCCACGAGAGAGGGTGGAAAACAAATTGCAAGCGAATAAGGAGTGTGACACGTGGATTTGTTTTACCGAGGTTCGGTTCTTGCAAACCTACTCCCCGTTGAGGTGGTCACAAAGACCGGGTCTCTTTCAACCCTTTCCCTCTCTCAAACGGTCCCTCGGACCGAGTGAGCTTTCTCTTCTCAATCACTTGGAACACAAAGTTCCTACAAGGACCACTACAAAATTGGTGTATCTTGCCTCAATTACAAGTGAGTATGATCGCAATAAAGAATCAAGAAAGAAGAAAGCAATTCAAGCGCAAGAGCTCGAAAGAACACAAGCAAATCTCTCTCTCTAAGCACTAGGGCGTTGTGTGGAATTTGGGAGAGGATTTGATCTCTTGAGTGTATCTAGAATTGAATGCCTAGCTCTTGTAAGTGGTTGGAAGTGTGAAAACATGGATGCAATGAATGGTGGGTGGTTTGGGGTATTTATAGCCCCAACCACCAAACTAGCCGTTTGGTGGGGCTGACTGTCGTATGGTGCACCGGACAGTCCGGTGCACACCGGACATGTCCGGTGCACACCGGACATGTCCGGTGCGCCAGCCACGTCACCAAAGCCGTTGGGATTCGACCGTTGGAGCACTGTCTTCTGGGCCCGCCTGGATGTCCAGTGGCGCACCGGACATGTATTGTAGAGTGTCCGGTGCGCCACTACGCGCGTGCCTGACTTCTGCGCGCTCTGGCGCGCATTAATTGCTGTTGCAGGTGACCGTTGGCGCGAAGTAGCCGTTGCCCCACAGTTACACCGGACAGTCCGGTGTACACCGGACATGTCCGGTGAATTATAGCGGAGCAGCCGCTGCGGTTTCCCGAAGCTGGCGAGTTCCTGAGGCCGCTCTTACTTGGAGCACCGGACACTGTACGGTGTACACCGGACAGTCCGGTGAATTATAGCGAAGCGCCTCTGGATTTTCCCGAAGGTGACGAGTTTGAGTTGGAGTCCTCTAGTGCACCGGACACTGTCTGGTGTACACCGGACAGTCCGGTGCGCCAGACGAGAGGTGCCTTTGGTTGTCCCTTTGCTCTTTTGTTGAACCCAATACTTGGTCTTTTTATTGGTTAAGTGTGAACTTTTTACACCTGTATAACTTATGCACTAGAGCAAACTAGTTAGTCCAATTATTTGTGTTGGGCAATTCAACCACCAAAATCATTTAGAAAATAGGTGTAAGCCTAATTCCCTTTCACCTTCCTTAGGGAGCCCTGAGTTGACATGGAAGCACTCTCGAGTCAGACCGTAGCCGTCACCATCGGAGTTGTAACGCTCCGAGCTTTGGGAGACATCTCGTCACATGCGTACAAAATTGCAGCATGGACTCGGGATCCCTTAGCCCAGAAAAGTCCAGGGTGAAGTCTGGGCCATCTTCCTCCTCGGAGTCTAGGCACCCGGAAGGGAGCATACATCCAAGTGTCGTAGCTGGTGTCAAAGCACAGCTGGAAGGGTATGGGGTTGAACACAGACGGTTCTCCTCTGCCCCTCCCATGTCTCTCCAAGGTGCATCTGACTCCTCTTGACCCGCGGGTGAGAGGGCTGGTGCAGCTGATGCCCCTTGCTCGACGTTGTGGGGGAATGGTGACTCCCACGTTGGAGCAGGTAGTGCCAGGAATGTTAGCGCAGGTGCGGTTGGCGGCACTCTGGGTGAAATGTTGACGTCGGCTAAGTCTCTAGAGAGGGACTCAATGCCGTCATCACCCTGGGTGGCTCCTTCTATGCATGGAGTGCCCTGTGGGGCACGATTGCGGTTGCTCTATCTTTGCTTCGTGCGATGAGAAGGGCAGTGATGGGAGCTTGGATGCTCGAGAGGGACGGGCGGGAAGAGTACCATGTCGTACTCGATACCGAGAGACATGAACTCAAGACTCCTGAACCTGATCGTCGTCCCGAGCCTGAGAGGATGGTGAGAACCTACCATCTAGAGCGTTGGCGAGAACTGAGAGTGTTCCACACGACTGCCCTCTACCTAGCGCGCCAACTGTCGGTGTTTGGACCATGGGTCCTTAACCAACCCGTAAATGTGCCGCGTGGCCGGCTCTAGATGGTGTTCGAGATGACACAAGCGATTATCCTGGTTTGGGCTACTCAAGGCCCTACTTCCAGTAGATTGGATGAGGCTTATATTACTCGCACCGTGGTGCCTGTAGTAGGGGTTTACAAGCACAACAGGAGAGGGGAAGTCCCCAAGTCCCTAGAGATGATTGAGGCAAGTGCCGATATCTAAGACATAGTGGGAAAGCGAGAGTTCATCTACCTCACTCCCCCCTTTTCTCGTGGAGGGACCACTGTCCTATTTATACACCAAGGGGAGTGTCCACAGTGAAGCTGAGTCTTGTATTCGAAGGGTAGATGCCCTGGCGCCTGACGTGACGGTGAACCATGTAGTATATTCGTGTCTGTTGACTTCCCATAGAGAACTGAGGCCGAGGGGTTGTCCGTACATCCGAGCCCCTGAGGGAGAGACCACCCATGCTGTAGTGGTTGTAAAACAGTGTCAGGGTATGGGCCAAAGGCTGCTTATGGGGCGTGTCATTGTTCTGTCACGTGATGACATCGAGATTCCCTACAGCGCTCATCGTGATTAGGGTCCCTGCTAGGTTGATGCAAAAGTCTTCTCAAGACGCTGGCCGAAAGTCTTCGGCGTGCGCTACAGCCGGGCAGAGTGGCTGTCTGCGGGATTCGCGACACAGTCAGTGGCCGAGGCTGAGCTCGGGCGAGGCAGAGAACTTGCCTGAGGGCTGAGCCCAGGGTCGGGCAATGCGGAGTGGTTTTGCTCGAAGGCTCATCGGCTTGGCCTGTCGTGTTAGGTGTCCCATCTGAGGGCGTCACGCGATGTGTGCGGATTGTGATGTAGGCATAATCGTATCGCTGCGTCGGACGTGATTGCGGTCTTGTCCGACACTGTGTGTCTGTTGCCACAACGTGGGTTGGCGCATGCATTAAATGTGCCTGTCCCCTGCCTATTTTTGAGTGCCCTTGTCCCATTCCCTTGAGACCGGCTTGGGCAAAACGGACTGGACAGAGGGGGCTTCGGGCGAGGAGGAGCGAGTGGTGTCGACCTCGGGTGAGGTGGGGCCTGCTCGAGGTGGGAGACCTTCGTGGGACGTCTCGGTTTTGTCATTGGTGGCTCTCCTGTGACCCTTCGCGAGTTTGGTCCTTATCTCTCTAAGTGCGTTTGTTAGGGGGATAATCAGGGTGTCCCTTATTACCGCCCCCGACTAGTGAGAAACCATAATTTTGATCCACCCGTCGTCTCCCTTGAGGTGGCTCGGGTGACACTAAACCCTAGCCACCATTGACCCTTCCTTCTCCCATCTCTGCCTTGGCACTAGAGTAAATAGCCAAATGTCATGAGTGGCTTGTGTGGATGGTAGAGGCAGGTCCTCCTCACGTCCTCGCGACTTCAAGCCTCATAGGCTTGGCGGGTGGCGACGGCATGATGGGTGCCCGCACCGGCGTACGTCCCCTCCTTAGTCAAATAACTACAATCTCGAATCGAACTTAACTAATCCCAGATTTACCAGATCTAAACCCCATATACCTCAATCGATGTCCTGGCAACTCTATTGTGTTACGCTTGGTAGCCCCCCTGTACGTGTCATCCTCTTGCTTGTGCTGCTATCTACTTGTGTGGACGCATCAATGGTGTACGGGTATATATGTCCAAATGGACCGGACCTGCTAGGTGACCCATGGCCTGCCCCGAGCATATGGCCTGACCCATTGTCCACCGGACTCATGTTGGCTCGGCTCAAGCACGACTTGATCCATAATCCATCGAGCTCGTGCCGGCTCGGCTTGATCGTCGTGTCGTGTCTTGGCCTTAGGTGCGACACGTCGCGCTAGGCTTGGTATGGTCTAGTTTTATTTTTCCATATTTTCATAAAATAAATATAGTATGCTGAGTATAGTGTATAAACACAAACATGTGTTTTTGTTGGCTAGGTGGTTATGCATGTGTGTTTGAAACCAACAAACATGGTTCAAACTCCCACTTGCGTAATTTTACCAAACATAAAAATTAAGAAACTGTCCATAACACTAGTACACATAAGCTATCTAGAGAAAATTGGTAACCCATTTTCACTGGGGTTTTTCAGAACCGCCAGCGCTAAGGGTCAGTGGAAATCGACATTTCCACTAGCGGTTCTCTTAAAGCAATCATCAGTGGAAAGCTGGCGGTTTTCTTAACGAACCCGCCAATGGAAAAATTCTTTCCACTAGCGGTTTTGTAAAATTAGCCACCAGTGGTAGTTTTCTCACCTTTTTTCGAATTTTCCAACAAAACCGAATTATATATATTGGGAGGGAATATTGGGGGACCAGGGCTTCCAATAGCTACAGAAAGCCCCAGCCACCCCATGTCCGCACCTAACAACCAGGTGCATGTGGTCTATTGCGTCCCTCCGCCATGTACCAGGTCAAACCTCACCTCTACCGGATCCACCCCCATGCACCCCTGTGCGAAAATTTTGGAAAGCATGCGCTTAAATTTGGGAAATGGATTGGCATATATAAAAACAAAAAAAATCTGATTTGAATGCTTTATTTTGTCCATAAATATAGGATCTCTATAACAACCATACAGTTATGCTCGTTGAAAACATTGTATTTATATACTAATATTAATTATGCTACATGGTGTAGGTATTTATACAATACGTATGCTACGTAGAAAATTAGTTTCATGCTGCATGTACACAAATTTAGGATGACAAGAATGTGCGTTGAAAGGAAATAGATTGACATGCATGGAAACAAAAAAAATCTGATTAAATGCTTTATTTCCCCATAAATATAGGATCTCTCCAATAACAATACAACTTGGCTCGTTGGAACCAGTTTATGACATATACTGATACTAATTTTGCTACACGGTGTAGATATTTATGCATTGTGGTATATCGTGTAAAAAATCTGTTTCCTGCTTAAGATGACAAGAATGTGTATTGAAAAGAAATAGATTGGCTTGCATTGAAACAAAAAAAATCTAATTTAAGTGCTTTATTTAGGCCATAAAAGTAGGATCTCTATAACAGCCATGCAACTAGGATCATTGGAACCAGTTTATGACATATACTGATACTAATTATGCTACACGGAATAGATATTTATGTAGTGTGGTACACCAAGTAAAAAATATGTTTCCTGCTGCATGCGCACAAATTTAGGATGGCAAGAATGTGCTTTGAAAGGAAATGGATTGGCATGCATGGAAACAAAATATCTAATTTAAATGCTTAATTTCCTACATAAATATAGGGTCTTTCCAATAGTCATGCATCTAGTATCGTTAGTACCAGTTTATGATATATACTGATATTAATTATACTACACAATGAAGGTATTTATGTACTGCAGTACACTGTGTAAAAATCTATTTTCTATTGCATACGCACAAATTTAGGATGGTAAGAATGTGAGTTGAAAGGAAATGGAATGACATGCATTAAAACAAAAAAACTGATTTTCATTGCTTTATTTCATCCATAAATATAGGATCTCTCCAACAGCCATGCAGCTAGACTCGTCAGAACCAGTTTATGATATATACTTATACTAATTATGCTATACATCGAAAGTATTTATACATTACAGTACACTATGTAAAAACCAACAAACGTTTACATAAAATATGAATAGAAATATCATAAACATACAAAAGATGGAAGAAGAACCATGAACTGACAATGTATCATAAAAATCTATTGACGTTGACATAAATACAATACAAAATAGCATAAAAACAGGGTCGTCGATCCGCCACCGCTCGCTCATCGGGAAATCCGTCGTCGTCGCTCGCACCTAGGGAAAGCCAGTGTAGTCGCGGGAGGTGGGACGCCAGCGTGCGCCACTCTGGGGCGCCCGCCTCTGAGGGCCGACATCACGCGTGCTTCTGGAATCCGTCGCCGCGTGCGCGCCTCCCAGAACCATCGCCACCATGCTCCCTCAGGGTACCGCCACCGCCACACATGACTTGGATGCGCGTCGTCGCCACACACTCCTCAGGTGCCCGACGCTGCAGCGCGACCTCGAATACACTAGTAGAAAAAGGCTCAAAGCCTGCAGGGCGATATATTTTTACAGGCGTATTTGGTTATCAACCGCCTGTGCTAATTTTAGTGGCGGTTCCTTAAGAAAATCGCCACTAGAAATCGTATTTCTACAAGCGGTTCCTTAAGAAAACCGTCTGTAATAATCCATGATTTCTAGTGGTGGTGAGGGTGGGGTGAGTCCTCTCCTTAAATATTTTTTTGCTGTTTTCAAAACATGTTTAATGTTTCTGAAAATAATTTTTACTAGTGGTTTTATTACGTCGACCTCCAGTGGAAATCGATTTCCACCGGCGGTTTTCTTAACTCAACTGCCAGTGGAAATCAATTTCCATTGGCGGTCCTTAGTTACCCGCCTGTAAAAATGATGATTTCTACTGGCCCCTAGCACTGACGGTTCTAAGAATCGCCAGTGAAAATAGGTTCACAACCGTTACTATAGAGCTTCTTTATACTAGTGATAGCCACCGTTGTCGCACGAGGAGAAGGTGGTCGCCGCTGTGGCATGCGCCTCTAGGATCCGTCGTCACCGCTCGTGCCTAGGAGAGGATGCTACTGCCGCTTCCGCCTCGGATGGCCACCGTTGCCGCACTACCTCAGGGAACCACCGTCGTGTGTGCATTGGCGGGGTGGCGGCACCGTCGCTCGTGCATCGTGGTGGGGGCATTGAAAGTCGCCTAGAGAGGGGTGAATAGGCGAAACCTGAAAATTATAAACTTTGAACACACTCTACACTGGGGTTAGGGTTAGAAATAAATTTGGAGTGCGAAAGATTGTTCCTCTTGCTATGGGTTGCTCAATCAATGCGGATAACCTGGTGAGCAAACTCAAATCAATATGAGCAAGGGAACTTTAGAGAGAGGAGAGGGGGAAACAAATCGAGTGAAGATCAACACAAGTGAACACGATGATTTGTTTCTAGAGGTTCGGTTCCAAAGAACCTAGTCCCCGTTGAGGAGGCCACAAAGGCCGGGTCTAATCCAACCCTTTCCCTCTCTCAATCGGTCACTCAGACCGGTCGAGTGCTTCTTCTTAATCACATGGGTCACTAAGACCCCGTAAGGGTCACCACACGATTAGGTGTCTCTTGCTAGCTTTACAAAACACTTAGAAGAATTAGAGTGAGAATAAGAAAGCAATCCAAGCAACAAGAGCAACAAAAGAAACACAAAACACCCTCCCTCAAGTCACTAAGCACTTGATTTGATTTTGGGGCTTGGAGAGGATTGAATGCTTTGATTGTGTCTTAGGAGTGTATGTCTTTGCTCTGGTATTGAATGTGAAGGTTGGAAAGCTTGGATGGCTTGAATGGAGGTGGTTGGGGGGTATTTATATCCTCCAACCACTTCCTACCCGTTGGCTGACTTTGCTGTAGATGGGCACACCGGACAGTCCGGTGGTGCACCGGACACTGTCCGGTGCGTGCCACATCAGCCAACCATTGGGGTTTGGAGCTGTTGAATGTTGAAGTCCTTTGTCCTCTTGCGGCACCGGACACTCCGGTGGCACACCGGACAGTCCGGTGTGTTCTGACTTTGCAGTTCTGCTCTATTCACTGTTCCGTTGTCAGCATAGTCGACCTTTGGGCGAAGTTGACTGTTGCTTCATTGGCTCACCGGACAGTCCAGTGAATTATGGAGTGGCTCTAAGAAAACCCGAGAGCAGCCAGTTCGTGAGTTGCTGCGGCCTGGGCACCGGACAATGTCCGGTGCGCCACAGACTGCGCCAAGTCTTGTATGCTCCAAACTTTGTAGAATTCTCCAAATCAATTTGTTGCCTGTTACTTGTGAACTTTATGCACCTGATAAAAACATTCACTAGGCAAACTAGTTAGTCCATGTGGTTTGTGATGGACGTCAAACACCAAAATCGATTACAGGAAATGTTGGGGCCATTTCTCTTTTAGGCATCACCACAAGCGTCGGTAAAAAATAAAACCCTAGTGCCCCGAGCCTCCTTTTATAGACACCCAAACCTGGTGCAGCTGAACCAGATGGCACCGTTGAGCCAGGGCTTCCTCTAGTTATCGGAAGCCCAGGGCTCCAAATATATATATATATATATAAGCAACATGGAATTAAACTCTATCATACATTTATATACATCAAATTTACAACCATATATGCATCACACATTGTATACATCAAAGTTTTTTTTCTAAGCTCTAATTACTACCTCGGCTAAGATTTAGTCTACTAATTTCTGTTAGTACTCTAAACTCTATATTAGCTAAGATACTCATAGCATTGTGATATTTTCCTTCACAGAGAATGACTTTTCTTAATAGGAATGAGCATATGTCCTCAATTATATTGTACAATGCACCTTCAGCCATGTGGTCCATCTTTTTTAGTTGAAATTCATATAAAGGAAGTTTATAAAGATCATATATTTACACTCGATAACACATTTGCATCTTTAATGACATAAATACATACAAGACTATTACTAATAATACCTTATCAGGGTTTATGATGTATCGTCCATTCTCTCTCTTGAACTCGCACACATAGAACCCACAGAGAACCAATCCGGGTGGTTGCTTGTAGCACTTAATAATGGAAGATTGGTTATTTAGTTGCAACATTGTCCTATGTATATACCTGTATGATATATATTCATAAATTCATATACTTATCGGCCATTTATAATGCATGTTTAGTGGCACACATTTTTTCGCATATTTTCCACCTCGCATCTTATAAAACATATATGCCTTATGATCCCAAATAGATTCACCTTGTTATTCTCAAATTCTCATTGATAAAAGTATGCATGCATAGAAAATGCTAATAACTTTGAGATGATGATGAATTCTGCATAGCTTGAAGGGTTGTAATCTAAGGAACCGAGCACCAGCACCTTTCCAACCCTAGGATATATGATGAATCATATCCAGTGGTCCCTGTATGAATCTATTTTGTGATACGTGCATATTGAAATTATTAATTTTATTTATGAAAAAATACACTTATTTAAAGTTATACGGGACCATTACAGCTTCTCTGTCTTAAAATTAAAGCATTGTGTGTCCTAAGAGGTGGCATATCGGGTTTCAAAATCCCTCTTCATTGGTGGTGCGCTGGCAGAGGCGTAGTCAGGATTTTTGTTTAGATGGAGGCTATAAATAATATTTAATAGAGTATATGTAGTATATTAGTATCTCATTTGAGTTTGAATCTAACTTTACAGACTCCATATTTTTATCAAACGTACAAACAATGAAATAACCAATATTTATTGAATCAATTACTACTTTTATATACTTAACTACTTAAAATTAGTAGTAATCGGTATATATTTATATGTTTGTACAAACCTTAGGGGTCAAGCCCCTGCTAGCCCCCTTGTCTACGCCACTATGCGCGGTAGCCGGGGCTAGAGCAAGCGCGGGGCCAAGGACAATGGCAATGTGCGGGGGTGCGGGGACGGGGCATTGACCAGAGCACGTGGGGGGCGTCGGTGGCGACATGCGGGCATCAGGGACGCGGTGGTGGCTGGCAATGGTGGGTGAAGTGTGCGTGCGTGCGCATGGCTCGTGTGTCTAATTAGTGTAAAATATCATGCTTTGCGGAGTGTCCCAGA
Organism: Zea mays; assembly: GCF_902167145.1. Classification (NCBI taxonomy): domain Eukaryota; kingdom Viridiplantae; phylum Streptophyta; class Magnoliopsida; order Poales; family Poaceae; genus Zea; species Zea mays. The sequence continues at coordinate 23,089,670 of NC_050099.1, read as the reverse complement.
TACGACAGTCAGCAAAGATTTTTTTCTTAAAACAATGTTTATCAAGTGTCACTGATCTGACACTCCGCAAAGTTTTATTTAATGTTTTAAGAAAATAGTTTGCCAAGTGCTCCATGTTAGATAGTCGACAAAGTGTTTTTATTTTATTTAGAAAATAGTTTGCTGAGTTCTCCCTATCGGTCACTCGGCATATAGTTTTTATTTATTTTTTAGAAAATAGTTTGTCGAGTGCTCCTGATCTAGCACTCAGCAAAGTTGTTTTATTTTTATAGGAAATTTGTTTGCCGAGTACTCCCTCTTTAGAGTTTCTTTGCCTAGGACCACTTTTAGACACTGGACAAAGGTGCATTTTTCCTAGTGTCATTTTTTGATACTCGGAAAAGTTTTTTAATTTTTTTCTTATTTCACTATGTTCCTAAAGTACCTAGGATTGCATGTTCAATTTTTACACATTTCTCAAAGTGTTTGCTATATCTATTAAACATTAATTTAATTTAATTTAATTTAATTTCTTTGAGTAATTCAAAATTGAACCACAAGCCATTCAGATAATGATAACAATGAATGGAAAATGATATTCACGTTATTGAGTATAAGTTGAGGATGTATCCAGGAACAGACTAGGAATTTTGAACATCTTGTTCACGAAACATTACCACGAACTTGTAGTTCAATTGTTTTTAAATTGTATAAAAATCAAACGAAGTCAGAAAATCATGAAACTTGTCGATATGTCAAGATATCATATGTAAAGGCTATGATAAAAGGTTGACTAGGTTTCATGAAAGTTGTCACATAGGATACTTACAGACCAAAGAATATCAGAAGAAGTTTCGTGATTTTCATGTGGAGTTCTTCGATTTGTAAGCACCGTACATGATAAACTTTCATAAAACATTGTCAACTTTTTATCATAGCCTCCATATATGATATCAGATTCTTTATTTTTTTACCTCATTTGCTTTTAATACAATTTAAAAACAACTAGACAGTAAGTTCTTGGTCATGTTTCGTGAACATGATGTTCAAAAATTCTGGTATGTTCCTAGATACGTTCTCAACTTATACTCAATAACATGAATACCATTTTTCTTTCATTTTCCTATTCTTCGAATGACTTACAGTTTAAATCTGAATTATTCGAAAAAATCAATGAAATGAATAAATTTACTAGACATAGCAAACACTTTGAAAATGTGCAAAACTTGTGTTGAATAAGTAAATATATTTCAGATTGAATTCCGAATATAAATCATGAACAACAATAAATAAACTAACATGTTGTAAGGAGTATGCATAACATATCTATAACAACAGATAAACTGAAGTATGAGATTAGATCAGATGATGCATATTGAATAGACATACTGATTGATGATGTGGAAGCGACAGGATCGACGATATGGAAGTGGCATGGTCGATAACGTTGGCGACAGGGTCGACGAGAAGTGTGCGAGCGACTATATGAAGACTCTTCCCAAAAACCTTATTTGCCTCCTCCCGGTGTAGGATCTCAAAGGCAATGGGTTCCAGAGACTTGCTCTCCCAATCACAAATGCACGTCGGTGCTTGGGATGAAGAGGACTATAATGACGACACATAAGAAAGTAGAGGCAAAAACCTAACTTGTGTCGGGATCTAGCGATGGCTGGCAGACGCCTTATATAGGGTCTCATCCATGAACCGATAAGGACTTGCGATCCAATCTGATCATGATCCACAAACCAATAGACTCATGAAGGACTGGTGAGGCGACCAAAGGGGGTGAATGGAAGCCAATAAAATTTTGCTTCTAAAAAACTGAAATTGAGCGCTTAACTTCAATTTAGATGATGAAAGCGCTCAACCCAAAATCATATCAGCAAACCAGTGATCTCATGATTTCAAAATGTTCCTAGTACTCACACGAGACCATCAAAACAAATAAATCGCAAATCAGACACCGAAAAGTCTGAATCGGTCCAAAGTCGTGTCGCGAACTAGTGCTGATTTCAGTAGCACAAAATTATGTTCTCGGATGTGAACCTGAATCAAACGAACTTCAATTAAGATGAGATTTTACACACACCTAGAAAAATATGTTTCCAAGATCTCCACAGATTTTGAGCTCAATCGGTCTTTTGAATCGACCGCAGATCTAAAAATATGAACGAGATTGGGGTTTTGTTCGTGTTTTCTAGAACGAACTCAAAACGAGATCAACTAAGATCACAACCACAAACTATACCAACAAGGCATAAGTAGTTGTCACACTCGGTTTTCGAAGGTAAACCGAATGCGAACCATGTACGTGCCAGGATCAGAACTCACGTACACAATGTTTACAAATTGGACATCATCACACAATGCTCGAATTAAATAATGGAAAAGTACTTAATTACATCAAGATGTCTGAGACATCCATAGAGTCTAATACTTAGTCATAGGGTTCAACAATAATATCAAAGTGCGGAGTAATGAAACATAGAAGATAAGCCTACACAGGCAGCTGACTGGGGGTTTGCCACTAAAGTAAACTAGAACTCGTCGTAGTCCTGGAACTCCTCAAAGTCCTCCATGTTGCCAACATCTCCTCCTGAGCACTGAGTACAGTGGGGACAACCTGGGGTGGGGTGGTTTGTAAAGCAAGGGTGAGTACAAATCAACGTACTCAGCAAATGTCCCATTTGGCTAAGGTGGACTAGCTGTATATGGAGTTAAGGTTAAGCAGTTGCTTTTAGTTGGTCAAGTTTTATTACTATAAGTATAGCCAAATTTTAGTAATAACCTAGTTATTACCCAGAGGCACTCCCTCCAAGAGGAAATACCAGAGATCAGATTTAAAACCATCATTGCTAATCATCATCATAAAAGTAACCAAAGTTCTTCTAATTAAAGAGGATCCCAAGGACGCTCATAACAATGAGCACGACTGATATACCAGTTTCTAACACTCTGCAGAGGTTGCACACTTTACCCATAAGCCGTGATTCACATTCTGCCCGGGGTTCTAGCCTCCCCATTGATCACTACCAAGGTGACCCAGCAGGGTCTCACTATGTAGCCTTTACAAAGATTTCCCAGAGGTCATAGCCGCCCATTAGGTTTCTCCAGTTTGATAAACACAGTACATCTCCCCAAAGGAAGGGTGACTAACAAAACCAAATCAAAGAACCTCTGCAACCAGCCTCGACAGAGCAAGTACTATGCCCGGACCCCGTTGACGGCCCTACGGCGAAGCTAACTACTCCTCTGGTTCCTCTAATTAATCAGCTAAGGGCGTCTCATTCCACCCTCATGGTTGCACTGTTATCCCGGGTTGTCACTTTCCAAACAAGTCCTTACGGAGAGGTACTCAGGAAACAGCCTGAGCCCCCTAAAATAATCACAAGAACCTCATCGGGATAACATCATCGTATCATAAAAGATCACGTCATGTTCATTGATTAAGTTAAAGCAATAGCATAAGCTAACCATGATTAACCCAAAAAGGTGAACAAGGATAAGGTGAATATAGACTAGTCAATCCTTAAGTTTCAGTAATATAATGCGGACAGTGAATTATAAAGTAAAGTAGGACATGATAGGTCTGAGGACACTTGCCTTCACCATGTTGTTGCTTAAAGGGATCTTCGACAACACACTCAGGAACCACGAGTTCCTCGTTGTCTAAATAAAGCGAGCATACATTCAATACATTTGGAAAGTAAAAATAAATATCACAGCAAACATGTACAAACATTGGAATCACAACTCAAAAGAGGTAATACTAAATAAGGAGAAAAGATCAAGTTATAAAATGGACTAATCTTAATTGGGGATTGATTACTCTCTAAGTGTTGGAACATAGCTCAAAAAGTAAAGTAGTGATTAAACAAAGAAAAGATTAAATTATAAGATGAACTACTCTCATTTAGGAATTTGATTATCCTTTAAGTGTTATCCATAATTACATAACCTAATTCTATTCATTTCATTAAGACCTAAAGTTAAACCAAAAATGAATTCATGTAATGCATATCACTAATCTCACAAGATTAAATATACTTTAACTCCTAGGATTCTCCTTTTATTTGTTTCATTAAATAAATAAATCAACATATACTTTAATCCTATATTCTAAGTGTAAAATTAAAGTATACAGACTACGGTTGGTCATATTTTATTTGAACAGAGAATAATTTTATGAACATTTTGCAATTTGAACCACTAAATTTGGAGTTCATATGAAAAAGATATGAAATAAACAAGTTTTGAAGTTTGAAATATGAATTTAGGGCTAAATCTGTGATTAAATAAAAGTACAGGGGGTTATCCAAAAGAAACCAGGGGTCTGCGCGCTAAAACAAAGGACGGCGGGTTGAATTCCTAAAACCAGGGGGCTCTTAAGCAAAACTCACACGCGAAGGGGTACGGGGTAACCTCGGCCATCGGATCAGAGATCAGCGGCCCAGATTAGATCGTGCAGGCGCGCGGACGCGGCTGACAAGCGGGGCCAGGGCGTCAGCGGGCTAGGGCGGGCTGTCCAGCCGGGCCTAGAGGCAGAGACGCGGGGGAGGGGGAAGAGAGAGAGGCGGTTCGATCTAGATCAGTGGGCTGGGATTAGATCCGCTCGAGTTAAGTCTAAACCGTCCGATCTCGGACGCCCGAGATCTAACGACCAGGGGCGGACATGGGCGCGGTGGCGCCGCTCGGTTCCACGGCGAGGACTCGCCGGAGACGAGGAGGCTGGCCACGGCGAGGCTCCAGAGGCTTGGGGGCTAGCCTGGGCGCGGTCAGGGCGGTCTGGCGCACTCGGCCATGGCCTTCACGCTGGCACAGGGGTACCAGAGGGCGCAGACCACGGCGAGGCGGGCTAACAGCGGCGCGAGGTAGCTCCGGCGAGCAATCGCGCGAGCAACAGAGTGGGGATGACCAAATTAAGGGCACGGGCGGGTTGCTCACCTTGAGAGGAAACGCTGAAGGCACGGGGCAACGACAGAGGCACAAGGACGCGACAGGGCGACGGCGGTGGGGCTCCGGCTGCGCAAGAATTGCTCCTGTGAGCGCGAACCAGACGAACCAGAGAGAGAAAGGGCACACCGAAGGGTGTCCCGAGCAGCTGACAGCGAGGCGGAACTCACCGTGGCACGGGACAGGGCGCGGACGCAACGGTGGCCACAGAACGGGAAGAGGTCGACAACGGGCGGTGGTGGGGCTCTCTGCACGCGTGGGCAGAGCGAGAGAGAGGGCGAGAGGGTTTGGCAGAGGGCGCAAATGAGCAAGGGGAGGTTGGCGAGCAGGGCGCGGGCTCAAAAGGGGCGCGGGCGCAGGGATGTGGCCGGAGAACGCGTAGACGTGGGCGCGTCCACGGCGGGGAGATCGTGAGCGAGAGGTTAGGGACGACTGACAGGTGGGGACGGTGGGACAGAGAGAGAGTGGGCGCGGGGGAAAAGAACGGTGCCGACATCTCGGCCCCACAGAGCGGCGAGAGAGAGAGAGGGAGGGTGAGCGCGCTCAGGCGAGACAGACTGACAGGCGAGGTCCGCATGTCAGCGTGGGCGGGCGCGGGCGCGCGTGCAAGCTGGGCCGACTTGAGCTAACTGGGCCAGATTGGCTTTTCTATTTCCAGGGAATTTTTATTTGCTTTTCTATTTATTTTCTCTAGGGTTTTCAATTCAAATTCAAACCTAATCAAATATATGCAACAATTCAAAGAATATTTAGGCTCAATATGATGCAACATTCCATGACACATATGTTTTGGGCAAAATAAAACTAATAATCCTTCACTAATTCAACTAACCCTAATTAAAAGAAAAAGAGAGGGAGAAAACTAGAGAGAGAGAGAAACTAGAGTGGGATAGAGAAGAGTAACACCTGAATTTGGATGATCATAAGAAAGAAATTTTATACCCCCAAATTCAGGGTGTTACAGTAGTGATCCTAGGAGTATATCTCACCAGCCAACAAATCCCAAGGTCACCCAGAACACAAGAACTCGATGGTTCTTCTCAAATCAACAAGAGGAGGGAAGGGAAGAACACATGCGCAAAGTGAATCAAAATTTCAGCAAGAATGAAAACTGAGATTGAGAGCCAGCCAAAGCCATGAGTGGAACCGGCCATCATTCCTAAGATTAATCGTTGCAGATTGCAAGACATAGTCGAGATAACAAAATCGTTGTGGATCTCCCAACTAAACTGGTGAAAACCAAGAGAGGAAAACTAGGAGTTCTGAAGCACGAGCCAAATGAAACTAAGCCAAAGAGATGCTGAACTAATCATTGTTGTATCTATTAATAGTGGGTTCTTTCTATTTCCTAGTATACCCCTATTTCCATAGATCTTATCCACTCCACCGGGGGTGAAATGGACCAACTCCTGAAGTTTTCATCTGACAGCCACACACTCCACACGGAGTTGCTTCGCCTTGACGCACCCTCCGTGATCACGTCACGTGCCGCCTCAAGTTTCCACTAAAACTGTCACCACCGGGTTTTGAGGCTAAACACACTCGAAAAGCGGTCGTCCATAGCGCAGAGTGGTTTTGAGGCTCAACCACCGAAACTGTCCTGAGTATCGCATTGTGTGTGCGTCCCCCACATCCTGGACATGTGTTTCGCCAGTCCTCGACTGTGTCGGCAACACGGCCCTCTACGCCATGTTCTCGCGCGAGTGCGTGTCCTAGGTGTCACCCACCACAACTAGTCACCGGTGACTCTAGTCCCTCAATCAAGTCCTAACGCTCGTCCTTCACCGCTGACGGTCCATCAGCACAAACCCGCATGACCTTCACCTTCGCCATCGACCACCGCCCATGTGCTCCACACCTGCACACCACAAGCCGATCGACTTGGTTGCACATACATAATCTCACACTCTAGTTAGTCCACTTACTACCCAGAGTGCTACTCATTGACAATCACTCATCATCAACCTGAACCACATGGGACAAGTCAACCTTGTGTTTGCAATCTCCCCCTCTGATAAGGGTTCTGATCCTTATCTGATCGCGATCGGATAGGGCCTCTGCTTAATACCAAGAAACCAAAAAATCAAATATAAAAATTGCAAAAGGAAGCCACACCCTCGCAAGGCGAGGGGTGCATTTTGGCGGACCATTCACGTGCATATCGTGCGCCCCGCACCCTTCGCTCGGCCAGGTGAGGCAAGGCGAGCGTGTGCGTGAGGTACTCCTTCCTCTCTCCCCTCAACTATAATTGGTGAGCGAGAAGCCTCCACATATTTACTATTCTCATTCCACTTGAGCTAGCAATATGGGACTATTGGTTCCACCATTCTCTTGCTATACATGGGTTTTTGTGATTTTTCTAGGATTTAATTGAATTTCTTAATTGGACCTAGCCTTTAAATCCAAGTTTGTTTCAAGTACTATAGGAACACATTGAAAAAAGTTTGAGACAAGAAAAAAATTTAAAACTTTGTCGGGTGTCAAAAAATGACTCTAGGCAAAATACACCTTTGTCTAGTGTCTAGAAGTGGCACTAGGCAAAGAGACTACCTTTGTCGTGTGCTGATCTAGGATACTCGGCAAATTTAACGTCGTGAGCTGTCGTCACGCTTTGCTGAGTGGCTAGCTTTGCTTAGTGTCCAACACTCGGCAAAATATTCTTTGACAAGTGTCTGGCGCTGCGACGTATATAGCACTAGGCAAACCATCTATTTGTTGTGTTTTGCAAGTGCACCACTCGGTAAACAATATCCTTGGCGAGTGCACGATATTTTGCTCTCAACAAATATTTTAACACTCTACAAAGAATGCGTCTGCAGTTGTACAGTTTTTCCTATCAGAATAAATTATAGGTTCCATGGAATGCTTGGTTGATATTTCAGCTCAGATAAAAAAAGGATAGACAAATAGTATACATGCGTCGTCGATGATTTTTAGTGAAAGGACAGAAGTACTAAAACAATTAAGAGGATATTGTACTTCATTAGGAGTATAATTGCGATAAAACATTCATAAAGTGACCGGACACGCAATACGTGTAGTGTCAAGTCATCGAAGCATTTAGGATGTGTTTGGTTGCAACGATGAGACGTCATAAAATATGATGATCCTCAGATAAAGTTATTCGGTTTACGAGAGAGGACACCAGAGAACGTTCCTGTCCTGGCTATTTTTAAGTGTCCCGCAACCAAACACACCCTTATATCACCAAACTCGACATGGGAAAATGATTGCGATGTCTGCTCAGTTATTGTATTATCTTCGCCAAAAACAATATTAGTGTATCCAATCTAGATCTCAAATCATAACCAAGGATGAAAAGCTCTCTCAGGATTCGGCGAAATCCGCTACCTTTTCTCGTTCCCGGTGAATAATTTTGGCTTTTCGTTTGATTTTTTGATTTTAAGAAATATATAAAAATTGGGGAAATGTATAAAAACCTAAAGGTTCCTTGGAGTTTTGAAATATATTTTTTATTCAAAAAATATGATTTGGCATAAAAACAAAATTTTCTAAGCTAATCGGTATTTTCAGATGATAAATCACCAAAAACCGCTCGAGATTCACCGAAAACCGCCCAAAATTAGCGAACCCCGTTTCTAAAACTTGAAATCCCAAACCACTCTGGAAATAGCGAAAATCGACAAATTAAAACTCGCTCGGTTTTTTTATTTCACTAATCACTGAGAAATGACTATAAAATGAAATGGTAAACCCTGATCATAACGCATGCCAAGTTCATGTCCGACCCTCTACGCAGGGGGCGGGCCATCCGGTCCGTGGCTATCCGTATATCTTTTTATAATTTGATTACATTTAAATCAAAATATATGAGAACTTTAGTGGATTAAATAAATCGGCTAGAGACGTGATCAGATCGATCCGCCATTGCCTCTACGTGCACCATGAATGGTTCTTACCAATAATATGACCTTGATGAATACCTTTTCCAGATCACAAGCTACCCATCTCGGTTAAATAATATATAGTTGATGCCAGACCCTCTATACGTGCATCCTTGCATGGCCCTCTTACCAATAATATGACCTTGATAAATACCGTTTTCCAGATCACAAAGCAATCCATCTCGGTCAAATCAACTGACGGGAATTGAACGAGATCTTGTTGCGCATTAATTAATAATACTAGCTCTGTCCAATAAAGAATGTAATTTTATGTGTATTTCTTATTAGTGTGTCTAATGTTTCATATGCGTTAGAGAAGTATACTATTTTATTATTTTTATCTGTCATTCTCACTTTTCCAGAAGTTAAATAAATAAATATAATTTTAACTAAATATATAAATATAAATATAAATATTATATAATTAGCATTATTAGATATATTATTGAATCTGTTTTCATAATACCTATTTATTTGAAAGATAACAATGTAGTTAATATTTTTTATAAATTTAGTTAAATATGAGAAAGTTTGAGGGACACGAATCGTATAATATCACACTTAAATAGGGACACTTAAGGCTTTGTTTGGATAAAGAGGGATTGAAGTGAATTGGGGTGTATTGAAGGGATTGAAAGATAAATTAGTTTATATTATACTTCCATACATCCATACGAGCTCAATCCACTTCAATCCGAGATTGTCCAAACAAGCCCTAATAGGGACTGGAAGAATATTATTTTGTGAATGGAGGCTGTATTATGCTATCTCGGGAAGCAAACGAGGAGTAGAGTTGCCTTGTGCTTGTGGTCTAAACAACTGTGAAATACACTTCACACCAATGTTACATGTAGGGCTAGCTTGAAAACTTAAATCCCCTTTAGAATTGAAGGGGATTGAGGGCAAAATAAACTAATCTCTTTCTCAACCCCTTCCAATTCTAAAAAGAATTTGAGCTTGCAAACAACCGCAAGGGATTTGAATTTTCAAACTAGCTCGTATTTTAGTGTATATTTGTACTCCTATTAAGACTCTAACGTGGACGCCTCGCGCGTCCATGCCCCCGCTCCACCCTGACCCCACCTCACCCAACGCATGCTGGCTTGCATTGCCTCGCTCAACCACGCCCACCCCGTGCATGCCCGCCCAAATATCGTGCCTGTGCCCCGCCCCGGCTCTCCTCATCGATGGAAACCTCGCTCGCATCCCACCATCCCCGCGCGGCCCCTTCACCGCGATGCTCGCCCACACATGATAGAAGTCGTGCCTGCATCCTGCGATTCTCACCAACCCTGCCCCACCACCTCGCCCCCCTCGCTGACTTCAATGGAAGGCACATCTCGCGAGCCCACAACCCTCACCCTTGCTGACCTTCGATGGGATGCGCATCCCACCATCCCCACCATCGTCGCCCCGGAGCCCACAATCCTCGCCCCCTCACTGACTTCAATGGAAGGCGCATCCCACGAGCCCACCCCTGATCGGCCATGCCCCACCATCATCGCCCCGAGCCTACAATCCGCTTCCTTTTGCTCCCTTCAATCGACCCAAATTGAGACCACAATTACCTTCCATCGTGGGATGCAGACGAGGTTTCCATCGACGGCGATCACCATCCTTAAAGATGTCCAAAGCGAGGCCACCACCCCAACCCCAATCCTCCTCGGCGCTCTCCTAGGAAGCTACATCTTTTGCCTCATCCAGGCAATTCTTGAAAGCCATGATCCATATCAGGAAGTTGTGCAAACAACCATATTCACGTGCTGCTCCAGTGAAGAACCCATCACAGCTAGGTTTTTAAATTTCATCTATTCTAATGTTCATCTATTCTAATGTTGATTATTGGGACTGTTTGTAATTTTCATCTATTCAAATGTTCATGTAGTGTTTGTTGCACAATCTGTTTTAAATTTTCATGCAAGATTCATCACACTATTGCATGCACAAACTACTGTGTTCATGTTGTGTGTTCATCTATTCTAATGTTCATGTAGTGTTTGTTGCACAATCTGAATGTTCATGTATTCTAATGTTGATTACTGGGACTATTTTTAATTTTCATCTATTCTAATGTTCATGTAGTGTCTGTTGCACAAATATGTTTTTAATTTTGATGCAAGCATCATCACACTATTGTGTGCACAAACTATTGTGTTCATGTAGTGTATTCATCTATTCTAATGTTCATGTAGTGTTTGTTGCACAATATGATTGCTTATTGGTTCTTGATTTCAGAGCTCTGTACCCGATTACATGCACCTGTTACCACAATGTGATCCGGCTTGTGGAGATTCTGAAGATCTTGGACATCACCGGCGAGCTCAGCCTCATCGACAATTTCTTCTACTGCTACCTCGAATGCAAGGCAAGGTACACATATTTCAAAAGTGATTCAATTCTATACTTTGATTTTGGTGTATTTCGCTTTTTTGCGTGCCTACAATATGACTGTACTCGAAAAAGCTGCACGGACGACAAGGTGTATTTTGCTTTTTTGGGTTGATAGAAGAAGCCCAACAACAATTATGTTGCTTTTAACCATTTCCTCAACCATTGCTTGGGAATATTTATCCCTCCCTAAGACGCCTTGCACCAACGGATAATTGGGACTGTTGTTTAACCACGGACATGTTTGCGCCGTTGTTAGGTGATGTCGTGACACTGACCTTGCGTCCACATGCCATATTTCAGAACCATGATGCCAATTGTGTCTGAATATTTTGTGTTGCTTGTTAGTTAAATGGAATTTAATCTCTGAGGATTGTCCTGCTATACTCAAATATTAAATATTCCATGTTGTGTAATACCAACCAAAACTCTTTCGCATATGCTACTTTAGACACTAAGATCCATATTTAAATTAGCTAACACAATGGAATTCAGATGGTATGATCTACCAAATAGCTTAATTAACAAATGCAAATGTGACTTTATATATGATAGATCAGCATACTACCTTGTACCTTACACGTGCATATGGGATTTACATTGAGTTTACATTGTCAAATGAGTGAAAGGAAGATTGGACTTTGTAGGATATATGCACCAGTTTTGACTGATTGGTCCTTACATGCTTGTATAAGTGAAAACTCTTGACATTGTCGTGATGTTTTTTCTCAAATTAATAACACGTTATAGAGAAAATGTGCCTTCTATCACAACTCACAAGTCTCAGTTACCACAAAATGCACCGTTGAGTTTTTGCAGAAAAAGTTCACTAAACAGATTTTGTGCTCTCTCGTGTCTCACACAATTAGCACAAGTCTCAATTAGCACAAAATGCACCGTTGAGTCTGGTAGTTGTTCCACTGTAGAGTCTGGTAATCGCTGTCGGTCCGTCTTAACACAAGAGTGTGAGATAAATTCAACATAAAAGAAACTTTTAGATTTAACTGCAGTATTTTGGGTCCCTCTTTTTCATATCATAATTACATTTTTTTTGTATTTTTTATGTTAACGTGTAGAAACTACAGTGTGCATATTCATGTTCATTTTATCCTTGTCTGCACCTGTTAACTTTCTAGTTCCTTTTTTGTTACTGCTCGATTGATATATTTCTCATTCATGATGGGAACAACAACAACAACAACAAAATCTTTTTGTCCCAAGCACATTGGGGTAGGCTAGAGATAAAACCCCATATGAAAACCTCAGAGCTCAACCCCCAAAGAAAAGAAAAGGGAGACAAAGGCAAAGGAGAACCGAAAAACGACGAAACAGGGAAACACATAAAAAGAGATAAAACCCACAAGAACCAGCAAGATCTAAAGAGGCACAAGAAAAGGTCAAACGATTAAGGAGGAAAAGCGAAACTACAAATCAGGGTTCTGGCACGTGAATTGCACACTTCCACCCCTTCCTATCCACGGCGAGCTCTTTATCAATATTCCACTCCTTCAGGTCCCTCTTCACAGCCTCTGTCCACGTCAAGGTTGGTCGACCTCTATCTCTCTTCACATTCTCAAGACGCCTAATTATTCCGATATGCACTGGTGCCTCTTCAGGTCTTCGTTGGATACGTCCAAACCATCTCAAACGATGTTGCATAAGCTTCTCCTCAATTAGCGCCACTCCTACTCTCTCATATATCATCATTCCGGACTCGATCTCTCCTTGTGTGGCCACATATCCAGCGCAACATATGCATCTCTGCCACACTTAGTTGTTGGACATGTCGTCTTTTAGTGGGCCAACATTCTGCTCCATACAACATAGCCGGCCGGATTGCTGTCCTGTAGATTTTGCCTTTTAGTTTGTGTGGCACCCGGGGTCGCATAAGACACCCGCAGCTTGCCGCCACTTCAACCATCCAGCTTTAATTCTATGACTGACATCCTCATCGATGTCTCCCTCCTTCTGAAGCATTGATCCTAAGTAACGAAAAGTGTCTTTCTTGGGTACCACTTACCCATCAAGACTAACATCGCCATCCTCATACCCCATGGCACTGAAATCACACTTCATATACTCTGTTTTAGACCTATTAAGCCTAAAACCTTTTGCTTCCAGCGTCTGCCTCCACAATTCCAACTTTTGCGAAACACCACTCCTACTCTCCTCAATAATAACCACATCATCGGCAAAAAGCATACACCACGATATATCTCCTTGTATGTCCCTTGTGACCTCATCTATCACCAAAGCGAAAAGATAAGGGCTGAAAACCGACCCTTGATGTAGTCCTATGTTAAGTGGAAAGTCATCGGTGTCTCCATCACTTGTTCGGACACTTGTCACAACATTAGTGTATATATCTTTAATAAGATTAATGTACTTTGTTGATACTTTGTGTTTTTCCAAGGCCCACCACATTACACTCCTAGGTACTTTAATAAGTCTATGAAGACCATATGCAGGTCTTTCTTTTATTCTCTGAATCTCTCCATAAGTTGTCTTAGTAAGAAAATGGCCTCCATAGTTGATCTCCCAGGCATGAAACCAAACTGATTTTGGGTCACGCTCATCATCTTCCGCAGGCGGTGTTCAATGACTCTCTCGCATAGCTTCATTGTATGGCTCATGAGCTTAATTCCACGGTAATTAGTACAACTTTGAACATCTCCTTTGTTCTTAAAGATTGGTACTAACGTACTCCGCCGCCACTCGTCGGGCATTCTGTTTGTCCGAAAGATGGTGTTGAAAAGCTTAGTCAGCCATACTATCGCTATGTCTCCAAGGCATCTCCATACCTCGATAGGGATACCATCAGGGCCCATCGCCTTTCCTACCTTCATCCTTTTTAGCGCCTCCTTAACTTCATATTCTTGTATCCTTCGTATAAAACCCCTGTTGTTGTCATCGAATGGTTCGTCCAATTATATTGTAGAACTCTCATTCCCTCCATTGAACAATTTGTTGAAGTACTCCTTCCATCTGTTCTTGATCTCTTCATTCTTCACTAATAGTTGGTTTGCTTCATCCTTGATGCATTTGACTTGGTTGACATCCCTTGTCTTCCTTTCACGAATCTTGGCGATCCTATAGATATCCTTTTATCCCTGCTTTGTGTCCAACCGTTGATAAAGGTCGTCATAGGCTTGACACCGGGCTCTACTAACCGCTCGCTTTGCAGACTTCTTCGCTATCCTGTACTTCTCTATGTTGTCTGCACACTTGTCATGATGTAAGCGTTTGTAGCAATCTTTCTTCTCCTTGATAGCCTTTTGGACATCTTTGTTCCACCACCAAGTGTCTTTAACTTCCCTTCTGTTTCCTTGACTCAACCCAAACTCTTCTGAAGCTATCTTTCGGATGCATGTCGCCATCTTCCTCCACATGATGTTTGTGTCTCCCTCTTCTGCCCAAGGGCCCTCCTCGATAACTCTCTCCTTGAAAGTTTGGGCCACATCCCCTTTAAGCTTCCACCACTTTGTTCTAGTGACCTTGTTATGCTTATTCCGTTGTAAACGAATCTTAAAACGGAAGTCAGCTACGACAAGCTTATGTTGGGTTACCACACACTCTCCAGATATAACCTTGCAATCTAAGCAGGCATGCCTGTCCTCTTTTCTCAAGAGGACGAAATCAATCTGGCTAGTGTGTTGGCCACTACTGAAGGTCACCAGGTGGGATTTCCTCTTCCTAAAGAAAGTGTTTGCTATAAACATGTCATAGGCTAGGGCAAAGTTCAGGATTTCCTCGCCTTCTTGATTTCTAGTCCCAAAGCCGAAGCCTCCATGCACACCCTCGAAACTGGTGCTAGATGTACCCACATGGTCATTGAGATCTCCTCCTATGAAGAGCTTCTCGCCAACTGGCACACTACTAACCATGTCCTCCAGGCCTTCCCAGAACTCCCTCTTTGAGTTCTCATTAAGGCCTACTTGAGGAGCATACGCGCTGATAACATTGAGAACCAAGTCCCCAATGACCAGTTTGACTAGGATGATTCTATCTCCTAGCCTCTTAACATCTACTACCCCATCTTTAAGGCTCTTGTCGATCAAGACGTCTACTTCACTCTTGTTTGCTGCAGTCCCCGTGTACCACAACTTGAAGCCTATACCTTCCACTTCCTTCGCCTTCTGTCCTTTCCACTTGGTCTCTTGAACGCATAAAATATTTACCCGTCTCCTCACTGCAATGTCGACTATTTCTCGTAACTTACCTATTAAGGAACCTACGTTCCAACTACCTACACGGACCCTAGTTGGCTCGACTAGCTTCCTCACCCTTCGCACCCGTCGAGGAAGATGCAAAGACCCTTGCTCATTTTCCACTACACCCGGGCGCCGATGTAGCGCGCCACTAAGGATGCGACGACCCGATCCTTGCTCACTTATCACCGGCTCTAGATCAAGAGACGACGCGTCACTTAAGGGGTGACGGCCCGACCCTTGCTCATTTAACACCATACCCGGGTTCCGATATGGCGCGTCGCTAAGAGGGTTACGCCCCAACGATTTTCTTTGTGGTTTCATCTCCATAAGATTTGGCTGGTTTTTACGTTGGTTTGCCGAACCTAACACAACCCTCCTCCTTTACCGGGCTTGGGACCGGCTATGTTGAAACGACTCAAGGAAGTCTTACCTCCATCCATGATGGGAAGATTGAGAGAAACAGGAGCCTACACCTACTTTTGTTAGAGTAGAAAGAAACCGGAGCCTACATCTACATCACAAATACATATTTGCTTTGGTAATAATCTTTTTACTGCACCATACCTACTCATCGTAGCATAGGTTTACAAGAAACAATGGCTTCTATGTTTTTGTGGGGCTGTCTGTGTAGTTAGAAATCTGTGTAAAACCAGTTCAGAACATGACTATTGTTTTGGTATGTAAACCCATTAAGGTATGTTTGAATGCACTAGAACTAATAGTTAGTTGGCTAAAAAATTGCTAATGAAATTAGCTAGCTAACAAATAGGTAGCTAACGATTAACTAATTTACTAAAAATAGCTAATAGCTGAATTATTAACTAAGATGTTTGAATGTCTCCAACTAGTTTTAACAACTAACTATTAGCTCTAGTGCATTCAAACGCCCCCTTAGTTCCATAGTTACTAAAACCAGTAGAAGGGAGAACTTTAGTCACGTGGTACTGCTATTTTGGTGTTTTTTGCTTTTTTGGGTTCACCGTAGAAGCCCAACAACATTTCTATTGCTTTTATTCGTTTGTTCAACCATTGCTGTAGAAGCCTTTTGTCACTTGGTATTGTTGTTTTGGTACTGCCGTAGAAGACCTACTTAAGCATACAAGAGCCAATCTAACAACCTATTTAGTTTGGAGCTCCACCCCCAAACATCAAGGACCGGTGAGACATGGTGTTATCGGTAGTAGTAAGTGCCATTAAAACTTTGCATGGTCTCTATTGGCTGTTGGTCTCTAAAAACACAAAGTGAAATTATATTCACATGTCCATTTTCTATTGGTTGTTGGTCTCGGTTGCTAATTACGATGTGCATCTTTCCTGTTGTATTTTTAGACTTTGGACCGTGGAGAAAAGTTGAGTGAACTCTAAGACAAGACTTCTGATCTACACAACCATATGGTTGTTTAGTATATTTTTTCCAGTTTTTTTGTGTGAATGTTATTTATTGTTGTTTACTATTCATTTGTTTTGATCTTGGTTATTTATTGCAGTATTTCATTCAGTTATTTATTGCAGAACTTTTTTCATTTATTTATTGCAGTACATTCTTCAGTTATTTTTATTGTAGTAGCTTCAGGTGTCCCAGTTTTGATTGTTTAGTACCTTTTCTTCAGTAATTTCTTCAGTTATTCATTGCATTACTTTCTTCAGGTATCTATTGCAGTACGGTACTTCATCTATTTTAATGCAGTACTTTCTTCAGTTGCCCAGTTTGTTTGTTTAGTACATTTTCCCCACTATTTTAGTCATTTACTTAATACAGTTTGTTCAATGACTTTTTGCAGGGAAATGTCTCGTAGTCGTTCTAATGTGCCAGATGCATCCACCTACGACGATGATTTTGTTTAAATTCCAACCTCAAGCGTGAGGAGGAATGCAGGCCGTTCTGGAAAAAGAAAGGTTGCACATGTGCAAAAGAAGAAGGTGTTTTTTAATTTGTAATTCAGAGTTTTCACTGTTTTTAATTTTATGCACGTCCATGTTTTTCATTGTTTTAATTTATGCATATCCATGTTTTATTCAGTTACTTAATAAAGTTTTTTTGCGTTTTTTGCAAAAAAAAAGGGATATTGCCAGATGAGATGCTCCCCTGGTAAGCGAAATGTCTGATCAAATGAAAAGGAGGATTGAGGATGCTGGTTTTGGTCCTTTACTTGGTATGAATATTGACAAACTTGAAGAAAGAGTTTTGAGTATGTTTCTAATGGATAGTATAAGGGAAGATCTTTTGCGAATTGAGGTGGGTAATAAAAAACTGCCAATAATTGCACAAGCTGTGCACATTATCTTTGGCCTACCTACTGGCGGCAGAAAATTAGGTGATTTTACTAAAGAACAGAAGCAGAGAGCTCGCAGAGATTTGCAGCGCAAATGTGATGGACAAGGACTGAAACGGTTAGTTAATGCAAGGCTGTCAGGCAAATATGACAAGCTTGAAGTGTCAGAAGTTCCTCAATACGCCATTGAGTACTTTGCCAATACTCGTGGTGTTGCTATTGGTGATTTTTCAGTCAAATGCTTTTTCATGCTTGTCTTCAATTGCCTGATGTTCCCATGTGGTAGCGCTAGAATCTTAGGACTGGATTAATGGTACTGTAAAGATCTTAACAGCATCAAAGAGATTGATTGGTGTGAAGCTGTTGTTACGCACATACAGGACAGTGCCAGAGAATGGAGAACCAAGGGTCGCAATACTACCAATCCAGCGGTAAAAGGCTGCACTGCTCAGACCCCTCGAAGTCTTGGGCTGGTTTACCTCTCTAAAGTTCCAGCATACTGAAATCTATCCTCTCTACAGCTATGATTACAGAGGTGGGTGATGGTCGTAACACTTGTTTTGGAGGGACAGATGTGTCGGTGTTTTGTAACCGGGGGACCCTCAACCGACTAGTAAATTTTATGTTGCGTGTCCCTGCCCGGATGGATTGATGCAAGATGAAACACAAGGTTTATCCTGGTTCGGGCTAAGAAGGTCCTACTTCTAGCAGAGGGAGGATGAGACTTATATTATCTTGCACCGGGATGCTTGTAGTAGGGGATACAAGCTTTGCGAGAGAGGGAACGGATCCCAGGTCTCTTGAGAGGTCTAATGTTGTGGAGAGCAGGTTTGCCCTGAAGTGTTTTGTTGATGTTGGGTGAGCCGTCTGGGTGAGCCTCCAAAGCTTGCCTTTGAAAGGCCCTGGGCATCTCCTTTTATAGGTACAAGGAGGTGACCTAGCTGTACATATGGGGGTGTAGCTATGCGCTAACGTGGACGGCGGAGAAGTGCTTGAGCCCTGTAGAAGCGTGGTTGGCGGTGCGGACCCAGGTCCTGACCCCTGTAGCGGCGCGGCCGGCTCCGCCGAGTTGAAGCCGAGCTCTGTAGCGCCGTGGCCGGCGGTATGGCCTGGTCGTCGAGGTGGCCTTGAAGTTTGTGTCATGCTGACGTTTCTTTGACTTTGTAGAGAGCTGAGGACAGTCGACGTCATGGGCGCATGCCGGGGATCATCATTACCTGTTACTGGAGTAATTTGATGTGACACTGGTCATGTTCCTTCGTAGCCTGAGGTGGCTAGCTAGGGGAAGGATAGTGTTGTATTCCCTGTTCGCGTAGTCGGTCCGAGGCCGTCTCGGGCGAGGCAGTGATTTCTCCCGAAGCCGAGGCCTAGGTCAGGCGAGGTGAAGGCCTCCTTCCGAGGCCGAGGCTGAGGCCGAGGCCTGGGTCGGGCGTGGTGACGATTCCTCCCGAGGCCGAGGCTGGGGTCGGGCGAGGCGGAACTCCCTGTTGCGCCCGAGGCTGAACTCGGGAGAGGCGGTAACTTACTGTTGTTAGTCTTACCCCGGTGGTTGGCGCAGTGGTCGGAACGGGGTGAATAGTGTCGTTATCCTGTCAGAACGATAAGTAAAAGGGTGAAGTGATTGCGGTCATTTCGATCTTGCCAACTGAGGCGCGCGTGTCGGGATAAGGTGTCAGGTGATCCCCGCATTAAATGCGCACGTGATACGGTCGACGGCAAGGCGGTTTGGCCGAGGCCGCTATATGACAAAGTTTACCCGAGCTTTGCCTCGGGCGAGCCGGGGGTGCGCCCACTGCCTGAGGGGACCCTCGGGTGAGCCGTGAATCCGTACGGGACTACTGTTCTTGTCCGAGGTTGGGCTCGGGTGAGATGGGACCGTGTCCCTCGGTAGACGAGGCCTTAACTTTGAACCGTGCTTACCAGTCTTTATGGTTTGTTTTAAAGATGTTCTCCAGCCATGTTTAGGAGTACTGGGGGTACCCCTAATTATGGTACCCGACAGTAGCCCCTGAGCCTCAAAGGGAGTGTAGGCACTCGCTTGGAGGTTCTACCGGATTTTTGCAACGTGACTGGTCTTTTTAGCAGTATTTTGTTCCGATGGGTGCGCGCGAGCGCACCCGTCGGGTGTAGCCCCCGAGGCCTCGGAGGAGTGGTTTGACTCCTCTGAGGTCTTAACGCTCTTCTTGTTATTCCTTGGTTGGCCTTGTTGTTCTCTCATGCGGCCTGGTCGCAGCCCGGGTGCATAGTGAGGCTCCGAGTTTTTAAGTTAGTTTGTCGACGCGGTCAACAATTTAGCCGTAGCCTGGTGCGATAGCAGCCCCCGAGCCTCTGCACGGAGCGAGAGGACGATCAAGGACTGTCTCGGCTTTTTATAGTACGCCCCTTCGTCGCCTTTCCTCAAGGAGGAAGGGGGGAACGCGCCATGTTACCCTCGATGGGTACCGAACACGGTGTTTCCAGTGAGTTGGTAACGGGTAATCCGAGTGGACGCCCGAGCCCCGTTCGATAAGGGTCGGCTAGTGGCCCAGAGGCGCGCTCCTAAAGTACCTGCAGTTGATTCGCTGGACCCGAACCCATTTGATAGGGTCCGAGGGCTCGGTGCCTCCCTCCGGTGGGATTTTATTACAAATCGTTCCCGCTGGTCTCGGAAATGTCCTAGGGTACCTCGGGAGCGTAGCCCGAGACTCGGCCATGTAACGGACGTACCCAGGGTCTGGGGCGGCTGTCGAACCCTTCCGAGGGGCCAGCCTTCGAACCCCTGATCAGTAGAGGGCTCGGAGCCCGAGTGCTCTGGGGCGGTTGCCGAACCCCGCAGGGCGCAACCTTCGAACCCCTGATCAGTAGGAGGGCTCGGGGGCCGTTTCCTTTGCTGAGAAGGACTCTTTCGAAATATCTCCTTTCCCGATCCCTGCGGAGAGAGAGAGAGGGGAAAGGAAGGAAGGAAATAAACTAAAACAGTGTGGCGCACCTTTTTGAGGCGGTCATTATGACGGAGGCGAAACGGCGCCCGCTCGCCTGCCAGGGGTGACGCGTGTCCTACTAGAGAGTTAATGCGACGGGACGGGCGACTCGCGGGGTGTTCGTTGCGCGTGCGCGAGCCATTCGAGACGGAAAAAACCATTTTGATTTCGAATTTTAAAATTCACGAGGGGCTCGGGCGAAGTTTTGGGTGGATTTTGCCCGGGCCTTTATATACCTGGGAGAGGGACCGGCAGCGGTTCTTTACCCTGCCATTTGCGCTTCCGTCCTTGCCTTCTGCCTTTGCTTTCGCAACCTAAGAGACTAGACAAAGAGAAGAGAAAACCGCACACCCCGTCCCCTCCGCTTCCACCGCTTCCGCTCGGCAATGGCTGACAAGACGACCGTCATTCCGCCGCGCGACCCGTGGCCCTTCTCCACCATCACTACGGAGGATCTGCAGGCCCTCGTTGTCGAGGGTCTGCTCCGTCCTCTCTCCGGCGAGCCGCAGCCTGAGTGGTTGGCCCCCGGGAGCGAGGCCGACCCGACTTCGCCGCCGGGGTACGTGGTCAGCTTCACCCCTTTTCATGAGCGGGGGTTTGGGATGCCGGCCAGCCGCTTCATGCGGGCGCTCCCGCACTACTACGGGGTGGAGCTTCACAACTTCAACCCCAACTCCATCGCGCAGGCGGCCATTTTCGTGGCAGTTTGCGAGGGGTTTTTGGGGATTGACCCCCACTGGGACCTGTGGACCCATCTCTTCTCCGCGGAGTTCTCCGCCGTGTCGACGGACGTGAAGAAGGTCCATATGGTGGTGCGGGCTGGCGGCTGCACCCTCCAGCTGAGGTCGGGGCGCGCACAGCAGTACATCCCTGCCTCCCTTGTGTCTTCGAACAAGGGGTGGTAGAACCGGTGGTTTTATCTCCGGAATGACGACGGGGTGCTGCCGCCCTTTTCTCAACGAGTGGTGTCCGCCACCGGCGATAACTGGCGCTGGGGGGCCACACGCGAGAACCAGGAGAAGCTCCAGCCCATTCTCCGTGCCATGCAGAAGCTCCAAGTCGAAGGCCTTACCGCCGTGGGGGTCGTCGCCGCTATCCACCGCCGGAGGGTGCTCCCATTGGCAGAGCGGCGGTTACGGCTTTCGGAAATGAAGCCAGGGGTCGATTTGGAGGGTTCACAGATGTCCTCGACCCCCCTCTCCACCGACGACCTCCTCAGACGGAAAGCGGGCACGGTGGGGAGGCTGGACGCTGGCATCCTTAACCAGCCCCCGATGCGTCCCGACCACGGGTATGTGTCCCTGGTAAGTGTCCGACCCTTCTTCTGTTTTGTGCCATGTTTCTTATGTTTTTAGCCCTTACCCTTGGGCTTTTTGCTCATCCCCAGGGGTTGAGGAACTTTAAAACCTCCCGACCACCAGTCCTGGAGGACGCGGCGGGCCGAACCGCGCGTAGGCTCGCCGCGGAGAAGGATAAGCAGAAAAAAGACGCGGAAAAGGCCTGAGCTCGCGAGAGGATGCAGGCTCGGGAAGCCTTGGAGAAGCGTCGTCGGAGGCAAGAAAGGGACGGGCTCCCATTGGAGCCGTCGCCGGACACGCCCGACGATGATGATGATGATGAGGACGACGACATGGTGGCCCAACTTGGCCTCAGTCCGAATCCGAGGCTGGGCCAGGGGTCATCAAGCCAGCCTCCAGGTGAGCTGGCATCACAAATGTTTGGGGCCGGGACACCAGGGTCCCGGTTCGAGGAGCGGAGGCGGGCCGAGGGGGTACTTGACCCCTTGGCCAAAATAATTGGGCTGACTCCGGGGAGCCAGGCCGACTCGCATGCCCCCCGAGAGCAAGTGCACGTGCCAGCCGTGCGGGAATTCCCTTGGCTGTCGTGACATCGCCGGGGCAGGCTACCCCCTCAGCGCCTCGGGCGTTCGAGGCGGAGGTGGCATCGAAGCCGGCCGCTGGCCAACCCTCGGCAGCGTCTGCGGAGACCAGGGTCTGAGAGGTCTCCCCGCATGCACGATTGGCCTTTGCCCCGGAGCTGGTAAGTATCTGAGGGCACCCTTGTTTCAGCCATTTTTCTATGTATCTTGATTTTGTCTTCTCTTCCTTTCAGCAAGTGGAGGCAGGGCTCGGCTGGTCGGGCCCCCACGAAGGCCATTAAGACGGGGCCGGCCTCTTCAGCTGGAGCTGCGGCGTGCCATGCTAGTTGGTTGGCCTCCGCGGAAGGCGCCCTCCGGTGGGGGGCCCAGGAGGCACTGGCTGTCATGGGGCAAGCCTCCCAGGTCAACCCCCTGTTGCAGCGGCCATCGTGCCAGGGGAGGCCGTTGACGCGGGTGCGGCCTCGAGCCCGCCTTCCTCATCACCGACGCCGACGTCGATTCCTGCCGGGGCCGTCGCTGGTGTGCCCACGGAGCCGCCGCCACCGTCGATGTCGAGATGGCTGAGGTGCCTCCACCCCCGGCTCCTTCGGTCCTGGTCATCCCTGATTCCCCCGTTTTTGACCATGGGGAGGGGGCGGCCGTTGTTGCCGAGGTTGGTGAGCAGAGGCCTGTCGCCTTGACCGAGGAGAGGCCCGATGCGTTGGCTGCAGGGGGACCCGAAGCCTGGGTCGGGGGGCACGCAGATCCTTGCCCCGTCGTGGGGAGCAGCGGCCTCATCCCCACGCAACTCAATCCCAATGAGTGGGGAGCGCAGTCGCTCGTGTTCTGAGGCTGCGATACCTCAGAGCTTCTCCTTTCCCTTAATGATGAGGGAGAGGAAAGGTTGCGGAAAGTTTTCCGCGACTATAACGAGGCGGCGATGAGGTTGCTTAAGATGGCCACGGAAGTCCTTTCCCAAGACATTCCCAGGGTCTTCCAGGCAAGGATTTAGACGCATACCTCGTGTGGTCAGAGCATTCTTTGTGATATTCTAATTTTCTTTTTAGGAGCTCGCGGATATGAGCACCGCTAAGTCACTGTTCCTCCGCCGTGAGAGCAGCATTTGGGAATCGCTGCGGCTCCAGGGGGCCGCGCTTACCGAGGCCAACGAGCGACTCGCCCAACCGAGGTGGCGGACCTTCGGCTGCTCTGTGAGGAGCTGAAGTCGGAGGCAGCGGTGGCGCGAACAGAGGCGGCGTCGGCACGGACGGAGGCTTCGTCGGCTCGGGAGCAGGTGGCTTCCCAGGCCGAGGTGATGCAGCAGCGGCAGCTGGAGCTTGGACATGTCACCAGCGAGCGGGACCAACTCCGGGGCCAAGTTGCCGAGGCCGCGAGCCGGGTGTTGGAACTTGCTCTCCCGAGCAAGTTGATCCAACGGGGGAGTGAGAGCAACGTAAACAAGGTTTCAATTCGAGATGGCAAAAGCTCTATTAATCTAGCCTCTCAAGGGCACTGTGCAGGGGTATTTATAGGTATCTGAGTGCCCAGCGTCCTGAGTTAAGGACGTATGTGCCCTCAGGCGCCTAGGTTATCTCCAGAATATTCCCATAAAGCAGGGTTACAGACTGTAATTACAGGTAAACCTTTACAAATTAGACCCGTAATGCGCAGGGGCCACGTAGGGCCTGTTACATGGGTCGGATCACACATGGGCCTCCATGTTGGACGAGGCCACGAGATGGTACGACCTCGTCACAGGCCTTCGTCCGGCAACGCGTGGGACGAAGGGTGAGTCTGCCAGTCGTCTTGTCTCCGTTGGTGCAGCGAGGTTGGCGAAGGCATCAAGCGAAGGGTGGAGTCTTCGTCTTCGCCCCAACACCGGGCTGAGACCCTTAAAGGACAGCTAGCTGAGGTCACGGAGCGGCTAGCCGAGGCGACTGCTCGGGCCGGGATCCTTTCGAAGGGCCTGGCCATAGCCGTCGGGTCAGCCTGGTCTACCCAAGCTATAGCTTCACAGCAGCGTGCTCGGGCCAAAGGTATGTTTTGCCTGCTTTGTGATTTTGCTTTAGCTTAACTCTTCTCCTCGTGTCTGAATGTTGTCTGGCTATCTTCAGGGTTCGAGACGGATCTTAATGAGTCCATTAAGAACTGCAAGGCGCTTGCCCAGGCGGCCGAGCAGAAGGAGGCTGACCACACGGCCATATCCGAGGCCATTTCGGCCTTTTGCCGGACCTTTGGCCTTGACGACGTCCCCTCGAGCAGCTCCCCCCAGAGTCGACTGTGGGCCTTGGGCGGCCACGTGCGCAGCAGACTCCACGGGGTGCTGCATCACGGTGTTAGGCGGGCCTTCGCCGTCCTCGCTTCCCACTACGACGTGGATTTGGAGCGGGTCAGCGAGGGCTACTGCCTACCCGATGACGAGGATGCTGCCTTGGCCGAGGCCCAAAGGCTTAATGCGGTTGCCGAGGGTCCAGGCGCGGCACTGGCTTCCCTTTTTGAGGTGGAGATCCTTCTGCCTGTGTCACCGTCCGAGGCCGGGCCACATTCTGCCACCCCTGCCAGCGAGGCTGCTATGTCTGCCGCAGGTGGAAACAACACCGAGGGTGCTGCTCCTCCCCCTGCCGACGCCTAAGCCTATGTAGAATGGTTATTTTAAGTATGTGTATGTTTTCTGTGGTTGCTGAGGCCTAAACATTTTGGATGTCTGAGTATAAAGCTGCGTTTCTTTCCTCTCGTTTCGAGCGTTAGGACTTGTTCGGTAGCAGAATCACTTATCCAAGCGTGAGTTACCTTTCGCGGAAGGTGGTGAGTGAGGTATCCGTATCCCGGAGGCGTAGGAGTCCCTTGGCTCGGTCGGCCTTGCCGTTCGAGGTCTCTCTCGTTCATTTTTTAGGATTTCGTTATCGATATAGTCGAAAGGCACGAAAGTCATTTTGGTAGAAAACTTTTCCGAGGAAAGGGTGGCACAGAAAGAAAATTTTGACGCAGAGGGGGTTCTCCCCTTCTAGCCCCCGAGGGAGGGTCGGTCTTTGCCGAGGCAAGGCCGATCCTTCCTTGACGGTTAGACTTTATTTATACATGTAAAGGAAACGAGATACATGAATGGCTTGAAACATTTAAGGGTAAAAGCGACATAGCAGTTCGATGTTCCAAGCGTTGTTGTAGACCTCGCCTTGATCGTTGGCCAGCTTGTATGTCCCGGGCTTCAAGGCTTTGGCGATGTTGAACGGCCCTTCCCAGGGAGGAGTAAGCTTGTGGCGTCCTCGGGTGTCTTATCGTAGCCGAAGCACCAAGTCTCCAACTTGGAAGCCTCGGGGCCGAATCCTTCGGGCGTGATAGCGTCGCAGAGACTGCTGATACCGCGCTGAGTGCAGTAAGGCTACGTCCCGAGCCTCTTCTAGCTAGTCCAATGAATCCTCTCGGCTAGTTTGGTTGTTTTGGTCGTCGTATGCCTTTGCCCTCAGGGAACCGTATTCTAAGTCCGTGGGTAGGATGGCCTTGGCCCCATAGAACAGGAAAAACGACGAGAAACCCGTGGCTCAGCTTGGTGTTGTCCTCAGACTCCAAACCATCGAGGGTAGCTCTTTTATCCACAGCTTGCCAAACTTGTTGAGGTCGTTGTAGATCCTTGGTTTTAGTCCCTGCAAAACCATGCCATTGGTGTGCTCCACCTGTCCATTTGTCATCGGGTGAGCTACGGTAGCCTAGTCCACACGTATGTGGTGGTCTTTGCAGAAGTCTAGGAACTTTTTCCCAGTGAATCGTGTGTCGTTGTCGGTGATGATGGAGTTTGGGATCTCGAAGCGGTGGATAATATTTGTAAAGAACGTCACCGCCTGCTCGACCTGATGCTGGTTAAGGGTCGGACTTCGATCCACTTGGAGAATTTGTCGATGGCGACCAGTAGGTGCGTGAAGCCCCCGGGTGCCTTCTACAGGGGACCGAAGAGGTCCAGACCCCACACAGCAAATGGCCAAGTGATAGGTATTGTCTGTAGAGCCTGAGCAGGCAGGTGTGTCCGTCTCGCGTAGAATTGACACTCTCGGCAGGAGCGTACAATCTTAGTGGCGTCGGCCACCGCGGTCGGCCAGTAGAAGCCTTGACGGAAAGCGTTTCCTACGAGGGTCCAAGGTGCTGCATGGTGACTGCAAGCCCCCGAGTGTATTTCACGTAACAGCTCTTGTCCTTGGGTGATGGATATGCATCGTTGGAGAATGCCTGAGGGGCTGCGGTGGTACAACTCTTTTTCATCACCCAGTAAAACAAACGATTTGGCGTGCCAAGCCAGTCGCTGGGCTTTGGTCTTGTCGAGGGGCAGCTCTCCTCAGAGGAGATATTCCAGGTACGGGGTCTGCCAGTTTAGGATTGGTGTGACCCCATTCCGCTCTACCTCGACATGCAGGGCCTCACCCTCGGTGGCCGAAGGTATCTCGAGCTGGGCCGAGGTCCCTTCGAGTTTGGGTGCGTCGTTGAGTTTTACGGATGATTGATATATGTCTCTGGAGAAGACATTCGGGGGAACCGTTGTCCGTCCCGAGGCTATCTTAACCAGCTCATCTGCAGTCTCATTGTACCGTCGAGCAACATGATTGAGTTCCAACCCATAGAACTTATCTTCCAAGCGCCGAACTTCGTCACAGTAGGCCTCCTTTTTTTGGTCACAGCAGTGTGAGTTCTTCATGACTTGGTCAATAACGAGTTGTGAGTCGCCGCGAGCATCGAGGCGCCGAACCCTTAGCTCGATGGCGATGCGCAACCCATTCACTAAGGCCTCGTATTCGGCCACGTTGTTTGACGTCGGAAAATGGAGGCGTATTACATAACGCACATGTTCTCCGAGGGGTGAGATGAAGAGCAAGCCATCACCTGCTCTGGTTTTCATAAGCGACCCATCGAAGTACATGGTCCAAAGTTTGGCCCGGATTGGAGCTGTTGGCAATTGGGTGTCGGTCCATTCAGCCAGGAAGTCGGACAAGACTTGGGATTTTATGGCCTTCCGAGGGGCAAATGAAAGTGTTTCCCCCATGAGTTCCACTGCCCATTTTGCTATCCTACCCGAGGCCTCTCAGCACTGGATGATCTCCCCCAGGGGGAAGGATGACACCACAGTCACCGGATGAGACTCGAAGTAGTGTCGCAGCTTTCGCCGTGTTAGAATCACTGCGTACAATAGCTTCTGGATTTGCGGGTAGCGAATTTTGGTCTCGGATAGCACCTCGCTGATGAAGTAGACTGGCCTCTGGATGGGCAGCGTATGCCCTTCTTCTCGTCTCTCGACTACGACCGCAGCGCTGACCACCTGAGTGGTTGCGGCTACGTCAATCAAGAGGGCTTCTCCCGCGGCGGGGGCACCAAGATGGGTGCATTAGTAAGGAGTGCCTTAAAGTTTCCGAGGGCTTTTTCGGCCTCGAGAGTCCAAGTGAAGCGTTCGGTCTTGTTTAAGAGGCGGTACAAGGGTAATCCTTTCTCGCCGAGGCGCGAGATGAAGCGACTCAGAGCCGCAAGGCACCCCATGACCCTTTGTACTCCCTTTAAGTCTTTGATGGGCCCCATGTTGGTGATGGCTGCAATTTTCTCTGGGTTGGCCTCGATGCCTCGTTCGGAGATGATGAATCCTAGGAGCATGCCTCGGGGGACTCCGAAGACACACTTCTCGGGATTGAGTTTTACGCCCTTTGCTCGCAGGCACCCGAATGTTACTTCAAGGTCGGAGAGGAGGTCGGAGGCTTTCCTTGTTTTGACAACAATGTCATCGACATAAGCCTCGACCGTTCTGCCGATGTGCTCTCCGAACATATGGTTCATGCACCTTTGGTATGTAGCACCTGCATTCCTCAAGCCAAATGGCATAGTAGTATAACAATACATGCCGAAAGGTGTGATAAAAGAAGTCGCGAGCTGGTCGGATTCTTTCATCTTGATTTGGTGATAGCCTGAATAGGCATCGAGGAAAGACAGGATTTCACACCCAGCAGTGGAGTACACAATTTGATCAATGCGAGGCAGAGGGTAGGGAACTTTTGGACATGCTTTATTCAACCCAGTGTAATCTACACACATCCTCCATTTCCCCCCTTTTTTCTTTACAAGTACAGGGTTAGCTAACCATTCTGGATGGAATACCTCTTTGATGAACCCTGCTGCCATTAGCTTGTGGACCTCCTCGCCTATGGCCCTGCGCTTTTCTTCATCAAAACGGCGCAGGTGCTGTTTCACGGGTCGGGCACCGGCTCGGATGTCCAATGAGTGCTCGGCGACATCCCTTGGTATGCCTGGCATGTCCGAGGGACTCCACGCAAAAACCTCGGCGTTTGCGGGGAGAAAGTCGACGAGCACTGCTTCCTATTTGGGGTCGAGCTCGGAGCCGATCCTGACTTTTTTGTCGGCGCTGTCGCTGGGGTCGAGAGAGACAGACTTAACTTCCTCGGCTGGCTCGAAGTTGCCGGCATTGCCGCTTCGGGTCGGGCGCCTCTTTGGAGAGGCTATCCAGGTCGGCGATGAGGGCCTCGGACTCGACGAGGGCTTCGGCGTACTCAACGCATTCCACGTCACACTCGTAAGCGTGGCGGTACGTGGATCCGACGGTGATGACTCCCTTGGGGCCTGGCATCTTGAGTTTGAGGTACGTGTAGTTGGGGACGGACATGAACTTGGCGTAGTGAAAGGGAATTAGGCTTACACCTAGTTCCTAAATAATTTTGGTGGTTGAATTGCCCAACACAAATCTTTGGACTAACTAGTTTGTTCTAGTGTATAAGTTATACAGGTGTCAAAGGTTCACAACATAGCCAATAAAATGACCAAGTGTTGGGTTCAACAAAAGGGCAAAGAGCCAACCGAAGGCCCTCTGGTCTGGGCGCACCGGACTGTCCGGTGTGCCACCGGACAGTGTCCGGTGCACCACCGGACAGTGTCCGGTGCACCAGGGGACTCCAGCTCGAACTCGCCACCTTCGGGAATTTCCAGGGGCTCTCGCGCTATAATTCACCGGACTGTCCGGTGTACACCGGACAGTGTCCGGTGCGCCATGGAGAAGCGGCCTCAGGAACTCTTCAGCTTCGGGAAAAGCCAACGGCTCGTCCGCTATAATTCACCAGACATGTCCGGTGTGCACCGGACTGTCCGGTGTGACTCCAGCACAACGGCTATCCCGCGCCAACGGCTACCTGCAGAGGCATTAAATGCGCCGCAGCGCGCGCAGACGTCAGGTTTGCCCATACTGGCGCACCGGACAATGAACAGGAGCTGTCCGGTGCGCCACCGGACATCAAGGGTGGCCCACAAGTCAGAACTCCAACGGTCAGATTCCAACGGCACTGATGACGTGGCAGGGGCACCGGACATGTCCGGTGTGCACCGGACTGTCCGGTGCGCCATCGAGCAGACTGGCTCCCCAACGGCCACATTTGGTGGTTAGGGCTATAAATACCCCAACCACCCCACATTCATTGCCATCCAAGTTTTCCACTTCTCAACCTCTTACAAGAGCTAGGCATTCAATTCTAGACACATTCAAAGACATCAAATCCTCTCCAATTCCATACAAAACCCTAGTGACTAGAGAGAGTGATTTGCCGTGTTCTTTTGAGCTCTTGCGCTTGGATCGCATTCTTTCTTTCTCTTTCGCTCTTGTGATCAACACTCAATTGTAACCAAGGCAAGAGGCACCGATTGTGTGGTGGCCCTTGCGGGGAAGTTTTGTTCCCGGTTGATTGAGAAGAAGGAAAGCTCACTCGGTCCGAGGGACCGTTTGAGAGAGGGAAGGGTTGAAAGAGACCCGGCCTTTGTGGCCTCCTCAACGGGGAGTAGGTTTGCAAGAACCGAACCTCGGTAAAACAAATCCTCGTGTCACTCTCTTTATTTGCTTGCGATTTGTTTTGCGCCCTCTCTTGCGGACTCATTTATTATTACTCACGCTAACCCCGGCTTGTAGTTGTGATTATTTTTGTAAATTTCAGTTTCGCCCTATTCACCCCCCCTCTAGGCGACTATCAATTGGTATCAAAGCCCGGTGCTTCATTAGAGCCTAACCGCTCGAAGTAATGTCGGGAGATCACGCCAAGAAGGAGATGGAGACCGGCAAAAAGCCCACTACAAGCTACGGGAGCACTTCATCGGAAGAGTCCCGCACCAAAAGGAGGGAGAAGAAGAAGAGCTCCTCCAACAAAGGGAAGGAGAAGAAATCTTCTTCTCACCACAAAGAGAAGAAGGAAAAATCTTCTTCCCACAAGCCGCATCGGAAAGGCGATAAGCACAAGAGGATGAGGAAGGTGGTCTACTACGAGACCGACACTTCATCAACTTCTACCTCCGACTCCGATGCGCCCTCCGTCACTTCTAAGCGCCAAGAGCGCAAGAAGTATAGTAAGATCCCCCTACGCTACCCTCGCATTCCAAAACATACACCTTTACTTTCCGTCCCATTAGGCAAACCACCAACTTTTAATGGTGAAGATTATGCTATGTGGAGTAATTTAATGCGATTTCATCTAACCTCTCTCCACAAAAGAATATGGGATGTTGTTGAGTATGGTGTACAGGTACCATCAATAGGGGATGAGGACTATGACACGGACGAAGTGGCCCAAATCGAGCACTTCAACTCCCAAGCCGCAACCATCCTCCTTGCCTCCCTAAGCAAGGAGGAATACAACAAAGTACAAGGATTGAAGAACGCCAAGGAGATTTGGGACCTACTCAAGACGGCGCACGAGGGTGATGAACTCACCAAGATCACCAAGCGGGAAACGATCGAGGGGGAGCTCGGTCGCTTCCGTCTTCGCCAAGGGGAGGAGCCACAAGACATGTACAACCGGCTCAAGACCTTGGTGAACCAAGTGCGCAACCTCGGGAGCACAAAATGGGATGACCACGAAGTGGTTAAGGTTATTCTAAGAGCTCTTATTTTCCTTAACCCCACACAAGTTCAATTAATTCGTGGTAATCCAAGATATCCACTAATGACCCCCGAGGAAGTCATCGGGAATTTTGTGAGCTTTGAATGCATGATTAAGGGCTCCAAGAAGATCAACGAGCTTGACGAGCCTTCCACCTCCGAGGCGCAACCGGTGGCCTTTAAGGCAACGGAGGAGAAGAAGGAGGAGTCTACACCAAGTAGACAACCAATTGACGCCTCCAAGCTCGACAATGAGGAGATGGCCCTAATCATCAAAAGCTTTAGGCAAATTCTCAAGCAACGGAAGGGGAAGGACTACAAACCCCGTTCCAAGAAGGTTTGCTACAAGTGTGGTAAGCCCGGTCACTTCATTGCAAAATGTCCTATGTCTAGTGACAGTGACAGGGGCGACGACAAGAAGGGAAGAAGAAAGGAGAAGAAGAAATACTACAAGAAGAAGGGCGGCGATGCCCATGTTTGTCGGGAGTGGGACTCCGACGAAAGCTCAAGCGACTCCTCCGACGACGAGGACGCCGCCAACATCGCCGTCACCAAGGGCCTTCTCTTCCCCAACGTCGGC
Organism: Zea mays; assembly: GCF_902167145.1. Taxonomy (NCBI): domain Eukaryota; kingdom Viridiplantae; phylum Streptophyta; class Magnoliopsida; order Poales; family Poaceae; genus Zea; species Zea mays. The sequence continues at coordinate 23,057,667 of NC_050099.1, read as the reverse complement.
CACAAGTGTCTCATGGCCAAGGACGGCAAAAAGAAGGTAAAATCAAGGTCCTCCACTAAATATGAAACATCTAGTGATGAGGATGATAAAAATGAGGAGGATAACTTAAGGACTCTTTTTGCTAACCTCAACATGCAACAAAAAGAAAAGTTGAATGAATTAGTTAGTGCTATACATGAGAAGGATGAACTCTTGGACTCTCAAGAGGACTTCCTTATTAAAGAAAATAAGAAGCATGTTAAGGTTAAAAATGCTTATGCTCTAGCAATGGAAAAATGTGAAAAATTATCTAGTGAGCTAAGTACTTGCCATGAGACCATAGACAACCTTAGGAATGAGAATGCAAATTTGTTAGCTAAGGTTGATTCTCATATTTGCAATGTTTCAACTCCTAGAAATAATGATGATGATTTGCTTGCTAGGATTGAAAAATTGAACATTTCTCTTGCTAGCCTTAAAAATGAGAATGAAAAATTAATTGCTAAGGCTAAGGATTTTGATGTTTGCAATGCTACCATTTCCGACCTTAGAACTAAAAATGATTTGTTGCATGCTAAGGTCATTGAATTAAAATCTTGCAAATCTTCTACATCTAATGTTGAGCATGTATCTATTTGCACTAGATGTAGAGATATTAATGTTGATGCTATCCATGATCACCTAGCCTTAATTAAAAAACAAAATGATCATATAGCTAAACTAGATGCTAAAATTGCCGAGCACAACTTAGAAAATGAGAAATTTAAATTTGCTCGTAGCATGCTTTATAATGGGAGACGCCCTGGCATCAAGGATGGTATTGGCTTCCAAAGGGGAGACAATATCAAACTTAATGCCCCTCCTAAGAACTTGTCTAACTTTGTCAAGGGCAAAGCACCCATGCCTCAGGATAACGAGGGTTACATTTTATACCCTGCAGGCTATCCTGAGAGCAAAATTAGGAAGATTCATTCTAGGAAGTCTCACTCTGGCCCTAACCATGCTTTCATGTATAAGGGTGAGACATCTAGTTCTAGGCAACCAACCCGTGCCAAGTTGCCTAAGAAGAAAATTCCTAATGCATCAAATGATCATGCCATTTCATTTAAAACTTTTGATGCATCCTATGTGCTTACTAGCAAATCCGGCAAAGTAGTTGCCAAATTTGTTGGGGGCAAACACAAGGGCTCCAAAACTTGTGTTTGGGTACCCAAAGTTCTTGTATCTAATGCCAAAGGACCCAAAACAGTTTGGGTACCTAAAGTCAAGAACTAAATTTGTTTTGTAGGTTTATGCATCCGGGGGCTCAAGTTGGATACTCGACAGCGGGTGCACAAACCACATGACCGGGGAGAAAAGGATGTTCTCCTCATATGAGAAAAACAAAGACCCCCAACGAGCTATCACATTTGGGGATGGAAATCAAGGGTTGGTCAAAGGTTTGGGTAAAATTGCTATTTCACCTGACCATTCCATTTCCAATGTTTTTCTTGTTGATTCATTAGATTACAACTTGCTTTCTGTTTCCCAATTATGTCAAATGGGCTACAACTGTCTTTTTACTGATATAGGTGTCACTGTCTTTAGAAGAAGTGACGATTCAATAGCTTTTAAGGGAGTGCTAGAGGGTCAGCTATACTTGGTAGATTTTGATAGAGCTGAACTCGACACTTGCTTAATTGCTAAGACTAACATGGGTTGGCTCTGGCACCGCCGACTAGCCCATGTTGGGATGAAGAATCTTCATAAGCTTCTAAAGGGAGAACACATTTTAGGATTAACAAATGTTCATTTTGAGAAAGACAGGATTTGTAGCGCATGCCAAGCAGGGAAGCAAGTTGGCACTCATCATCCACACAAAAATGTCATGACTACCGACAGGCCGCTGGAGCTACTACACATGGACTTATTCGGCCCGATCGCTTACATAAGCATCGGCGGTAGTAAGTATTGCCTTGTAATTGTGGATGATTATTCTCGCTTCACTTGGGTATTCTTTTTGCAGGAAAAATCTCAAACCCAAGAAACTTTAAAAGGATTCTTGAGACGGGCTCAAAATGAGTTCGGCTTAAGGATCAAGAAAATAAGAAGCGACAATGGGACGGAGTTCAAGAACTCTCAAATTGAAAGCTTCCTTGAGGAGGAGGGCATCAAGCATGAGTTCTCTTCTCCCTACACGCCACAACAAAACGGTGTAGTGGAGAGGAAAAATCGAACTCTATTGGACATGGCAAGAACCATGCTTGATGAGTACAAGACACCGGACCGGTTTTGGGCCGAGGCGGTCAACACAGCCTGCTACGCCATCAACCGGTTATATCTTCACCGAATCCTCAAGAAGACATCATATGAACTCCTAACCGGTAAAAAGCCCAACATTTCATATTTTAGAGTTTTTGGTAGCAAATGCTTCATTCTTATTAAAAGAGGTAGAAAATCTAAATTTGCTCCTAAAACTGTAGAAGGCTTTTTACTTGGTTATGACTCAAACACAAGGGCATATAGGGTCTTTAACAAGTCCACTGGACTAGTTGAAGTCTCATGTGACGTTGTGTTTGATGAAACTAACGGCTCTCAAGTAGAGCAAGTTGATCTTGATGAAGTAGGTGAAGAACAGGCTCCATGCATAGCGCTTAGGAACATGTCCATTGGGGATGTGTGTCCTAGGGAATCCGAAGAGCCTCCAAATGCACAAGATCAACCATCCTCCTCCACGCAAGCATCTCCACCAACTCAAAATGAGGATGAGGCTCAAGTTGATGAAGGGCAAAATCAAGAAGATGAGCCACCTCAAGAAGACGGCAATGATCAAGGGGGAGATGCAAATGATCAAGAAAAGAAGGATGAGGAAGAACCAAGACCGCCACACCCAAGAGTCCACCAAGCAATCCAACGAGATCACCCCGTCGACACCATCCTCGGCGACATTCATAAGGGGGTAACTACTCGATCTCGGGTTGCTCATTTTTGTGAACATTACTCTTTTGTTTCCTCTATTGAGCCACATAGGGTAGAGGAAGCTCTCCAAGATTCGGATTGGGTGGTGGCGATGCAAGAGGAGCTCAACAATTTCACGAGGAACCAGGTATGGCATTTAGTTCCACGTCCTAACCAAAATGTTGTAGGAACCAAATGGGTCTTCCGCAACAAGCAAGATGAGCATGGTGTGGTGACAAGGAACAAAGCTCGACTCGTGGCCAAAGGGTATTCACAAGTCGAAGGTTTGGATTTTGGTGAAACCTATGCACCCGTAGCTAGGCTTGAGTCAATTCGCATATTATTGGCCTATGCTACTTACCATGGCTTTAAGCTCTATCAAATGGACGTAAAAAGTGCCTTCCTCAATGGACCAATCAAGGAAGAGGTCTATGTTGAGCAACCTCCCGGCTTTGAAGACAGTGAGTATCCTAACCATGTCTATAGGCTCTCTAAGGCGCTTTATGGGCTCAAGCAAGCCCCAAGAGCATGGTATGAATGCCTAAGAGATTTCCTTATTGCTAATAGCTTCAAAGTTGGCAAGGCCGATCCTACACTCTTTACTAAAACTCTTGAAAATGACTTGTTTGTATGCCAAATTTATGTTGATGATATTATATTTGGGTCTACTAACGAGTCTACATGTGAAGAGTTTAGTAGGATCATGACACAGAAATTCGAGATGTCGATGATGGGGGAGTTGAAGTATTTTCTAGGATTCCAAGTCAAGCAACTCCAAGAGGGCACCTTCATTAGCCAAACGAAGTACACTCAAGACATTCTTGCTAAGTTTGGGATGAAGGATGCCAAACCCATCAAGACACCCATGGGAACTAATGGGCATCTCGACCTCGACACGGGAGTCATAGGTATATTGAAAGGGAATTGGAGTCTTCGGCGAAGAAAAAGGCTTCCACTCCGTAACTCATACTTCGCCACCACTCCGAGCAACTCTCTCTTCTTTGGGGGAGAAATGAGCATCAAGGCAAAGGACTTCATCCTTGGGGGAGAGAGTAAAAGCTCAACCGCAAAAGGACTTCGTCTTTGGTATAATCTTAACTCACTTATTTATGACCAAAGGGGAAGTTTGCACTTCGAGGGCTCTAATGATTCCGTTTTTTGGCGATTCATGCCAAAAAGGGGGAGAAATGAGCCCAAAGCAAAAGGACCGCACCACCACCACCAAATTCAAAAACTTAGTGCTTTCCAAAAGTCTTTATCATCTGGTATCCTATTGGGTTCAAAAGGGGGAGAAAGTAGTATTTCAAAAATGGTATATCAAAACCCTCTTGAACACTAAGAGGTGGATCTCTCTTAGGGGGAGTTTTGTTTAGTCAAAGGAAAAGCATTTGAAACAGGGGGAGGAAATTTCAAATCTTGAAAATGCTTTTGCAAACTCTTATTTATTTACCTTTGACTATTTGCAAAAGATCTTTGAAATGGATTTACAAAAGGTTTTGCAAAAACAAAACATGTGGTGCAAACGTGGTCCAAAATGTTATTTAAGAAAGAAACATTCCTTGCATATCTTGTAAGTAGTTATATTGGCTCAATTCCAAGTAACCTTTGCACTTACATTATGTAAACTAGTTCAATTATGCACTTCTATATTTGCTTTGGTTTGTGTTGGCATCAATCACCAAAAAGGGGGAGATTGAAAGGGAATTAGGCTTACACCTAGTTCCTAAATAATTTTGGTGGTTGAATTGCCCAACACAAATCTTTGGACTAACTAGTTTGTTCTAGTGTATAAGTTATACAGGTGTCAAAGGTTCACAACATAGCCAATAAAATGACCAAGTGTTGGGTTCAACAAAAGGGCAAAGAGCCAACCGAAGGCCCTCTGGTCTGGGCGCACCGGACTGTCCGGTGTGCCACCGGACAGTGTCCGGTGCACCACCGGACAGTGTCCGGTGCACCAGGGGACTCCAGCTCGAACTCGCCACCTTCGGGAATTTCCAGGGGCTCTCGCGCTATAATTCACCGGACTGTCCGGTGTACACCGGACAGTGTCCGGTGCGCCATGGAGAAGCGGCCTCAGGAACTCTTCAGCTTCGGGAAAAGCCAACGGCTCGTCCGCTATAATTCACCAGACATGTCCGGTGTGCACCGGACTGTCCGGTGTGACTCCAGCACAACGGCTATCCCGCGCCAACGGCTACCTGCAGAGGCATTAAATGCGCCGCAGCGCGCGCAGACGTCAGGTTTGCCCATACTGGCGCACCGGACAATGAACAGGAGCTGTCCGGTGCGCCACCGGACATCAAGGGTGGCCCACAAGTCAGAACTCCAACGGTCAGATTCCAACGGCACTGATGACGTGGCAGGGGCACCGGACATGTCCGGTGTGCACCGGACTGTCCGGTGCGCCATCGAGCAGACTGGCTCCCCAACGGCCACATTTGGTGGTTAGGGCTATAAATACCCCAACCACCCCACATTCATTGCCATCCAAGTTTTCCACTTCTCAACCTCTTACAAGAGCTAGGCATTCAATTCTAGACACATTCAAAGACATCAAATCCTCTCCAATTCCATACAAAACCCTAGTGACTAGAGAGAGTGATTTGCCGTGTTCTTTTGAGCTCTTGCGCTTGGATCGCATTCTTTCTTTCTCTTTCGCTCTTGTGATCAACACTCAATTGTAACCAAGGCAAGAGGCACCGATTGTGTGGTGGCCCTTGCGGGGAAGTTTTGTTCCCGGTTGATTGAGAAGAAGGAAAGCTCACTCGGTCCGAGGGACCGTTTGAGAGAGGGAAGGGTTGAAAGAGACCCGGCCTTTGTGGCCTCCTCAACGGGGAGTAGGTTTGCAAGAACCGAACCTCGGTAAAACAAATCCTCGTGTCACTCTCTTTATTTGCTTGCGATTTGTTTTGCGCCCTCTCTTGCGGACTCATTTATTATTACTCACGCTAACCCCGGCTTGTAGTTGTGATTATTTTTGTAAATTTCAGTTTCGCCCTATTCACCCCCCCTCTAGGCGACTATCACGTAGCATGGTCTTCCCAACACCGCGTGATAGGTTCCTCGGAACCCGACTACCTCGAAAGTGAGGGTTTCCTTTCGGAAGTTGGAGGGAGTTCCGAAGCAGACGGGCAAGTCAATCTACCCAATGGGCAGGATACGCTTGCCGGGGGCAATCCCGTGAAAAGGTGCTGCACCGGCTCGGATTTTGGACCGATCGACCCCCAAGAGCCCTAGGGTCTCGGTATAGATGATATTGAGGCTGCTGCCTCCGTCCATGAGGACCTTGGAGAGCCTAGTGTTGCCGACGACAGGGTCAACGACGAGCGGGTACCTTCCTAGGTTTGGTATGTAGTCGGGGTGGTCGTCCTGGTCGAAGGTAATGGGCTTGTCGGACCAGTCTAGGTAGACTGGTGTTGCTACCTTCACCGAGCAGACCTCCCAGCGTTCTTGCTTGTGGCGTCGAGCCGAGGTATTCGCCACTTTCCCATCATAGATCATGAAGCAGTTGTGGACCTCCGGGAACTCTTCTTCCTTGTCGCCCCCCTTATTGTTGTTGCCTTGGTCCTTGCCATCTTCCTCCGAGGGCCCAGCCTTATTGAAGTAACGCTGGAGCATGTCGCATTCTTCAAGGGTGTGCTTGACGGGACCCTTGTGATAGGGGCACGACTCCTTGAGCATCTTGTCGAACACATTGGCCCCTCCGGGAGGTCTCCGAGGGTTCCTGCGCTCGTCAGCAGCGATGAGATATGCTTCAACGGCGTTGCGTTTTGCTTGCGCCTTCTTCTTGCTCCTTTTCTTTGTGCCGCGCTGGACGGACGCCTCGGGGACGTCTTCCTTCTGCCTTCCCTGAGGCTGCTTGTCTTTCCGGAATATGGCTTCGACGGCCTCCTGACCAGAGGCGAACTTGGTGGCTATGTCCATCAATTCGCTAGCCTTGGTGGGAGTTTTGCGTCCCAGCTTGCTTACCAGATCCCGGCAAGTGGTGCCGGCAAGGAATGCTCCGATGACGTCCGAGTCGGTGATGTTAGGCAACTCGGTGCGCTGCTTTGAGAACCGTCAGATGTATTCTCGCAGGGATTCCCCTGGCTGCTGCTGGCAGCTCCGGAGATCCCATGAGTTCCCAGGGCGCACATATGTACCCTGGAAATTTCCGGCGAAGACCCTGACTAGGTCGTCACAGTCGAAGATCTGCGCAGGAGGCAGATGCTCCAACCAGGCTCGGGTAGCGTCGGAGAGGAAGAGGGGGAGGTTGCGGATGATGAGGTTGTCGTCGTCCGTCCCTCCCAACTGGGACGCCAGCTGGTAATCCGCGAGCCATAACTCTAGCTTTGTCTCCCCTAAATATTTGGTGATGGTAGTCGGAGCTCGGAACCGGGCCGAGAACGGCGCCCGTCGTATGGCTCGGCTGAAGACTCGCGAGCCTGGTGGTTCGGGTGAGGGGCTCCAATCCTCCTCACTGTCATAGCGTCCTCCGCGTCTAGGGTGATAGCCTCGGTGCACCCTTTCCTCGAGGCGGGCTCGATGGTCGCGGCGGCGTTGCTCGTTGTCGAGGCGGTCCAGGACTGCGGGGGTCCTGTCTCCTGTGTGCTCGGTATGGACCGAGGCTTCTCGCACGTGTCGGGAGGGCTCGGCGTGATGCTCCGAGGGGCATCCCCACCTTCGGGAGGCGGAGCTCTCGACTTGTTGGACTGCGGCGTTTTCTAGGAGGCCCTTGAGTTCACCCTGGACATGTCGCCCCTCGATGGTGGATGGCTCCGGCATTGTTCGGAGTAACATCACCGCTGCAGCTAGGTTCTGGCTAGCCCCGTTGAAGGTCGGGGGCAGTTCTGCCCTGACGTCGTCAATAATGCGGCGCTGGATGTCCCGGGCTTGATGACGCGCTCCTCCGGCGAGGGCTCGGCCTACCCACTCTTGCTCGAGGTTTTGTCGGAGCTGCATAAGTCGCTCCATTTCTTCGTCGAGCTTGGCCTGCATCTCGCGGAGTTGCTCAAGCTGCGTGTCCTGACCCCCCGCAGGGGTCCGGGCCTCAACTAGCTCCCGCGGGATCTCGACGCGAGACGCACGTGTAGGGGCTTCGTTGTTTCTTAGCATGTCGAGGTGGTTGTCTCTGTCGTGCTCCTCCTGATCGATGTGGAAGCACTCGCGAGTTGGGTCATAACCCTCGTCGTCAAGGCTGTGGCCATCGTCAAAGTCGCCGGAGAGGCAGTGGTCACATGCGGACATGAAGTCTGGCATGGCTCTGGGATCGCGGAGTTCGGAGAAATCCATACTAAAGTCAGGGTCGTCCTCTTCCTCGGGACCCGTGGGTTCAGAGGTAGAGGCAACCGTCAGTAGGTCCTAGGTTGACCACATATGGTACTCCGGGAGGTCAGGATATGTTCTTGTGGAAGCGCTCGCCGAAGTGGGGTTGCCTGGCGGATTGAAGCTGAATCTAAAAGGAACACGATGGAAAACCGATGGTACCTCCCAGTCGGTGGATGGTGGTGAGGTTGCAATGGAGATGAAATGTGTCGCCATCTCAGGCGCGAGACAAATGCCCGACAAGTCCCTCGCAAGGGTGCCAGCGTCATCAGTCTGCCTGGGGTTGACACGTTGTCGGGAAGCAACGCCCGTCGTTGTCCCAGGTGCGAGGCTAACGCCCGACATGTCCCCCGCAGGGGTGCCGGCGCCGTCAACTCGCTCTGGTCCGACAGCCGATGAGGTGCTGCCTCTTACCTGGCCATGGTTGCCCCGTCTCCGTCTCCTTCGGCGAGGAGGATGGAGGGGTAGACCCGAGTGTCCCTCTTCCGCCCTGGGGAGAGGACGTCGACGGGTTTGCCTTCGCCGGGCGAGCCATCGACCGTCGTTGGTGTTGTGCTGCGGTGGGAGGAGTATCATGTCGTAGCTGCCATCGAGGGACATGAAATGGAGACTCCCAAAGCGGAGCACCGTCTCGGGCTGAAGAGGCTGCTGAAGATTGTCCATCTGGAACTTCACGGGAAAGTATTGTCAACACGCAGCGACCCCCTACCTGGCTCGCCAACTGTCGGTGTTTTGTACCCGGGGGACCCTCAACCGACTAATAAATTTTATGTTGCGTGTCCCTGCCCGGATGGATTGATGCAAGATGAAACACAAGGTTTATCCTGGTTCGGGCTAAGAAGGCCCTACTTCCAGCAGAGGGAGGATGAGGCTTATATTATCTTGCACCGGGGTGCTTGTAGTAGAGGATACAAGCTTTGCGAGAGAGGGAACGGATCCCAGGTCTCTTGAGAGGTCTAATGTTGTGGAGAGGAGGTTTGCCCTGAAGTGTTTTGTTGATGTTGGGTGAGCCGTCTGGGTGAGCCTCCAAAGCTTGCCTTGGGAAGGCCCTGGACATCTCCTTTTATAGGTACAAGGAGGTGACCCATCTGTACATATGGGGGTGTAGCTATGCGCTAACGTGGATAGCGGAGAAGTGCTTGAGCCCTGTAGAAGCGTGGCTGGCGGTGCGGCCCCAGGTTCTGACCCCTATAGCGGCGCGGCCGGCTCCGCCGAGTTGAAGTCGAGCTCTGTAGCACCGTGGCCGGTGGTATGGCCTGGTCGTCGAGGTGGCCTTGAAGTTTGTGTCCTACTGACATTTCTTTGACTTTCTAGAGAGCTGAGGACAGTCGATGTCATGGGTGCATGCCAGGGATCATCATTACCTGTTACTGGAGTAATTTGCTGTGACACCGGTCCTGTTCCTTCGTAGCCTGAGGTGGCTAGCTAGGGGAAGGATAGTGTTGTATTCCCTGTTCGCGTAGTCGGTCCGAGGCCGTCTCGGGCGAGGTTGTGATTTCTCCCGAAGCCGAGGCCTAGGTCGGGCGAGGCGAAGGCCTCCTTCCGAGGCCGAGGCTGAGGCCAAGGCCTGGGTTGGGCATGGTGACAATTCCTCTTGAGGCCGAGGCTGGGGTCGGGCGAGGCGGAACTCCCTGTTGCGCCCGAGGCTGAACTCGGGAGAGGCGGTAACTTACTATTGTTAGTCTTACCCTGGTGGTTGGCACAGTGGTCGGAACGGGGTGAATAGTGTTGTTATCCTATTAGAATGATCAGTAAAAGGGTGAAGTGACTGCGATCATTTCAATCTTGCCAACTGAGGCGCGCGTGTCGGGATAAGGTGTCAGGTGATCCCCGCATTAAATGCGCACGTGATACGGTCGGTGGTAAGGCGGTTTGGTTGAGGCCGCTATACGACAACGTTTACCCGAGCTTTGCCTCGGGCGAGCCGGGGGTGCGCTCACTGCCTGAGGGGACCCTCGGGCGAGCCGTGAATTCGTACGGGACTACTGTTCTTGCCCGAGGCTGGGCTCGGGTGAGACGGGACCGTGTCCCTCGGTAGACGAGGCCTTAACTTTAAACCGTGCTTACCAGTCTTTATGGTTTGTTTTAAAGATGTTCTCCAGCCATGTTTAGGAGTACTGGGGGTACCCCTAATTATGGTACCCGACAGTAGCCCCCGAGCCTCAAAGGGAGTGTAGGCACTCGCTTGGAGGTTCTACCGGATTTTTGCAAGGTGACTGGTCTTTTTTAGCAGTATTTTGTTCCAATGGGTGCGCGCGAGCGCACCCGTCGGGTGTAGCCCCCGAGGCCTCGGAGGAGTGGTTTGACTCCTCTGAGGTCTTAACGCTTTTCTTGTTATTCCTTGGTCGGCCTTGTTGTTCTCTCATGCGGCCTGGTCACAGCCCGGGTGCATAGTCAGGCTCCGAGTTTTTAAGTTAGTTTGTCGACGTGGTCAACAATTTAGCCGTAGCCTGGTGCGAGAGCAGCCCCCGAGCCTCTGCACGGAGCGAGAGGACGATCAAGGACTGTCTCGACTTTTTATAGTACGCCCCTTCATCGCATTTCCGCAAGGAGGAAGGGGGGAACGTGCCATGTTACCCTCGGTGGGTACCGAACACGATGTTTCCAGTGAGTTGCTAACGGGTAATCCGAGTGGACGCCCGAGCCCCGTTCGATAAGGGTCGGCTAGTGGCCCAGAGGCGCGCTCCAAAAGTACCTGCAAGTGATTCGCTAGACCCGGACCCATTTGATAGGGTCCGAGGGCTCGGTGCCTCCCTCCAGTGGGATTCCATGACAAATCGTTCCCGCTGGTCTCGGAAATGTCCTTGGGTACCTTGGGAGCGTAGCCCGAGCCTCGGCCATGTAACGAACGTACCCAGGGTCATCCCTGACTCTGCATGCTCTGGGGCGGCTGTCGAACCCTTCTGAGGGGCTAGCCTTCGAACCCCTGATCAGTAGAGGGCTCGGAGCCCGAGTATTCTAGGGCGGTTGCCGAACCCCATATGGCGCAACCTTTGAACCCCTGATCAGTAGGAGGGCTCGGGGCCCGTTTCCTTTGCTGAGAAGGACTTTTTCGAAATATCTCCTTTCCCGATCCCTATGGAGAGAGGGAAAGAGAGAGGGGAAAGGAAGGAAGGAAATAAACTAAAACAGTGTGGCGCACCTTTTTGAGGCAGTCATTATGACGGAGGCAAAACGGCGCCCGCTCGCCTGCCAGGGGTGACGCGTGTCCTACCAGAGAGTTAATGCGACGGGACGGGCGACTCGCGGGGTGTCCGTTGCGCGTGCGCGAGCCATTCAAGAAACGGAAAAACCTGTTTTGATTTCGAATTTTAAAATTCACGAGGGGCTCGGGCAAAGTTTTGGGTGGATTTTGCCCGGGCCTTTATATACCTAGGAGAGGGACCGGCAACGGTTCTTTACCCTACCATTTGTGCTTCCGTCCTTTCCTTCTGCCTTTGCTTTCGCAACCTGAGAGAGTAGACAGTGAGAAGAGAAAATCACGCACCCCGTCCCCTCCGCTTCCACCGCTTCCGCTCGGCAATGGCTGACAAGACGACTGTCATTCCGCCGCGCGACCCGTGGCCCTTCTCCACCGTCACTGCGGAGGATCTGCAGGCCCTCGTTGCCGAGGATCTGCTCCGTCCTCTCTCCGGCGGGCCGCAACCTGAGTGGTTTGCCCCCGGGAGCGAGGCCGACCCGACTCCGCTGCCGGGGTACGTGGTCAGCTCCACCCCTTTTCATGAGCGGGGGTTTGGGATGCTGGCGAGCCACTTCATGCAGGTGCTCCCGCACTACTACGGGGTGGAGCTTCACAACTTCAACCCCAACTCCATCGTGCAGGCGGCCATTTTTGCGGCGGTTTGCGAGGGGTTTTTGGGGATTGACCCCCACTGGGACCTGTGGACCCATCTCTTCTCCGCGGAGTTCTCCGCCGTGTCGACGGACGTGAAGAAGGTGCGTATGGCGGTGCGGGCTGGCGGCTGCACCCTCCAGCTGAGGTCGGGGCGCACACAGCAGTACATCCCTGCCTCCCTTGTGGCTTCGAACAAGGGGTGGCAGAACCGGTGGTTTTATCTCCAGAATGACGACGGGGTGCTGCCGCCCTTTTCTCAATGAGTGGTGACCGCCGCCAGTGATAACTGGCGCTGGGGGGCCACACACGAGAACCAGGAGAAGCTCCAGCCCATTCTCCGTGCCCTGCAGAAGCTCCAAGCCGAAGGCCATACCGCTGCGGGGGTCGTCGCCGCTATCCACCGCCGGAGGGTGCTCCCATTGGCAGAGCGGCGGTTGCGACTTTCGGAAATGAAGCGGGGGGTCGATTTGGAGGGCTCACGGATGTCCTCGACCCCCCTCTCCACGGACGACCTCCTTAGACGGATAGCGGGCACGGTGGGGAGGCTGGACGCTGGCGTCCTTAACCAGCCCCCGATGCGTCCCGACCACGGTTATGTGTCCCTGGTAAGTGTCCGACCCTTCTTCTGTTTTGTGCCGTGTTTCTTATGTTTTTAGCCCTTACCCTTGGGGTTTTTGCTCGTCCCCAGGGGTTGAGGAACTTTAAAACCTCCCGGCCACTGGTCCCAAAGGACGCGGCGGGCCGAACCGCGCGTAGGCTCACCGCGGAGAAGGATAAGCAGAAAAAAGACGTGGAAAAGGCCCGAGCTCGCAAGAGGATGCAGGCTCGGGAAGCCTTGGAGAAGCGTCGTCGGAGGCAAGAAAGGGACGGGCTCCCATTGGAGCCGTCGCCGGACACGCCCGACGACGATGATGATGATGATGATGATGATGATGAGGACGACGACATGGCGGCCCGACTTGGCCTCAGTCCGAATCCGAGGCTGGGCCAGGGGTCGTCAAGCCAGCCTCCAGGTGGGCTGGCATCACTAATGTTTGGGGCCGGGACGCCAGGGTCCTAGTCCGAGGAGCGGAGGCGGGCCGAGGGGGTACTTGACCCCTTGGCCGAGATAATTGGGGTGACTCCAGGGGGCCAGGCCGACCCGCATGCCCCCCGAGAGCAAGTGCCTGTGCCAGCCGTGCGAGAAGTTGTTCCCTCGGCTGTCATGACATCGCCCGGGCAGGCCGCCCCCTCGGCGCCTCGGGCGTCCGAGGCGGAGGCGGCATCGAAGCCGGCCGCTGGCCAACCCTCGGCAGCGTCTGCGGAAACCGGGGTCCGAGAGGTCTCCCCGCAGGCACGATTGGCCTTGCCCGGTGCGGGTAAGTATCTGAGGGCACCCTTGTTTCAGCCATTTTTCTGTGTATCTTGATTTTGTCTTCTCTTCCTTTCAGCAAGCGGAGGCAGGGCTCGGCTAGTCTGGCCCCCACGAAGGCCCTTAAGACGGGGCGGCCTCTTCAGCTGGAGCTGCGGCGCGCCATGCTGGTTGGTTGGCCTTCGCGCAAGGCACCCTTTGGCGGGGGGCCCAGGAGGCACGGGCTGTCATGGGGCAAGCCTCCCAGGTCGACCCCCTGTTGGAGCGGCCATCGTGCCAGGGGAGGCCGTTGACGCGGCTGCGGCCTCGAGGCCGCCTTCCTCGTCGCTGACGCCAATGTCGATTCCTGTCGGGGCCGCCGCTGGTGCGCCCACGGAGCCGCCCGCCGCCGCCGATGTCGAGATGGCTGAGGTGCCTCCGCCCCTAACTCCTTCGGTCCTGGTCATCCCTGATTCTCCCATTTTCGACCATGGGGAGGGGGCGGCCATTGTTGCCGAGGTTGGTGAGCAGAGGCCTGTCGCCTTGACCGAGGAGAGGCCCGATGCGTTGGCTGCAGGGGGACCCGAAGCCTCGGTCGTGGGGCGCACAGATCCTTGGCCCGTCGTGGGGAGCAGCGGCCTCATCCCCACGCAGCTCAATCCCAATGAGTGGGGAGCGCAGCCGCTCGTGTTCTGAGGTCGTGATACCTCAGAGCCTCTCCTTTCCCTTAATGATGAGGGAGAGGAAAGGTTGCAAAAAGTTTTCCGTGACTATAGCGAGGCGGCGATGAGGTCGCTTAAGATGGCCACGGAAGTCCTTTCCCAGGACATTCCCAGGGTCTTCCAGGTAAGGATTTAGACGCATACCTCGTGTGGTCAGAGCATTTTTTGTGATATTCTATTTTTCTTTTCAGGAGCTCGTGGACATGAGCACCACTAAGTCGTTGTTCCTCCACCGTGAGAGCAGCGTTTGGGAATCACTGCGGCTCTAGGGGGTCGCGCTTACCGAGGCCAACGAGCGCCTCGCCCAACAGAGCGCCGAGGCGGCAGACCTTCGGCTGCTCTGTGAGGAGCTAAAGTCGGAGGCAACGGCGACATGAACAGAGGCGGCGTCGGCACGGACGGAGGCTTCGTCAGCTCGGGAGCAGGTGGCTTCCCAGGCCGAGGAGATGCAGCAGCGGCAGTTGGAGCTTGGCTAGGTCACCAGCGAGCAGGGCCAACTCCGGGGCAAAGCTGCCGAGGCCGCGAGCCGGGCTGAGACCCTTAAGGGACAGCTGGCTAAGGTCACGGAGCGGCTAGCCGAGGCGACTGCTCTGGCCGGGATCCTTTCGAAGGGCCTGGCCGTAGCCGTCGGGTCAGCCTGGTCCACCCAAGCTATAGCTTCACAGCAGCGTGCCCGGGCTAAAGGTATGTTTTGCTTGCTTTGTGATTTTGCTTTAGCTTAACTCTTCTCCTCGTGTCTGAATGTTGTCTGGCTGTCTTCAGGGTTCGAGACGGCTCTTAATGAGTCCATTAAGAACTGCAAGGCGCTTGCCCAGGCGGCCGAGCAGAAGGAGGCTGACCGCACGGCCATATCTGAGGCCATTTCGGCCTTTTGCCGGACCTTTGGCCTTGACAATGTCCCCTCGGGCAGCTCCCCCCAGAGTCGCCTGTGGGCCTTGGGCGGCCACGTGCGCAGCAGACTCCGTGGGGCGCTGCATCACAGTGTTAGGCGGGCCTTCGCCTTCCTCGCTTCCCACTACGACGTGGATTTGGAGCGGGTCAGCGAGGGCTAGTGCCTACCCGATGACGAGGATGCCGCCTTGGCCGAGGCCCAAAGGCTTAATGCGGTTGCTGAGGGTCCAGGCGCGGCGCTGGCTTCCTTTTTTGAGGTGGAGATCCTTCCGCCTGTGTCGCCGTCCGAGGCCGGGCCACATTCTGCCACCCCTGCCAGCGAGGCTGCTTCGTCTGCCACAGGTGGAAACAACACCGAGGGTGCTGCTCCTCCCCCTGTTGAAGCCTGAGCCTGTGTAGAATGGTTATTTTAAGTATGTGTATGTTTTCTGCGGCTGCTGAGGCCTAAACATTTGGATGTCTGAGTATAAAGCTGTGTTTCTTTCCTCTCGTTTCGAGCGTTAGGACTTGTTCGGTGGCAGAATCACTTATCCGAGCGTGAGTTACCTTTCGCGGAAGGTGGTGAGTGAGGTATCCGTATCCCGGAGGCGTAGGAGTCCCTTGGCTCGGTCGGCCTTGCCGTTCGAGGTCTCTCTCGTTCGTTTTTTAGGATTCCGTTATCGATATAGTTGAAAGGCACGAAAATCATTTTGGTAGAAAACTTTTCCGAGGAAAGGGTGGCACAGAAAGAAAATTTTGACGTAGAGGGGGTTCCCCCCTTCTAGCCCCCAAGGGAGGGTCGGTCTTTGCCGAGGCAAGGCTGATCCTTCCTTGACGGTTATACTTTATTTATACATGTAAAGGAATCGAGATACATGAATGGCTTGAAACATTTAAGGGTAAAAGTGACGTAGTTGTTCGATGTTCCAAGCGTTGTTGTAGACCTCGCCTTGATCGTTGGCTAGCTTGTATGTCTCGGGCTTCAAGGCTTTGGCGATGATGAACGACCCTTCCCAGGGAGGAGTAAGCTTGTGGCATCCTCGGGTGTCTTGTCATAGCCGAAGCACCAAGTCTCCAACTTGGAAGCCTCGGGGCCGAATCCTTCGGGCGTGATAGCATCGCAGAGACTGCTGATACCGCGTTGAGTGCAGTAAGGCTACGTCCCGAGCCTCTTCCAGCTGGTCCAATGAATCCTCTCGGGCCTCGGCTGGTTTGGTTGTTTTGGTCGTTGTATGCCTTTGCCCTCGGGGAACCGTATTCTAAGTCCATGGGTAGGATGGCCTCGCCCCCCTAGACCAAGAAAAACAGCGAGAAACCCATGGCTCAGCTCGGTGTTGTCCTCAGACTCCAAACCACCGAGGGTAGATCTTTTATCCACCGCTTGCCAAACTTGTTGAGGTCGTTGTAGATCCTTGGTTTTAGTCCCTGCAAAACCATGCCATTGGCGCGCTCCACCTATCCATTTGTCATCGGGTGAGCTACGGTGGCCCAGTCCACACGGATGTGGTGGTCTTTGCAGAAGTCTAGGAACTTTTTCCAGTGAATTGCGTGCCGTTGTCAGTGATGATGGAGTTTGGGATCCCGAAGCGGTGGATAATATTTGTAAAGAACGTCACCGCCTGCTCGGACTTGATGCTGGTTAAGGGTCGGACTTCGATCCACTTAAAGAATTTGTCGATGGCGACCAGTAGGTGCGTGAAGCCCCCGGGTGCCTTCTGCAGGGGACCGACGAGGTCCAGACCCCACACAGCAAATGACCAAGTAATATGTATTGTCTGTAGAGCCTGAGCAGGCAGGTGTGTCCGCCTTGACGGAAAGCGTTTCCTACGAGGGTCCGAGGTGCTGCATGGTGACCGCAAGCCCCCGAGTGTATTTCACGTAACAGCTCTTGTCCTTGGGTGATGGATATGCATCGTTGGAGAATGCCTGAGGGGCTGCGATGGTACAACTCTTTTTCATCACCCAGTAAAACGAACGATTTGGCGCGCCGAGCCAGTCGTCGGGCTTCGGTCTTGTCGAGGGGCAGCTCTCCTCGGAGGAGATATTCTAGGTACGGGGTCTGCCAGTTTAGGATTGGTGTGACCCCATTCCGCTCTACCTCGACGTGCAGGGCCTCACCCTCGGCGGCCGAAGGTATCTCGAGCTGGGCCGAGGTCCCTTCGGGTTCGGGTGCGTCGTTGAGTTTTACGGATGGTCCCTAGAACATATTTTTTTTATAATCTAAAATCACACTATTGTACTGTATGATCGGTTGCGCGGTACAAAAATGAAGAGACCTAGTGAAAACCAAATTTTAGACAAAATAGCTGTAAAATAGTATGATTTTATGCTTTTATAATATTTTAGCTTATATACATAACATATACATGTATATATAATTGTTTTGCCAAAAATAATGAGTATTCAGTTGAATACCCTTGCTTGTATGTAGGCCCGTCACTGCTCTTGGCAGCCTTGAAGACTGGTGGAGCAGGGCTGTGGAGAAGATTCCCCGAGATCTCTAATCAGGCTTCAATTCTCTAGTTATTCTTGGCGCTTGGAGCCTTTGGCGTCATTGCAACGACTGTGTGTTCAATGGGAGGTCGCCGAGCCTAGCGAGTGCTCTCACCCTCGCTGGTGATGAGCTTAGGATATGGTGTCGTGCCGGGGCTAGAGGGTTGAACTTGCTTTCAACTCTTGTGTTTATGCTGGACCCAGGCTGATAACCTTGTGTCTTCTTTAGAGTGGTTGTGTGGTGGTTGTGCTGTGTCTTGTTGCGTTGTGTGGGTTGAGTTGTGTGTGTTGTGTTGTGCTATACCTTCTTCTATCTGTTAATAGAAAGATACGCAGATCTCCTACGTGTTCGAGAAAAAAGACTGCACTGCTTTTCTCATTGTAAGTATTTTTTTAGTATTTTGATGTTTTTCATTCATTCTTATGTTGTTTCATTCATTCGATATATTGAGTTATTTCATTCTTGCAATATATTCAGTTATTTTAGTCACTCAATATATTCAGTTATTTTAGTCATTGTGTCATTTAGTTTTAGTTATCAAGTCATTTAGGTTATATGATTCAGTTTTAGTTATTTAGCGTCACAATTTAAATTTTTAATGTAAATACAGGCATTTTTTGTAATGTTGTTTGTATATTCAGTTATTTTTTAGAACAAAATGTGATTTTTACGATGTTTAAGTCATTCAACATATTCAGTTATTTCATTCACTTAGTATATCCAGTAATTTTAGTCACTCAATATATTCAGCAATTTCATTCACTCAATATATCCAGTAATTTTATGCCATTCAGTTTTAGTTATCAAGTCATTTAGGTTATATCATTCAGTTTTAGTTATTAAATCACCCAGTTTCTAAGTTACTCGGTTTATTAAGTTGCACATTTAAAATTTGTAATGTTGTTTTGTACATGTACATGTTTACTACTTAGACAATTTGTTGTCTGGTGTCGAGGTTGGTCAGGGCTGACAAAGGTTCCAGGCTTCCAGCGACGGCCTTGAGGGGGGGCGCGCGGGGCGGTCGCCCCAGGCCCCCCGGAATGATGGGCCCCACCCTGACACCATGTCACTGTATGGCTCGTGGAAACAAAACGTCAAAAGCAGAAACCGCCAAGCACAAATCACGGAAACGCTTCGTGATTTCGTCGCTTCAATTCCTTCCGCCCGTACGGCCGTACCTGCAGTTGCGCTTCTAGTCTTCTACGGTTTTACCACATCGCCGCCCCCCGCCTGTCGCTGGCTCGCTGGTGCTGGCCCTGGTGGGCAGCGCGCGCATGGTGCACCTCGACGCCCGTGTCGGCGACTCAGCGTCCGGCGACACGCCGACACCACCGTCATCCAGCAGAGAGTCGGCGCCAGCAGCCCAGCACTGTCCTGGTCCGCGGGCTCGAGTGCTCGACGTCGTACGTCACCGGCTTCGGCGGAGAAGGCCAACCGCACCGCCACCGACGACGTGACGTTGCTTCGAAATTTCTATACTCCATAATCGGTAATAATTCTTTAAGTTTAATCTTGTAACTAAGAGATAGCTTCAATTCATAATTTTGTTTTTTAATTTCAGCATATAGTCATGTCATCTTGAAAGTATCCATCCGGTTTTGAGAAAAGGAAGAGGAAGAAACGAGCAGATGAGTTCATGAAAACACAGAGAGGAGCTATGGACAAAATTTTTTCTAGTAATTCAAGAACTTCAAAGAATCAAAGTGAGACGGCTATTTTATGCATCGAGAAAATATTATTAGATAAAATTGATACTGATGCTATCATCAATGACTTCGCTTCGAGACACGTTAGAAGATAATTTTAAGGTAATCACATATTTGTATTTTTTCTTACGATAAATATTTTTTTATATATTTTTAAATGTTTATTACCAATATGCATTATATATATTATTATAGTAAGGCCCCAGGCCCGGGTCCCTAATTTGTCACGTGCTTTCACTTATGGGAAGTTGCCGGTCAGTATTTTTTTTTTTGTTGCATAACGTTTTGTTATTTTTTCTACGCTCAACACCATTTTTCTGCATCGGATGTTTTTTATGTTTTTATATATATTTTTGTTTTGCGACTATTTTTTGTAGCTCAAGGATGTTGCTGGCATTCCATATAGTGATGTTCTTTGTGCGGTGCAGCAGGAGCAGGATGGTATATGGGCTGCCCCACCTGGGTTATTCCAGAGCAACAGGGAGCTTTGTGAAGAAAACATAAAACGTGCGTAGAGGCTACAAAAGGTCTGCTTCGAGGGGCCCTAGGCCAACATCTGACCGTGTCCCTACCCCTCCCCCTTCTCCTTAGGCTATCTGCAGCGCTCGACGCTACCGCCCTCCCTCCCCTTGCATGTCGGCTGTATGGGGCACCCTACGGCCGCAGCGTTGCCCCCTACAGCGTCCCCTACGCGTCGGCTTCCTTCTCTCTCCCCTAGATCTAGCGTGTTATTGTTCATCACCCTAAACACTGTGATGTGTGTTCACGAGTAATTGTTAGTAGATAAAAAATTGATAGTTGGTATAGAAAATGATATTTTATAGTGGTAGTGGGGTATAGGGGAAGTATTTAGGGGGGAACTGCTGCGGGAGATGAAAAAATAGGGGAGAAAATAGGGAGAAAAGTGATATAAGGAGAAAAATTTAGGGGTAACGGTTGCGGATAGCCTTAAATACATCAGTCCCTCCCCTCCCCCTTTTGTGAGCATGTTCCTCCACCTTCTCCTGAGAATGCATCAGCCTGTACCCCTACCTATAGCTCGCCAGTTCATCCCCATCCTAAACTAGAAGTCCCAGAGGTGGACACACATGGGATACCTTGCTTAGAGCCTATGCTTGCTGGTATGATTTCTCCAATTGTTGATGGCGCTCGTAAGGAAGAGGTTTCTAGGATTTTGAGACGTTTCGATAGAGATGTATCAAAGGCCCAACAGAAAATCAGGGAAGGGTAGTCAGATCTACTATCGGTTCTGGCAAAATGACAGATACCCCCACTGCATATTCTGCCCGAGCAAAGCGTGCGATGAGTCGTTCAATTGTAGGTTTCATCAGTCGTTTTGTTCAGTCATTCTATAATTTTTTTATATATTTTTTAGTCAGACATAAAATTGTGTTTCTTATATGATTCTTATCATTTTTTTTTAGAAACGTGTTTTCAAGAAGAGTCGAAACGACGAGGATGGTGTGCAGATTGTCCAGGTGGACGATGATGATGTAGTGCATCATGGAGCGACCGATCATCAACAGGATAACATTGAATCGATGCTTTTTTTTCTTAGATTTTTTTCCATTGATGATATGATGGTTTAGTTCAGCATACATCATGTTCATTCTAAAAAATATCAAATCGTTTACTGTTCATTTAGATATTCAAACATTATATCATATATAGGATCGGACACGTGTTGACGCTGAAGCTGGTGTTCATGATGCGGAGGTTGAAGAAGTTCAGGACTACTGTTGACACCTTTTTGGGCGCCAAACACTCAACAAGAACCGGCGGCGGTGCTCTCTGCACAGGCGCGGACGGTCCGCGACCTGGAGCAGGGGCAAAGGTTCCCTGCCTCACGGCCGGACGGTCCGCGCCTACAGGCCGAACGGTCCGCGCGTGCGCAGGGGTTGGCGAAGGTCGCCGGCGGCGCCTGGATCTCGCTCCCGGGAGGGACCCCGTCGGGGAGGAGAGATCCTAGGTGTTGTCTAGGCTCGGCAGGCCGACCTAGACTCCTCTAATCGACGTAGAGTCGAAGAGAGGCGGAGAATTTGGAGATTGAGAGGCTAAACTAGAACTAGACTAGAACTATTCCTAATGCGTAAGGTAAAAACGAGAAATAGACTTAATTTGTTCGATTGTTGGGGGTTCAATCGGCCGTAGCCCTTCATCTATATAAAGGGGAGGTCTGGATCCGCTTCCAACTGATTTCCGAGTTAGTCCCGCGGTTTTAGGTAACAAATCCCGCGAGAAACTAGGAACCCTAACTGACTCTGCGCACGCGCGGACCGTCCAGCCTCAGGGCCAGACTGTCCGCGCTGCTCTTTTTGGTCTCCAACATATGCCCCCCTGCCTTTTGGTGAAGGTTGACGAACCAAAAGCATATGAACTAAACCTGATGTAAGTCACCGGCTTTTCAATATGGAGATCATTCAATAAAGCACCAATATAAAGGTCGTTTCAGATTTTATCTTTCTCGGCCATGACCGTTTGATCAATGGATCAAAAGGAATAGAATGGAGGTGCCCCCCAGCCTGGATAGACAAAGGGACTATACATATACCATGGATTCATCATCGTACCATTCCATGTGTGAATAGGATAATATACCGACGATGAGTAAACGGGTGGAAAGTACCTTGGTCTCATAGGATGAATAGGCGATGCTTGTTGTGTCGCCTTTCGAGCCGTTTTGTTTACCCGTTTTGTTTTAGCAGGTGACCGAGGTTTCTTCGTTGACCGATCACGTAGAACGGTCTTCTTGCTAGTATTCTTGGAGAGCAACTGATCAAAAGTAGAGTCAGTTTTGATCAACCGACCATATGTGCTTTGTCGTTGCGTCTCTTTCCCTTTTAAGGCTTTATGTGGAGGCTGACGCCTTTGGCCATAGGCGGATTGTCCGGCAGAGTTAGTCGAACCGTCTGTCTAAGCACCGGACCGTCCGCACGTAGGTGTCATACCGTCTGTGATGCTCAGGCCAGGCTGTCGTGCTTGGCTCATTAATTGTGCCTGCCCCCCGGTGCCTCCAGACTTTTTAGCCTTATCGTCCGGAGCCTTTCGAGCAATCTCCTTTTGCGATATATTTGACGTGCGAGGATCGTCAATGATGATGTCTTTGCTTTTGCTTTTATCGGCCATTTCGGGCCGAACTAAGATCTTTTCGCATGCAACATCTATTGTATTAACAGAAAATGGTTGTGTGTCCACTTGCATTTCCTGAAAAGCCAACCGGCCCTCATTTATGGTCGATTGTACCTGTCGACGAAAAACATTACAGTCATTGGTGGCATGAAAGAAAGAATTATGCCACTTACAATAAGCACGCCTCTTTAATTCATCTATAGGAGGGATATTATGAGTTAATTTAATGTTGCCATTTTTAAGTAGCTCATCAAATATCTTATCGCATTTGGCAACATTAAAGGTGAATTTAATCTCTTCTTGCCGATTCTTTTGAACCGGCTGTAAGGAAGAACATGCTGAAGATTTGGCCTTTGTTGGCCAAATAAACTCAGCGGTATATACATCTGCGGATTCATCATCTGAACTATCACGCTCTATTAGATGTATAGTACGGGTGACCGATTTTGATGTCTCTTTAAATCGGCTTTCACAGGCTAAAGCCCGCTGATGTAGCTGGGCTATCGAAAAGAACTGGGTTCCATCTAATTTATCTCTTAAGTAGGATAGCAACCCATTAAAAGCTAGCCCTGCTAGCTCTTTGTCTGCAACATGGATCCGAAAGCATCGATTTCTAGTGTCCCGGAACCTCCGGATATAATCATTAACCGATTCTTCGCGTCCTTGTCGGACTGAAGCTAAGTCAGCTAATCCTAATTCATATTCCCCGGCAAAGAAATGTTTATGAAATTTATTTTCTAACTCATTCCAGGAATTAATGGAATTAGGAGGCAGGGCGGCGTACCATGCAAAAGCAGTACCAGTAAGCGATAAAGAAAATAACCGAACACGAAATGCTTCTCCATCAGCCAATTCGCCTAGGTGTGCTAGGAACTGGCTTATGTGTTCGTATGTGCTTCTCCCATTCTCACCAGAAAACTTAGAAAATTCCGGTATCCTTGCCCCTTGTGGATATGGGACAATGTCAAACCGGTGATTATATGGCTTTTGGTATGATTGCCCTATTCTGGCTACATTAACTCCGAACTTATCTCGAAATAGTTCAGTCATCTCTTCCCTAATTTTTTCCATTGCACCCGGTGGTAGACCACCGGATCCTGGGTTGTGGGGCTCATTTGGTCGGGTATTAGTATACCGACCTTCTTGCCGTGACCGATCGATAGTGTTGATCGGTCTGTGATTATATGGTGCATTATGGTTTAAATATGTAGAAGGCGAAATATACTGCTGTTGTGGTGTGTAATAATTTGGTGCATGGTGTGCAACAGCATGTTCCGCATATGTGTATCTGGTTTGTACGGTGGTACATCCGAACTGGCCGGTCATGTTCGCCATTATTGGGGCGCCACGCGGTAGTCCCGGTACGGCCCCGGACTGTCCGACATAGAAAGCCGGACGGTCCGCGTAAGGGTCGGACGGTCCGGGTAGCATCTCGGACGGTCCGACCGCGTCCAGGGTCGCCGATCTGCCAAACAGGGACGGCGGCGGTCCTAGGGCGGCCCCGGACTGTCCGGCAGAGCAAGCCGGACGGTCCGCATATGGGCCAGATGGTCCGGGCAGAAGCTCGGACGGTCCGACCGTATTCAGGGGCGCCGATCTGCCAAGCAGGGATGGCGGCAGTGGTACTTGCCCTGGATATGAGTTCATCGGCATACCATATAATGGTTGGGTCTGCAAATCCCCATTTGTTGCCGATGTATTAGACATAGATATCATGTTACTAGTCTCATATGATGGAAAACTAGGAGCAACAGACTTCTCCAACGTATGCGTTAATTTTCTAATTGACTCTTCTAACCCTCCAATCTGTTGTTTCTTTTGATTCTGCTGATGATCTACATACTGTTTAATAAATTGGATGTCGTCGGGTTTACTTACGTTTACTTACGTTGGGGACTTGAAGCGAAGATAGAAGAGATGCGACGTCGGTTTCTCCATGTTTGACAACTTTCTGGTGGCGATCCACCGTGTATTGTGATAAGAATTTCTCTCTCGCTTGACGCATGTAGTCCTCGTATTGCTGTTGCTCATCGGCCGTCAGACTTTCAACAGCCGGCTTCAGGATATTGTCCGGGGAGATATCGGTGTGATCTTTAGAACCGGCCATTTGAGGGCCTGATTTTTAGTAGATCTAAACACCTTCCCCAGCGGAGTCGCCAAAAGTATGTTGACACCTTTTTCGGGCGCCAAACACTCAACAAGAACCGGCGGCGGTGCTCTCTGCACAGGCGCGGACGGTCCGCGACCAGGGACCGGACGGTCCGCGGCCTGGAGCAGGGGCAAAGGTTCCCTGCCTGACGCCAGACGGTCCGCGCCTATAGGCCGAACGGTCCGCGCGTGCGCAGGGGGTGGCGAAGGTCGCCGGCGGCGCCTGGATCTCGCTCCCGGGAGGGATCTCGTCGGGGAGGAGAGATCCTAGGTGTTGTCTAGGCTCGGCAGGCCGACCTAGACTCCTCTAATCGACGTAGAGTCGAAGAGAGGCGGAGAATTTGGAGATTGAGAGGCTAAACTAGAACTAGACTAGAACTATTCCTAATGCGTAAGGTAAAAACGAGAAATAGACTTGATTTGTTCGATTGTTGGGGGTTCAATCGGCCGTAGCCCTTCATCTATATAAAGGGGAGGTCTGGATCCGCTTCCAACTGATTTCCAGTTAATCCCACGGTTTTAGGTAACAAATCCCGCGAGAAACTAGGAACCCTAACTGACTCTGCGCACGCGCGGACCGTCCGGCCTCAGGGCCGGACTGTCCGCGCTGCTCTTTTTGGTCTCCAACAACTACCATGATGACATGGACAGGATGTTTGATAGTGTCAATGTTAATGACGATGTGGAGGATGCACAAGTGCAGGCCCACCATATGACATCGAGAGGGGGGGGGTTGATGGTGCCGACGTTAATGTTCATGATGTAAATAGGAGCCTAGACCCTCGCGGAGGGAGTGTTGGACATCAATGGCCAGATGCTGATATGCCCCAACACCCTCAGTTCAGGTCTTTGCATACTTTTTTAATTCATTCGATGTTACTAAGTACTTCGATATCTAGGTCATTATTTTGTAAGCTACTGAATAACATTACGCTAAATTTATTATTAAGCCATTCAATCTTTATTCAATGTTCAGTTTTTTATAGTTTTTTGTTATGTGATCATAGTCTGACACTCAGATGGGTATTAATGTCGACGAGGGTGATGTTCAAGATGATAACCAGGCAGAGAAAGTCTTTTCTTCATTACATGTGAACTTTATAAGTCACATATATTATTGGAGTTATTTTTTGTTAATTCGTATCTAATGCTTTTTTTTCATTTTCCCAGGATACTTCAGCTAAGATTAATGACATATTAAGCAACACTTTAAAGATTATGATCAACCAGACCAGAGAGAAAGGTCTGATGTTGAAAGGGACTCTACCATTCTGAAGGATGTTGCAAATGTAGATATTTCCCAATCATCTAGAAAGGTTATATATGTCTTCATTATCACCTAACATATAGTTAGTTTTTTATATGCTTTTTACGATATTTTTTCTGCACAGTCATTACATTTTTTTGTCTTTTTTCTATTTATAACAAGTGTTGATCAGTAAGTTAATTAAGGTATGTGTTTTCGAAATACCTTGTTTTTGTGTTTCAGACATTCAAACATTCAATCGTCCAGTAATTCATAACCCAGCCATTCAATCATGAATACAATGATCTAAATCAAGCAACATTACTTAGATTCAGGCATTCAGTCATACATGTTTACCACCTCAGCTGATTCACCCAAGCAGCATTACTTAGATTCAGTCATAAGAAGTGAGAATTTATTAACTGTTACAGGTTAAATATTTTTCATTTCTCTATCTATTTAATTCTAAAAATGTAAGCTTGTCGTCATCAGCCGATGTGCAATCTTCTGTTTGGTTATGTGCATTTTCATTCTCAACATTTTTGGCACTGTCAGTGCCTTTTGGCCTCCCTCTTGGTCTTTTGACAATGACAATGTTCTGCTGTGATTTTTCACATGTTGCCGCATTGTGCCCTATGTCGTATTTACAACATCTTTCGCATTTTCTCCTTTTTCCCCTTCTGTCACGCTGGAAGTGTGGCTGAGGAATGTCCGTAATTGCTGTATTTTTTTTCTTCGGCTTCCTTTTGTGGTTGATACAAGCAGAGCGGTCCCTGCAACTGTAACCGTCTCACATTCTTGTTCATCGACGCCTTGACTATAATCATGGACATCTGATGTTGCACCAGCATAGGAAAAGGCTGCATTTGGACCTAGAAGCATCACGTCATGTGGTATTGCATCCAGGATGGTAATGGCATCCTTTATCGGTGACTTGGCTTTTTCCAATGCTTCAACAAACATTATAGTTGATCTTTGTAGTTTGAACAGGTCTGACAGTAATGATCTCAGGCAGCGAGCTTTTGTGTCACCATCTTGGAAAACCAATCTTAACCTTTCTTTCAAAACACACGATGCAGATGCATTAGGGTATGTAATGTGATGATTAATGTAGAGGCTCTTGAGGTGTATAAAAGAGTTATTTGTTAAAAAATCGTGGAGCCGTCTCTCCATGAAGAGACACATCTGGCTTGTAACCCAAGTAGCAATAGACATCTCACCTCCCATTGTACGAATTCGTCGTCTGTTCTATAGATCCGATGTTGTACAAACATATTTACTTCTGTATTTATTAATAGACTATATTTATAGACACTTATTGTATAATACACTCTCTTAATTATCTCTTGTGTTTGGAGAACCACGCCACTATACATGTCCTTATAGACTCATATGCACACTCCTCGCTCCTGTAAACACGCACCCACTATGCTAGCGCTTTTTCCAAGGTAAACCATATATTAGTCTTTGAGAATGACAAAGCAAAAGGTACTATGAATTGATGCATGTCACGTAATCCCTTAGTTAAATATCAGCAAGATTTTGGTGATAGTCTATCTTTCTTATTTTAATTATGATTTATAGAAAATGTTCATATTTTTATTTTGAAATTGTTTATTATATTAAATGTTAGATATCGCTATTGTATATTTTCTTAAATTGGGTACTTTTGTTTTCTATGAACACAAAGTTGATATATGCCCTTGTGGTTTGAGTTCTGATGAGTAATCATCAGTAAGTATAGCGTCTTTGATTTAGTCGGATGGACTAATCGAGGCATGATATTATTGGTGCAACATGTGTCTTGGCTTGTGGTGCGCAAGTGTGGAGTCCGATGACAGTGGTCGATGGCGAAGGTGAAGGTCATACGAGTTCGTATCGATGGACCGGGATCAGCGAAGGATGAGCGGCTCAGCGTTAAGTCTTGACTGAGGAACTAGAGAAGCTAGGTGACTAAACATGGTGGCTGAAACCTGGGGACAATGACGGGCGCAAGGACATGATAGAATGGATCATGTCGTCGATGCGGTTGCCGACCGATGAGACACATGTCTAGGACATGGGGGACACATATGGAATATGTTGTTAAAGTGTATAGTGGATTGCCTACCTTCTCCCAACAGCTTAACTCTTGGGTTGAACTGATAAGCTTGTCCACTCTAACATGGTATCAGAGGCAGAGGTCTCGAGTTCGAATCCGTGCAGAGGCTTAATTTGTGCCTCCACAAATTATTTTCACATATGTGACTCTCTCTCTAGCTGCACATGAGTGGGTGATGTGCACCCGTTAGGTGAATTCCCAATCTTTCGATGAGAGGGTGTGGAACAACTCGATTGGTGGAGGAGACGACGTTCACGGCCCGACTATAGCCTTTCGAGGAGGTTGTGCCTTAGCAGCTGACACACCAACTCCTATGGTTGTCACGATCTTGTGGAGCACAACATCCCAGCTACTAGGGCACTCGCCCTACAAGCAATCGAAGAACTAGCAAGAACAAGTACTGAATTACCGGATGTAAACGTAGGTTTTAGACCCAATCTCCAATAAGGTGGGGTTCCGAAGACAAGAAGACGGGCGACAGCACGCGCGCTTACAAGCAAGTAGCGAGAGCTAAACTTGATCTAAACAAAACCCGTTGTTCTTGGTGACGGCTAGGGCGTTTATAAACATAGGAGGATGGCCACAAGGGTATTGGGGTCATGCTGCAACACTAGGATGCGTCCCTAATGGATCCAACTTGATACACGACCCATTGGGGCAAAATAGGGTGACACAACACCATAGCAGAAAAGGCAGGAAAGCTCTTGATAAGGAAACAATGATTGCGTCGGCCTTAGAAAAGATATGACTATAATTCTAGATCCATATGAAAGTAGACTTGATAAGCTTTCCATGTAGTACATGACCTTCCAAATCGAAGTCTGCATGTGACCGTGGTGACCGTCACAAGTTGGTGTTCTTCTGCGGTTCGAATCTAGCTTGCTCAAATCCTTTTCCCTTTCGGTCTTCTCCCTGGTTCCTAAGCAAAACAAGAGTGGACGGGTCTCCATGGTCTAAATATGATGGACATGAACTCAAGAGTGTATTCACCTAATGGTTGAGTTGACAAACATGAGTGTGAGTAATGGGACATAAATTGGTACTTATATTGACATGGATATATCAGTGGTGTGGATGTCCTCATCATCCTCCCCTTCTTGCATTTGAGTCATCCTTGAATGAGGGCGAGAAATCGGTCAAGCTATGTGAGTATGAGGGCTAGAAGCATTGGAGTTAGTAAAGAAGCCAGCAAATCCATATCATGTTTTCTCTTCATAGGAAACGTGGATCTATTGTCCAGTCAGAGAAAGTCGCCCGCACTCTACGTTGTGCTCATCCACATCGACGATGGCATAGCCATCACCGTGCGTTCTTCAATTCGCCCTTGTCATCGGCTCTTTCATCCCTAGTGTTTTTTCGAGTGGGTCAGTAGTTGTGTGATGGTTCTTCTTGGTACGCCAAAAAGATCGCCACGAACATGAAGGCGACCATCATTAAGTGGGAATCCAGTCCACGCAGACTCGCTCGCTCAACGTCGATGCACGTTCTAGTTTTCCACGGCATGCCCAGGGCTCCCTAGTGCCATTTCATCATGTCCCCATCGGCTCTGACCCCGCGACTGCCGGCGAACATGTGCAATGGCAACGACCGCTCGACACTAGATCATGCTGAGTAATCCGTTTCTGGCATCATCGACATCTCTACCGATGTAGTCTCCTCCCACGCACCGGACCACCTCCTCGTCATCGTCCACGACATCCTCGGTAGGTGTGTGCTCATGCCCGTCTCACCCTTCCTCATCAGTTCTGATCAACCTGCACGCCTCTCCACTCTCTAGGGTTCCACGGTCCCACATGTGCCATCACCTTGCCTATCCGATCTGCCACCTCGTCGTCTCACATGTTCCATACCAACTCCGCCGCGTAGCCTCTCTGCGACGTGATCTAGATCTAGGTATGTATTCTTCCAACCCTGCAATCTCATCTCCCATTCCCGCTCCTCCTTGGGTAATCCATCGCTCTTGTCAGAGTGA
This sequence comes from Zea mays, assembly GCF_902167145.1. NCBI lineage: Eukaryota > Viridiplantae > Streptophyta > Magnoliopsida > Poales > Poaceae > Zea > Zea mays. The sequence goes on along the minus strand of NC_050099.1, from coordinate 23,027,891 downwards.
TATATGTCGATTGGGGTAGCTTGGATCAGCTTCGCTCCTTTTCTCGGTTCTGATGGCATGGTTGGTTGTTGCCCTATGCAGGTTGGCGAACACAAGGTTGATTTGTCCCTTATGGTTGGTTCATAATGAGTGATTGTCAATAAGTAGCGTCTCGGATTGAGTCGTGGACTAACTGAGACATGAATTATGTGTTATAAAACCATGTCAATATCACTAGTAATATAAATATAAGATTAACATGGTTATTTATTTATCATATAAATATATTTTAACATTTTAAAATGTGGATACATTATTTAAATTATATTCATCTATAAATAATAATTAGTGATAAAAATAAGTTTTAAATGGTTTTATCGAAATTCACGCATGCTAAAATTATTGGATATATGCCGGTTTTACCAAATACGAATTTAGAACTTGAAAAAGAAAAGTACTAGAAATCAAATTTAGACATACTTATATTAAAATGAAATACAAATACGAATATCTATATAAAGGAAATCCATATCAGCTAACACCTATGTGGTCACTACTGACGACCATGACAAACATGGGCCCACGCGTCACCAGAGTCGTTGACCCCTCCTTTCCCCACGTTTCCAGAACCCTCCCGAACCACAAAACTCGTCCCAGTGCTCAAGCAATTCGAAGCTCCGGAACATTCCGAAGACGACCAAAGCCTTCTCGAACTTTCGCACTCGTCGTATATAGGCACCGCGACAACATCCCCTACCATCACACCATCAATCACAGAGCAACTGGAATAGCAGCTCCAACAAAAGCCCAACGCACCAGCAGCAATGGCGTCTCGCCGTTTCTTCTACGACGACCCCTACGACTACTACTACACCTCCCCGTACCACTACGCCTACCCCTATTACCGGTACCAGCACCCCGCTCCGTCCCGCGGCGTCGGCGGGTTCTTCCCGGCCGCCGCAGAAGCCGCGCCGGAGGCGGTGAAGGTGGACCCGCGGCCCAGGGTCGAGTCTTCGAGGTCGGTCTCCGTTCCCGTCCGCTTCGTCGGTTCCGATCCGGAGCCGGTGCGCGGGGCGGCCAGGATGCCACAGGCGGCGGTGCTGAGGAAGCGGGCGCCGTCGTCGGAGGCGGCGGCGATTAGGCTGCAGGCCGCTGCGCGCGGGTTCATGGCGAGGAAGTCGGTGCGTGCTGTTCGTGAGGTGGAGCGTGAGGCGGCGGAGGTCGGAGAGAAGGTTGCGCGCGAGGCGGAGGCGCTGCGCGGGGACGCGAGGGCGCGGATCGCCGTCGGGGAGACGCTGATGAAGATGCTGCTGCGGCTCGATGCGGTGCGAGGCGCGCGGGAATACCGGAAGAGGGTCACCAAGCGGGTCCTCGCGCTGCAGGATGCTGTTGACGCCCTCGAACCAAAGCCGGCGCCGGATTCGGAGGTCGTGGCGGAGGAGAACGAGTCTGAGGTGACGTCCGAGATGGTGGACGACAGCGCGGAGGCGACGGAGATGCCGGTCGCCGCTGAGCACAGCGGCGGGGTTGGGGTGAATGCGGCGGCTGAGACGGTTGCCGATATGGAGGTGGACGGGGGCAAAGCTGACAGCGAGGCGGTGCCAGAAGCGGTGAAGGAATCCGAAAATAAGCAGGACGACGGGCACATTAACGGCGACCAGACGGAAGTCTCCAATGAGGGCGAATGGGAGATGGTGGCGGATGAAGCGGAGCCTACAACTGCGGCGACGGGTTCCACCGAGGCGCCCCCGCAGACACCGATGACGAGCGAGGTGATGAGGCCGACAGGGGAGGCCGGAGCTGCCGACAGCGCCCTGGACACTCGGAAGGTTATGGAGATGGTCGCGGCCCTGTGCGAGCAGAACGCGCAGCAGTGCGCGGTGATCGGGGCTCTGGCGGAGCGCGTGGACGCGCTTGAGCGCGCCGTGCGGCGGGTGGAGGACGCCGAGCGCCGCCGCCGGCGGGGCAAGAAGCTGAAGAAGGATGGGAAGGGGAGCAATAGGTGCTACACCGATTGAGGACAGCTCTGCTTTCCTTGTCTGTAGCGACGAAATATTAGTTGATTATTGTTTTGTAAACTTCGTTTCATTTGTTTTTGTGCCCCCAAAACTACCGGGATGGATGTTTGTTCCCGTTTTGCATCGAGAAATAAAATGATGTCTTCATTTTTTTACTGTACAAGTTTCTGAATGTTTGATTGCTACGATGGTTTCCAAGTTTTTTTTACAGTCGAGCTGAAATCCGAGGAGGTTTTTGAGCGTACAGTTGGTATCATCATCAGTTAAACCGAAACCGGCACACATCTAGGCTGAGGGAGACCATCATAAAATGTGGGTACCGTTATCCATCTCTTATCCTGCCGAATTATTCTTTCCTTGTTTGATTTTAGGTCTGTTTGTTTCGTTGGAATTAAATTTTATTTTAATAATTATAATTTAGATAAAATTAAGTTCATATATTTATATATATAATATAATTGTATATTATCTTAGATTATATGAGAGAGATAGTTATATACTACATTCATGTTATAGCGAAGCAAGTAAAGAGTGTGTTATAAGTTGTATATCGAAAAAATAGCATGTAAATCTATATAATCAATTTACATCTTTCACCTCATGAATTTGAGATAGACTTATATGATAACTTTGATAAATAGTGGAATGTTATATTTAAAAAATAGCCTATTCCATTAGCAAGATTCCAATTCCTTAAAATGAAAGGAAACAAACGAGACCTTAGCAGTCTCAATTAAACCTAACAGGGAAATATAAAAACGAATTCGATTCAAGAAATATTCAACCACATAGAGAATGAACCACAAAATATTCAACACATAGAGAATGAACCACAAAATGAGTTTATTAAGGGGATTGGATTAAAAACCTGAATCAAATACCAAGGTCAAGAATGCTTTGACGTTTAAATTTCATGGCAACCGTGTCCATCGCCGGCGACTAGAACCCTACCCGCATCTGGTTTCGGTTTTGGGTCGCGGACGCTAGATACTGGCTCAGGCTCAAAAGAGTCTTCCGCTTACCTGTTTGGGCCACCTATTGACCTGCTCGTTCCCATTTTCGCATTTCTAGCTATCCTCAATTCACACTAATTAACCAACAAAAAGACAAGTAAATTTGATTTAGCTAAAACAAAAATAAATTAACAACTACTCTATCTTCCCAATGATAAGTACACTTTTAGAATTCAAAACTATTTCAAAATAAGTACACCTCTAGATACAAGGAAACCTAACTCTAGTTATGTTTTTACTTTCTCTCTTCCAAGTACAATGATTACATCTTTGTAGAGGTATATAATTTTTCATAACATTTATCACTGTGACACAATATTAGATACCGAACATACCCAAAAGATAAAAAAATGATTGATACCTATAGAGTAGGCAAGTGGGCTAGATGTGCACTCAACTAGGGTGTAGCTTGGTACCAACACGAGGACATTTTAGAGAGTTCGCACCACGAAATGTGTAGTAAACTATGTCCTCTTGTGTTTGAAGAATTGATGAATATAAATGTAAAGAAGATTACAAGGTAAGTTTCAACATCGTGCCATGACCTTCTAGCTCTCCCTCTCCATTTGGGTCCGGACAGATTTCTAGCCTAATGGCCTTTAGTTTGCCTTTATGCCTGCCCTTAACTTGCCATTCAAAATTCTTGGAATCCCCTTGTACACTTTTATACACCTTCCTTCTATAAACAAAAGGAAGATAGAGGGTTACATATTGGCTAGACTAGGGGTCTTGCTCAATAGAGATCCAACAACTCCCATCTTGCCATGATCATGGAGTCATACAGAGTGGCATGCCATCGCCTTGCCATAGTATTGAGAATGTCTTACTATAGTGATAGACAGACCTATCATAGAGGCATGTATGACCCATCCTATAGACAAGTACTAGAGCCATGTTATTGTCTAAAAAGCCTTGTCTAGGAGCCATGATAGGTCAGCCCTGTCTAAAAAGCCTTGTACTAGAGCCATGACTCCAAAGCATACATTAAAAGCCTTGTCTAGGAGCCTTTGGAATGATGGAAAGGTGTAAGCAACCAGCGAATACTGAAGTGGTCCAACAAGTCTCTCCATTAAATGCTCCTGCTTTCTTTCATCATCTGCAACTTCATCTAGAGCATACCTTGATAGCTGAATAAATTTGTCACATTATTCACTGACTGACATATCGCCTTGCTTCAGTGATAGGAATTCCTTCTTTATCTTCATTAGTCCAACAGGAATATGGTAGTTTCCAAACTGTATAGCAAATTCTGTCTAGGTAATAATATTGGCAACATCATGGGCAGCAGTGTAAGAATCCCACCAATCAGCAGTGGGGCTAGTAAGACGACCAAAAGCATAGAGCACCTTCTCCTGGTCAGAGCATTGGGCGATATTAAGCATCTTCTCCACTGATTTCAACCAATCATCAGCATGTAATGGATCTGAAGAGCTGGCGAATGTAGGTGGCTTGTGACTCATGAACTCCCAGTGCTTGTCCTAGGGTGGAGCTAGTGGTGGTGGAGGAGGCATTGGTGGTTATTGCTGGTGCACCATTCGTTCTTGCCAAATTTCCTCTCACATCTTCTACCTTTCCTGACGCATCTCTTGGTGTTCTTGCCTCATTTGAGCCTGCATCTTAGTCATTGTGTTTGCCATCTGTTGTAGCATCTGCATTTGAGCGGCAAGCACTAGATCTGTCCTAGCTGGTGGAGGATTCAGAGGATTCATTTCTGATTGTGGTTGTCTAACAATCCTCCTGTTGTGGGGGTTGACAGGTAGATCGATTCCGCCTCCCTTCCTGGTATTGACCATCTGGGTTAGAAATACATGGTAAGATAGAATTGTAGATAAGACGAGTAATTGCGAGACAGAATCTTTTGAGGGTTTTATTAGCTAAGTAGATTAGTGTGTCAACTACTACTTCTAATTCATTACCTTATGGTGGTACATGCTAGAATGCTCTGCTATACTATTTCAATCAACCAAAGAAGCAAATCAAGCATTTACCATCAGAACAAACATCCAATCACTTCAGGTAGAGAAAATAATTTTAATTTTGTCTTAGGTCTCCTATCTCTTTAAAGGGTCATAAATGTAGGATTCCAAGATGTGAAATCCTCCTTGTCTTTCTAGAGTAGAAAAGATAAGAGTAGTCAGAGTAGAACAGCAAAAGGTGAGACATGATCAAGAAAAGTATAGAAAGAATCAGAGTAAAGGTAAGTAGATAAGGGTTTTGTCTAGTTCTATCTAGGTTCTGTCCTGTAGTCAACATTTCCTCTGATACCACTTCTGTCACATCCAGATTTAAGGGATAAAGCCGGGTGCGTATCATATGTTCGCCAAAGAAGAACATCATATATAATGACAAAGTGTATAGAGATAAATGTCACAAGTATCATTATTACATAGCGGAAGTCTTACAAAAATAGATGATAACAATAAAATGAACTAAATAATTATTCCTTGGTGCCATCAAGTTGACTAGGAGACACCACCTAGATAAGCTCATATTCCTCGTTGTAGGGATCCTCTTGGACCACCTGCTCTTCACCTGTGGGGGTTTATATATCGCAAGAGTGAGCTCACAAAAGATCATAACTCAACAAGTTGTGGGGAATAATGTGCATGAACTCACCAAAGGTGGGAGCTCATGTGAAGTGTAAGGCTGATCAATAAATAATGATTAAAGCTGAGCATTACTTTTAATAAGTTGGTCAAATTTTATTAGTAGTTACTAAACATAAGTATATACCAAACCAGAGTAATAATAGATCAAAACTAATAATAAACCACAATACAATGCAAATGACCAATTAAATTTAATTCCATATGTTACTCATGTGAGGGTCTGAGCCGCTCATGACCATGAGCACGGCTGATATACCAGTTTTATAGTCTGCAAATGTTGCACATCTTTACCCACAAGTCATGTTACCCATCTGCCAAGGGGTCATGAATCCCATACACCTCTACCATGGAAGCGAGACAGGGTAACACTACGAGGCCTTTACAAAGTTCCACTAGCTTTAGAAAACCCGCTACAAGGATCCCCCGTCTGACCGCCATCACAGCAAAACCCGAGAACCTCCCTACACCGACCACTCCCCTACTATCCTTGCCCCTTTCGGGTAAGATAGTCTTCCACTAGCTTTCCTAATTAGTCAGCCAAGGGCGTCCCATACCACCCTTATGGTAGCACTGTTTTTCCGGGTGGTCGCTCCATGTTCCAATTAACATAATAATCTTATCATGAACAATAAATAACAAAAAATGATAATAAAAGCATGATCATGAATAATGTGTATCTCAATACCCAAAACCACATAAAGCAATAGCAGGTACTACCCAAAAGTTCAGTGGTAAACAAGGTATAAAGATAGTCAAACTGGGTTGACCTATTGGGTCTCATCAAAATTAACCTATGCAGATCATAATGATTAACAGTAACATTATTGGGTAAATAGAAGTGATCAAGGGCACAAGTTGCCTTCAACGAGATCCTGCTCAGCAGTCTCCACCTGCTGAACACCTGGGTCCTCAGTGGCTTGCTTGTCTACTCGCAACAATACAAACAAACATGGTATAGGAGAAATTAACATCACACCAAACAGCAGAACAGAATGCATGATAATATTCTACGTGTCATAACGAGATGGTAGGAACAAGAATCACTAAATTCAGAGTTACGATTTTCTGAAGTTATTAGGTGCTTAGTATAGAATAAATCAAGTGGATAATTTTACTCTATGTTTTATGGCTAAACAGAGTTACCAAGTGATAAACAATATTAATACAAAATTAATGCAACTGGAATGGACCAAAAAGGAGTTAAAATGGATTTTCTATGAATTAATCTAGGTTTTGGAATTGTTTTTATACTAAATATTCATTTTCTCGGCTTATTATTAACCCTGGTATTTTATTTGGACTGCGGACGCAAATGCTAGAAACTACAGGGTCCAATATATGAAAATCAGGGCATGGATGTAATTAATTTACAATAGCAGTGGACGGCGGGTTAATTCAGTAATTCCCTAGGGGCACTTAAGCAAATATCCATCGCAAAGGGGTATTGTTGGATCCCGACCGTTGGATCAGATCCGAAGGCCGAGAATAGATCGCGCCCACACAACTGCGTCGTGCACTGACCACCCTCCGGTTAAGATTCGACGGACCAAATTTAATGAAATCCAAACCACCCACAGCCCCACGATCAGCAATCTACGGTCCCTCTTAACCCAGATGAATCGGTATCCGACTTCTAATCTAAGCAGTTCCTCAATCGATCAACGCTCCAGGGCCTTCTTCTATCTCCCAACGCAGATCGAGCTACGGTCGCTTGCACCCGAGGAACGCCGACACAGCGAGCGGCGGACCAGCGGTTCTGGGTAATGATTTGGAGCACAAACAATATTGGCGCGACATAGGAATGATGGCAACTATTAGGTTGTGACCTTACTAGTGTCAGCGGTGTGGGCAGGGTCGCCCACGGGAAACCAGTGCGACGGTGCTCCCGGCTTGTTAATGACGGTGTGCTGGTCCCGACACGGTGATGCCCCAAACGCCCCCGCCGTACGAGAACACCGCAGACGCCCCTGCTCGACTCCGCCCTCGGCTTCCCGCGCCCACCTCGCACTTCGACGGCCGCACCGACCCTCTGACCTCTCCTTTTCTCTCCTTTCTCACTCCTATCGGTAGCTACAACAGAAGCGACTCCCAACGTGGCGCAAACCCTCGAAGCATACGGCTGGGGAAGGTGGCAGCCAGGTTTATATCCTAGGCGCCCGAGGAAATCGTGTGGACGGCTGTTACGTTTCGCCCGCGGGGCGCGATTCGCGCGAAGAAGACTGTATGCGAGGTAGGGCCCACTAGCAGTGAGCCATCACCCAGGGAAGCGCGCATGCATCGATTGACACGCGACCCCAACAGTCAGGCGACCCGAGTGTGCAGACGGTCGCGATGGTGAAAGTGGCTAGCTCGCGCGGACGCGTAGGGGCATTGGGCCGAAATGCGTTTCAGCGGTCCAACTTCTTTTTTTCTTGTCTTTTTTTCTTTCCTTTTCCTTTCTATTTTTAGATTTCAAATTTAAGTTCAAATTTTTTGTGGTGAATTTTCTAAAAATCCACATATCAGTATGAAAAGAATTTATATATAAATCTATTTATTTATATATTTATTTTTTTTCTATGTTATTTCCAATTTCTAAAATGTAAATTAGGTTAAATCGCCATTTGGACACTAATATATCTTTATTAGTATTACTATTATTATATGCACAACCAAATAAACTCCAACATGATGCATCGATTATTTGTATGTCATTGGTTAATTATTCACTTTAAATATGTTCCTTAACGATTCTCATGAAACAGAAGGCCATGCACATAAAGATGTATCCCTTTTTTCTATATTCCCAGAGTTGGGTATTACAACATTCATCTATGCATTCTAGGATTTCAATTACTCTCAATCTTTTAGTATTTGTTCCTTCATTGTCAAATCACTTCTCATCTAACTACTATGCTTGTTTAACCAGCAGAACAATACTACAACAATATCCATTTATAAAGGCTTTAATAGCAAACTTTACATATTCATATCATGTTAAGGTTGTCACATGTGTAAAGGTGAAGAGATCATGCATGTCATTCCACATAAATGAAAAGAATTCCTATATAAAAATGACATGTTTTGTTGTAGGTAGTGGAAATTATCTTTCCAGCAAAGACCATATAATCCGATAAAGCTGATAACTAAATGTCAAAATCGAGTAAGTGCCATATCATCTATATCTTATCTGTTGTTTGGAAAAAGACAAAATCCAAAAAAAAATATATGAGATCTCACATGTATAAATAGCTCCCAAATCAGTAGTTAATACATCTCCCATAATATTTTCAGCATTCAAAAACACACCAAGCGAAGCGCACTAGCAACGACCTAACACCAATGGCTACCAAGATATTAGCCCTCCTTGCGCTTCTTGCCCTTTTAGTGAGCGCAACAAATGCGTTCATTATTCCACAGTGCTCACTTGCTCCTAGTGCCAGTATTCCACAGTTCCTCCCACCAGTTACTTCAATGGGCTTCGAACATCCAGCCGTGCAAGCCTACAGGCTACAACTAGCGCTTGCGGCGAGCGCCTTACAACAACCAATTGCCCAATTGCAACAACAATCCTTGGCACATCTAACCCTACAAACCATTGCAACGCAACAACAACAACAACAGTTTCTGCCATCACTGAGCCACCTAGCCGTGGTGAACCCTGTCACCTACTTGCAACAGCAGCTGCTTGCATCCAACCCACTTGCTCTGGCGAACGTAGCTGCATACCAGCAACAACAACAGCTGCAACAGTTTATGCCAGTGCTCAGTCAACTAGCCATGGTGAACCCTGCCGTCTACCTACAACTACTTTCATCTAGCCCGCTCGCGGTGGGCAATGCACCTACGTACCTACAACAACAGTTGCTGCAACAAATTGTACCAGCTCTGACTCAGCTAGCTGTGGCAAACCCTGCTGCCTACTTACAACAGTTGCTTCCATTCAACCAACTGGCTGTGTCAAACTCTGCTGCGTACCTACAACAGCGACAACAGTTACTTAATCCATTGGCAGTGGCTAACCCATTGGTCGCTACCTTCCTGCAGCAGCAACAACAATTGCTGCCATACAACCAGTTCTCTTTGATGAACCCTGCCTTGCAGCAACCCATCGTTGGAGGTGCCATCTTTTAGATTACATATGAGATGTACTCGACAATGGTGCCCTCATACCGACATGTGTTTCCTAGAAATAATCAATATATTGATTGAGATTTATCTCGATATATTTCTGAACTATGTTCATCATATAAATAATTGAAAACATCAAATCATAATTTTAAACTCATGCTTGGTCAATACATAGATAATACAATATTACTTCATCATCCCAATGATGTCCTAGCCCAACCTATTGAATGTTAATGTTTGGTTGTGTGAGGGTGTGTTTATAACATAGATGTGATTATTTGCGCTTTTTGTTGAGTATATACATATATGGTATGTTGATTTGATATAGTGATGGACACATGCTTTGGCCTTGGATATTCAAATCACTTGTACTTGCACGAAGCAAAACATAATATAAGTTTAGAAGTAAACTTGTAACTATGTCCAAACATGCTCACACAAAGTCATACCGCATTATAATTTTTTGGTAAATATTCAACACATGTATTTTTTACAAGAACCCAAATTTTACAGACAAATGCAGCATTGTAGACATGTAGAATTCTTTGAAGCATGTGAACTTAACAACACCAATGTCATTAAATCAACTAGACCCTATGAGTAACAATTTCGATATTGCAAACACCAAATTATGGAACTTATTTGCTGAAAAAATTATGATCAATGTGAAGTTTAAATTATTATACCATAAATATATCAAAGATTTTTTTGAGGAAGGTAAAAATTGCATGGAATGGGCTGCCCAACGTGATAGCTCACTTTTATGCTAGGTAGCATTACCAAAGATGGGAACGTTCTGATGAACACCAAACCCACTCAAATAATATTTATATTTGGGTTGTTTAGTTGTAAAAGTGAAGACCCAAGTTTAAAGTACCAATTGGCCAATGCCATTCGATTGTTTTGTTCAAAGAGCACTTGGTACGTCATTTGGACTCGTATCTTAGTCCAATATATTGCATTTTGCTTCAATGTGTAGAATCCGACAAAGTGCATGTTCTAAAATTGTAAATCTAACTAAATTAGAAAGCTTGTTACTAATTTGATGGTTTATTAGGTGTAGCTCATAAAACTATAACCAACATACCCTGCACTCACATGTCATAGAAAATAGGAGTATCCAAGCACAATTTGTGTGAGCATCCATGACACAAATTATATATAGACTGATACAATTAATTCCTTCAAAAATAAAAAGGAAAACCATAAAGTGTTTTTGATACTGCTGGATTCTTCTTTAGCTAATCAGGAGTACTAAAAAGATGTTGCACTTTTGGGTGGCGAGAATTCCTCAATCATAACTTTGACATAATTTTAATCCGGATCACATATATATCATCATTTCTTAATTATTAAATTAATATGGTATGCATCATCGGTTTATTAAATCAATCTGGTATAACCATCGAATCTTAATTATTAAATTATTCTAGAGCGTACATCAGATTATCAAATCAAATCAACCCGACATAACCATCAAATGTTCCGCTATGCACCGTAAGCGCATGGTCTGGGGCTTAATCATCTGGAATAACCATTCGATCTTCCGGTAAGCATAGTAAGCGTATGGTTTGGTGCTTCGTCATCCAGAATAACCATTAGATTTTTTCGATATGCACTGAAAGACTATGATCCAGGGTTTTGATAGGCGAAACATCGTTAGTGAAAGTCGCCTAGTGGGGGGTGAATAGGCAAAACCTGAAAATTAAAACTTTATCCCACAACTAGATCCCTTGATTAGTGGTTAGAACAAGATATACAATTATCGGAGTATAAAAACTAAGTCCTTGCTTGAAAAGAGTATTGCTTTCAAATAATGCGGAATTGATAAATCAATACAACTAATAGGTCTATGAGAATAAAGCAAGAGGGCTTAGATAAGAAGAGCAATAGCACAAGTTCTTTCTTGCAAGGTGTTGCTTCACTAAATGAGAATTTAACTTAAAGCAACACCAAATAGTATTAGCAAAGAATAGTGCAAGAAAAACTTAGAAAGGGAAAGAACAAACAAATCACAAGCAATAAGCACACGAGACACGGGTGATTTGTTTTACCGAGGTTCGGCCCTCGAAGGCCTAGTCCCCGTTGAGGAGTCCACTAAGGACGGGTCTCTTTCAACCCTTTCCCTCTTTCTCCACCGATCACCAAAGACCGGAGAGCTCTTCTTCTTCTCAAGGATCACTTAAGACCCCACAAGGATCACCACACACTTTGGTGTCTCTTGCTAGCTTTACAAGCCTCCAACACTTTGGAGGAAGTTCATTGGGAGTCAAAACTCCACGCACAAATGAACACAAAGATGAAGCACACACTATCTCTCGATGAATCTCACAAGGCACTAGTGCTAAACTCAAATGAGTAGCTCTCTTTTGCTTACTCTCTCTTTTGTGGCACTTGTGTTGGTTGTAGTGGTCTAAATCTTGTGTATAGGATGGATCAATGAATATATGTGGTTGGGAGGGCTTGAGTATGTCAACTAGATGACTTGGAATGTTGCTTGGGCTCCCTCCTTTGAAGTGGCTGGTTGGGGTGGTATTTATAGCCACCAACAAGATTGTAGCCATTGGAGAAGTCTGCTGGCGATGGGCGCACCGGATAGTCCGGTGCGCCACCGGACAGTGTCCGGTGTGCCGCCACGTCATCCTCCCGTTAGGGCATGGAGCTGGTCGACCGTTGGAGGCTTTGTCCTCATGTGGCACCGGACAGTCCAGTGCGACACCGGACAGTCCGGTGCCCCTCTGACCGTTGCTCTGACATCTGATTTGCACTGTTTGCTTTGCAGAGTCGACCGTTGCGCGCAGATGACCGTTGCTCCGCTGGCGCACCGGACAGTCTGGTGGCACACCGGACAGTCCGGTGAATTATAGCGGAGATGCGCCTGGGAAACCCGAAGGTGAAGAGTTTAAAGTCGATCTTCCCTGGTGCACCGGACACTGTCAGGTGGCACACCGGACAGTCCGGTGCGCCAGACCAGGGGGCCCTTCGGTTTCCTTTGCTCCTTTCTTCTTGAACACCTTTTAATCTTTGTATTGGCTTTGAGTTGAACCTTTGGCACCTATGGAACATAAACTCTAGAGCAAACTAGTTAGTCCAATTATTTGTGTTGGGCATTTCAACCACCAAAATCATTTAGGAAAAGGTTTAAAGCCTATTTCCCTTTCAATCTCCCCCTTTTTGGTGATTGATGCCAACACAAACCAAAGCAAATATAGAAGTGCAGAATTGTACTAGTTTGTAAGTGCAAAGGTTGCTTGGAATGAAACCAATAAATATTACTTACTAGATGCGCATGGATGTCTTTTCTTATTAACATTTTGGACCACGTTTGCACCACATATTTTGTTTTGCAAAAAGTTTTGGAAATTCTTTTCAAAGTTCTTTTGCACATAGTCAAAGGTAAATGAATAAGATTTTGAGAAGCATTTTCAAGTTTTGAAATTTTCTCCCCTTGTTTCAAATGCTTTTCCTTTGACTAAACAAAACTCCCCCTTAATGAAATCCTCCTCTTAGTGTTCAAGAGGGTTTTAAATATTAATTTTGAAGAGGGTATACCAATTTGAAATTGTATCAAAATAAGATACCAATTGAAAAAACTTCACCAATTAATAGACTCCATACCAAATAAAAGACTATATTTTTGAAATTGGTGGTGGTGCGGTCCTTTTGCTTTGGGCTAATACTCTCTCCCCCTTTGGCATGAATCGCCAAAAACGGATGCTTGAGTGAAATATAAGCCCTTTTAATACTTTCTCCCCCTTTGGTAAAGAATATGTGAGTGAAGATTATACCAAAGAGAAGAATCATGCGGAATACCGACAAAGAGTGGATAATACCAAAGGAGTTGAGTGGAAGCGCCGTCTTTGCCGAATACTCCATTTCCCTTTCAATTCTATGACTAAGCATGAGAATATTCTTGAAAACACATTAGTCATAGACATAAAAGAGATATGATCAAAGGATATATCAAATTAAGCATGATCATAGTTCTATATAACATAGATTGCTCCCCCTAAATATATGCATTGAGATGAAAACATATTTCGGCCTTAAATGCCAGTTGCACATAATTAGGTTACTGAGAACAACTCTATATCATAGAGAATGTGAAGTGCATTTGTGTCATAGTATAAGTGTGATGCTCATGACAGTTTATGCACTTATGAAAGCATGTTATGAACAATTTAAGCATTTTCCCTTAAGGATTTCAAAGAGGCTTGAGGACCATCCACCTTTGGAACAAAGGTAGCTTATCCTCGTTACAAGGTTAAGCTTTAAGCTCTTTGACAATAAAACCACTTCATCTAGTTTTAACAAAGATACATTATTGCATGAGTGAGATTATGAGAAGTTAAACTAGGTATGTGAAAGGGAAATGTGCTCTTGGGCCATTTCTAAGTATTTTGGTGATTGAGTGCCAACACAAATGTTTTTGTTCTAATCTATGCAAAGGTGTGGACAAAAGTGCAAAACATGTCAAAAGGTATGTTTCTAGACTTAGTACATTATTTTATGGACTAATGTATTATGTCTAAGTGCTGGAAACAGAAAAAATCGAGTTGGAGAAGAGATGGCTAAGTTCAGCCAAAGTCTGCTCAGTCTGGGTTCACCGGACTGTCCGGTGGTGCACCGGACAGTGTCCGGTGCGCCAGGTTGGCTCTGGCGAACAGGCTGCTCTTGGGACTTCGACGGCGGTGTACGGCTATAATTCACCGGACTGTCCGGTGGTGCACCGGACTGTCCGGTGGGCCGTTCACCGGCGAACTCGTCGCACTCGGGAAACCATCAACGGCGTACGGCTAAAATTCACCGGACTGTCCGGTGTGCACCAGACTGTCCGGTGAGCCAACGGTCGGCCGGGCCAACGGTCGGCCGCGCAATCTGCGCGGGACACGTGGCCGAGCCAACGGCTAGAAGGGGGCACCGGACTGTCCGATGTGCACCGGACATGTCCGGTGCACCAACGTCTCTCAGGCTGCCAACGGTCGACTGCGCCATTTTTGGAAGGAAATCGGGCACCGGACAGTGTCCGGTGTGCACCGGACTGTCCGGTGTGCACCGGACTGTCCGGTGCGCCAGTCGACAGAAGGCAAGATCAGCCTTCCTAGAATGCTCTCAACGGCTCCTAGCTGCCTTAGGGCTATAAAAGGGACCCCTAGGCGCATGGAGGAGTACACCAAGAATTCCTACAACATTCCTAAGCACCAAGACCTCGATTCCGCGCATTCGTTTCTTTGTGATAGCATATAGAGCTCTAGTGGAGTTGTGAACTCATTGGGTTGTGTTGCAAGCTCTTGTTGCGACTTGTGTGCGTGTTGACACTCTGATTCTTGTGTCTTGTGTGCGTTGCTAATCCTCCCTTGCTCTGTGCTTCTTTGTGAACTTCAAGTGTAAGGGCGAGAGGCTCCAAGTTGTGGAGATTCCTCGCGAACGGGATTAAGAAAAGCAAGCAAAACACCGTGGTATTCAAGTGGGTCTTTGGACCGCTTGAGAGGGGTTGATTGCAACCCTCGTCCGTTGGGACGCCACAACGTGGAGTAGGCAAGCATTGGTCTTGGCCGAACCACGGGATAACCACCGTGCCATCTCTGTGATCGATCTCTTGTGGTTATTGTGTTTTGACTCCTCTCTAGCCACTTGGCATTTACTGTGCTAACGCTTAACCAAGTTTTTGTGGCTTAAGTTTTCAAGTTTGACAGGATCACCTATTCACTCCCCCCCTCTAGGTGCTCTCAATTGGTATCAGAGCCGTTCTCTTCACAAGGGACTAATCGCCCGAAGAGATGGATCCTAAGGGGAAGGGAATCGTGATCAACGACAAAGAGAAGGAGTCCTTCGTCAACGAGCCTAAGGATGATAAGCCTACCGACTCGGGCTTGGGCCATAGACGCAAAGACGGAAGGAAGAAGAAGTCGAGACGCATCAAGGAGATCGTCTACTACGACGACAGTGATGAATCCACTTCTTCTCATAAGGACAACGACGACAATGACTACGACAAACGAAAGACGGTTAACTCAAACTTTTCTTTCAATTATTCGCGTATTCCTCAAAGTTCAAATTCACATTTGCTCTCCATTCCTCTCGGCAAGCCTCCACACTTTGATGGGGAGGACTACGGATTTTGGAGCCACAAAATGCGTAGTCACCTATTCTCTCTCCATCCAAGCATATGGGAGATTGTTGAGAATGGAATGAAGTTTGATAGCTCGGATAGTCCTATTTTTATTAATGAACAGATTCATAGAAATGCACAAGCCACTACTGTGCTGTTAGCATCCTTGTGCAGGGACGAATACCATAAAGTGAGCGGCTTGGACAATGCCAAGCAGATCTGGGACACCCTCAAGATTTCTCATGAGGGGAATGATGTCACCTTGCTCACCAAGATGGAGTTGGTGGAGGGAGAGCTTGGATGATTCGCAATGATAAGGGGCGAGGAGCCAACCCAAACATACAACCGGCTCAAGACCCTTATCAACAAAATAAGGAGCTACAGAAGCACGCGATGGATGGACCACGACGTCGTCCGATTGATGCTAAGGTCCTTTACCGTTCTTGATCCTCATTTGGTGAATAATATTCGTGAGAATCCCAGGTACACCAAAATGTCGCCCGAAGAAGTCCTTGGAAAATTCGTAAGCGGGCGAATGATGATCAAGGAGGCAAGATACGTGGACGACACATTGAATGGTCCAATCAACGAGCCTCAACCCCTTGCTCTCAAGGCAACAAGAAGCAATGAGGCGCTACCTAGCAAGGTGGCACAAATTGAGGCGGCCGGTCTTAATGATGAAGAGATGGCCCTCATCATCAAAAGATTCAAGACGGCGCTAAAGGGTCGCAAGGGGCAGCCAAACAAGACCAAGACAAAGGGGAAGCGCTCATGCTTCAAATGTGGTAAGCTTGGTCATTTTATTGCTAACTGTCCCGACAATGATAGTGATCAGGATCAAGGGAACAAGAGGGAGAAGAAGAACTATAAGAAGGCAAAGGGCGAGGCACATCTTGGCAAGGAATGGGATTCGAATTGCTCCTCGTCCGACTCCGACAATGAAGGACTCGCTGCCACCGCCTTCAACAAGTCATCCCTCTTCCCCAACGAGCGTCACACATGCCTTATGGCAAGGGAGAAGAAGGTATGTACTCGAAACTCTACTTATGCTTCTTCAAGTGAGGACGAATCTAGTGATGAGGATGAAATAGATTATTCATGTTTATTTAAGGGCCTAGATAGAACCAAGGTAGATAAAATTAATGAATTGATTGATGCCTTGAATGATAAGAATAGGCTTTTAGAAAAACAAGAGGACTTGTTGTATGAAGAACATGACAAATTTGTAGAAGCACAAAAATCTCATGCCTTAGAAGTTAAGAGAAATGAAATGCTTTCTTGTGAATTATCTTCTTGCCATGAGACGATTTCTAGCTTAAGGAGCATTAATGATGATTTGAATGCTAAGTTAGAAATAGCTAGTAAATCAACAACTTGTGTAGAAAATGTTGTTATTTGCAATAGATGTAAAGATTTTGATATTGATGCTTGTAGTGAACACATAGCTTCTATTGCAAAGTTAAATGATGAAATGGCTAGTCTTAATGCCCAACTTAAGGCTAGCAAAAGTGATTTTGATAAACTAAAATTTGCTAGGGATGCCTACACGATTGGTAGACACCCCTCAATTAAGGATGGGCTTGGCTTCAAGAGGGAAGCCAAGAACTTAACAAGCCATAAGGCTCCCATCTCCGCCAAGGAGAAAGGGAAGGCCCCTATGGCAAGTAGTACTAAAAAGAACCATGCTTTTATGTACATTGATAGAAGACAGTCTCATAGGAGTTGTAATGCTTTTGATTCACATGCCTATGATTCTTATGCTATGTTTGCTCCCAGTTCTTCCTATATGCATGGTAGAGATATGCCTAGGAAAAATATTCATCATGTTCCTAGAAAGAATATTGTTCATGTTCCTAGGAAAGTTATGAATGGACCCTCTACAATTTATCATGCTTTAAATGCTTCCTTTGCTATTTGTAGAAAGGATAGGAAGATAGTTGCTAGGAAATTAGGGGCAAAATGCAAGGGTGATAAAACTTGCATTTGGGTCCCTAAGACAATTGTGACTAACCTTGTAGGACCCAACAAGAGTTGGGTACCTAAGACCCAAGCCTAAATTTGCCTTGCAGGTTTATGCATCCGGGGGTTCAAGCTGGATTATCGACAGCGGATGCACGAACCATATGACGGGGGAAAAGAAGATGTTCACCTCCTACGTCAAGAATAAGGATTCCCAAGATTCAATCATATTCGGCGATGGGAACCAAGGCAAGGTGAAAGGTTTAGGCAAGATTGCAATATCAAATGAGCACTCTATCTCTAATGTGTTTTTAGTTGAGTCTCTTGGATATAATTTACTATCTGTTAGTCAACTATGTAATATGGGATATAATTGTCTATTTACAAATATAGATGTGTCTGTCTTTAGAAGAAGTGATGGTTCATTAGCTTTTAAGGGTTTATTAGACGGCAAACTTTATTTAGTTGATTTTTCAAAAGAGGAGGCTGGTCTAGATGCATGCTTAATTGCTAAGACTAGCATGGGCTGGCTGTGGCATCGCCGCTTAGCACATGTGGGGATGAAGAACCTTCACAAGCTTCTAAAGGGAGAACACGTGATAGGTTTGACTAACGTGCAATTCGAAAAAGATAGACCTTGTGCAGCTTGTCAAGCAGGTAAACAAGTGGGAGGAGCACATCACAGCAAGAATGTGATGACCACTTCAAGACCTCTGGAGCTGCTGCATATGGACCTCTTCGGACCCGTCGCCTATCTGAGCATAGGAGGAAGTAAGTATGGTCTAGTTATTGTTGATGACTTTTCCCGCTTCACTTGGGTGTTCTTTTTGCAGGATAAGTCTAAAACCCAAGGGACCCTCAAGCGCTTCCTTAGGAGAGCTCAAAATGAGTTTGAGCTCAAGGTGAAGAAGATAAGGAGCGACAACGGGTCCGAATTCAAGAATCTTCAAGTGGAGGAGTTCCTTGAGGAGGAAGGGATCAAGCACGAGTTCTCCGCTCCTTACACACCTCAGCAAAATGGTGTGGTAGAGAGGAAGAACAGGACACTCATTGATATGGCGAGGATTATGCTTGGAGAGTTTAAGACCCCCGAGCGTTTTTGGTCGGAAGCCATGAATACGGCTTGCCACGCCATCAACAGGGTCTATCTTCACCGCCTCCTCAAGAAGACTTCATATGAGCTGCTAACTGGTAACAAACCCAATGTATCGTACTTTCGTGTATTTGGGAGTAAATGCTACATTCTAGTGAAGAAGGGTAGGAATTCCAAATTTGCTCCCAAAGCTGTAGAAGGGTTTTTATTAGGTTATGACTCAAATACAAAGGCATATAGGGTCTTCAACAAATCATCGGGTTTGGTTGAAGTCTCTAGCGACGTTGTATTTGATGAGACTAATGGCTCTCCAAGAGAGCAAGTTGTTGATCTTGATGATGTAGATGAAGAAGATGTTCCAACGGCCGCGATACGCACCATGGCGATTGGAGATGTGCGGCCTCAGGAACAATTGGAGCAAGATCAACTGTCTTCCTCAACTATGGTGCATCCCCCAACCCAAGATAACGAACAGGTACCTCAAGTGGAGGCGCATGATTAAGAGGGAGCACAGGATGATCAAGTTGAAGAGGAAGAAGCACCTCAGGCACCTCCAACCCAAGTTCGAGCAACGATCCAAAGGGATCATCCCGTCGACCAAATATTGGGTGATATTAGCAAAGGAGTAACTACTCGTTCAAGATTAGTTAATTTCTGTGAGCATTACTCCTTTGTCTCTTCTATTGAGCCTTTCAGGGTAGAAGAGGCCTTGCTAGATCCGGACTGGGTGTTGGCCATGCAGGAGGAACTCAACAATTTCAAGCGCAATGAAGTTTGGACACTGGTGCCTCGTCCCAAGCAAAATGTCGTGGGAACCAAGTGGGTGTTCCGCAACAAACAGAACGAGCACGGGGTGGTGACGAGGAACAAGGCTCGACTTGTGGCAAAAGGTTATGCCCAAGTCGCAGGTTTGGACTTTGAGGAGACTTTCGCTCCTGTGGCTAGGCTAGAATCAATTCGTATTTTGCTAGCATATGCCGCTCACCATTCTTTCAGGTTGTACCAAATGGATGTGAAGAGCGCTTTCCTCAACGGGCCGATCAAGGAGGAGGTGTACGTGGAGCAACCCCCTGGCTTCGAGGATGAACGGTTCCCCGACCACGTGTGTAAGCTCTCTAAGGCGCTCTATGGACTTAAGCAAGCCCCAAGAGCATGGTATGAATGCCTTAGAGACTTTTTAATTGCTAATACTTTCAAGGTTGGGAAAGCCGATCCAACTCTTTTCACTAAGACTTGCGATGGTGATCTTTTTGTGTGCCAAATTTATGTTGATGACATAATATTTGGTTCTACTAACCAAAAGTCTTGTGAAGAGTTTAGCAGGGTGATGACGCAGAAATTCGAAATGTCGATGATGGGCGAGTTGAACTACTTCCTTGGGTTCCAAGTGAAGCAACTCAAGGACGACACCTTCATCACCCAAACGAAGTACACGCAAGACTTGCTAAAGCGGTTTGGGATGAAGGACGCCAAGCCCGCAAAGACGCCGATGGGAACTAACGGACACACCGACCTCAACAAAGGAGGTAAGTCTGTTGATCAAAAAGCATACAGGTCTATGATAGGGTCTTTACTTTATTTGTGTGCTAGTAGACCGGATATTATGCTTAGCGTATGCATGTGTGCTAGATTTCAATCCGATCCTAAGGAGTGTCACTTAGTGGCTGTGAAGCGAATTCTTAGATATTTAGTCACTACGCCTTGCTTCGGGATCTGGTATCCAAAGGGGTCTAACTTTGACTTGATTGGATATTTAGATTCCGACTATGCTGGATGTAAGGTCGATAGGAAGAGTACATCGGGGACGTGCCAATTCTTAGGAAGGTCCCTGGTGTCGTGGAACTCTAAAAAACAAACCTCCGTTGCCCTATCCACCGCTGAGGCCGAGTACGTTGCCGCAGGACAGTGTTGCGCGCAACTACTTTGGATGAGGCAAACCCTCCGGGACTTTGGCTACAATCTGAGCAAAGTCCCACTCCTATGTGACAATGAGAGTGCTATCCGAATAGCGGAAAATCCTATTGAGCACAGCCGCACAAAGCACATTGACATCCGACATCACTTTTTGAGAGACCACTAGCAAAAGGAAGATATCGAAGTGTTTCATGTTAGCACCGAGAACCAGCTAGCCGATATCTTCACTAAGCCTTTAGATGAAAATACCTTTTGCAGGCTGCGTAGTGAGCTAAATGTCCTAGATTCGCGGAACTTGGATTGATTTATAGCATACATGTGTTTATGCCTTTGATCATGTTCCTTATGCATTTTGTTGCTTACTATGGTGCTCAAGTTGTACAATCTCTCCCCGGACCTCACAAGTCCTTGTGCAAGTGATGCACATATTTAGGGGGAGTTGTGCTACAACTTGACCCTTTGAGACTAACCATATGCTTGAGTTTGCTTGTTTTAGTCTCAAAGGAGGTTTGAAAGGGAAAAGGTGGACTTGGACCATGAAAGACTTCCACTGCATTCCGATGAGAGGGTAACTTATTCCAAGTTCATCTCATGTACTCTTATTGCCTTTGTGTTCTTATTTAAAGATTTTGGTGAGGCAATGGGGTTTAAGGGCCAAGATTGATCCCGTTTTGGTGCTTGATGCCAAAGGGGGAGAAAATAAAGGCCAAAGCGATAAATGGATCAGCTACCACACTTGAGAGATTTTGAAAATAGTCAAATAGAGCTTTTGGTTTGTCAAAACTCTTTTATTGTCTTTTTTTGTCAAAAGTTGGCTTCTTGTGGGGAGAAATGTTGATTATGGGAAAAAGGGGGAGTTTTTGAAATCTTTGATCAATTTCTTTTGGAATACCTCTCTTTATGTCTCTACAAGTGGATTTGACTTAGAGATAGGAAATTGAGTTTAATTTGCAAAAACAAACCAAGTGGTGGCATAGAGTGATCCATATATGTCAAATTGGATTCAAAACAACCTTGAGTTTTTATTTGCATTGATATTGCAAGTATTCTAGTTGCTTTATGTTGTGTTGGCATAAATCACCAAAAAGGGGGAGATTAAAAGGGAAATGTGCTCTTGGGCCATTTCTAAGTATTTTGGTGATTGAGTGCCAACACAAATGTTTTTGTGCTAATCTATGCAAAGGTGTGGACAAAAGTGCAAAACATGTCAAAAGGTATGTTTCTAGACTTAATACATTATTTTATGGACTAATGTATTATGTCTAAGTGCTAGAAACAGAAAAAATCGAGTTGGAGAAGAGATGGCTAAGTTCAGCCAAAGTCTGCTCAGTCTGGGTTCACCGGACTGTCCGGTGGTGCACCGGACAGTGTCCGGTGGAGCACCGGACAGTGTCTGGTGCGCCAGGTTGGCTCTGGCGAACAGGCTGCTCTCGGGACTTCGACGGCGGTGTACGACTATAATTCACCGGACTGTCCGGTGGTGCACCGGACTGTCCGGTGGGCCGTTCACAGGCGAACTCGTCGCTCTCGGGAAACCATCAACGGCGTACGGCTAAAATTCACCGGACTGTCCGGTGTGCACCGAAGTGTCTGGTGAGCCAACGGTCGGCCGGGCCAACGGTCGGCCGTGCAATCTGCGCGGGACACGTGGCCGAGCCAACGGCTAGAAGGGGGCACCGGACTGTCCGATGTGCACCGGACATGTCCGGTGCACCAACGGCTCTCAGGCTGCCAACGGTCGACTGCGCCATTTTTGGAAGGAAATCGGGCACCGGACAGTGTCCGGTGTGCACCGGACTATCCGGTGCGCCAGTCGACAGAAGGCAAGATCAGCCTTCCTAGAATGCTCTCAACGGCTCCGAGCTGCCTTGGGGCTATAAAAGGGACCCCTAGGCGCATGGAGGAGTACACCAAGCATTCCTACAACATTCCTAAGCACCAAGACCTCGATTCCGCGCATTCGTTTCTTTGTGATAGCATATAGAGCTCTAGTGGAGTTGTGAACTCATTGGGTTGTGTTGCGAGCTCTTGTTGCGACTTGTGTGCGTGTTGGCACTCTGATTCTTGTGTCTTGTGTGCGTTGCTAATCCTCCCTTGCTCTGTGCTTCTTTGAGAACTTCAAGTGTAAGGGCGAGAGGCTCCAAGTTGTGGAGATTCCTCGCGAACGGGATTAAGAAAAGCAAGCAAAACACTGTGGTATTCAAGTGGGTCTTTGGACCGCTTAAGAGGGGTTGATTGCAACCCTCGTCCGTTGGGATGCCACAACGTGGAGTAGGCAAGCATTGGTCTTGGCCGAACCACGGGATAACCACCGTGCCATCTCTGTGATCGATCTCTTGTGGTTATTGTGTTTTGACTCCTCTCTAGCCACTTGGCATTTACTGTGCTAACGCTTAACCAAGTTTTTGTGGCTTAAGTTTTCAAGTTTGACAGGATCACCTATTCACCCCCCCTCTAGGTGCTCTCAGTATGAAGCAGGGTTAATGCATGGACATGCTTTCTCTTCCTTTTATACAAGATATGCAAAGAATGTATAGAAAAGGAAGATTTAGGTACATGTGTAAATGAATGGAAGTAGTTTTACCGTTTTGTACCTTCACATAGAGACGCTCTCTTCATTGTGCTTTGTCCCTTGTCTTAGTTGCTTAAGACCTATACTTAAGACAATATATGGAAATATTTTGCACAAGGGAGAGTTCTACAACTAGTGATCCTTTTCAAAGGTATTGTTAGCATATGGCAAATGGATCACAAATTGCATAAATGTATCATGAATTCTCCTCTTAACTTAGTGCATATCAAGAGATATCGATTGATAGTATATGTGGCACTAAGTAACATAAGTGTTAATTGAAGTTATTCAATGATCAAACAAATAACAGGTGTGATCGAAAGAACAACATATGCATTCGACAAGATAGGAGAATCCAGTAAATATGCTACTTTGGCAATAAAAGCTACAATCCTTGATAAAGATGACATTACTTTAACAAGATGGATTAATTTGAAGTAGCATACTTCGTGAGAAACTTATTCTCATGCAAGAGACTATATGAGATTACTAAGATAAAGCGATAGTCTCAACATAATCAAGATATAGAAAGAGGCTCCCCCTAAAGACATGCATCAGGTATTTGAATGAACTAAATGGATGCATTTACTTTAAAGACAATTAGGGAGAAGCATTATACATCTTGATCAAGGCTTATAAAATTTGTAATAAACCACCTAAGCCTAGTATTCTCATTATGAGAGTATTTAGAATACTCACAACTGAGAGCACCTAGAGGGGGGGGGGTGAATAGGTGATCCTGTGAAATTTGAAAACTTAAGCCACAAAACTTGGTTAATCGTTAGCACAATAATTGCCAAGTGGCTAGAGAGGAATCCTCAACACAACACAATAACCAACAAGGATCAATCACAGAGATGGCACGGTGGTTATCCCGTGGTTCGGCCAAGACCAACTCTTGCCTACTCCACGTTGTGGCGTCCCAACGGACGAGGGTTGCAATCAACCCCTCTCAAGCGGTCCAAAGACCCACTTGAATACCATGGTGTTTTGCTTGTTTTTTCTCAATCCCGTTTGCGAGGAATCTCCACAACTTGGAGCCTCTCGCCCTTACACTTGAAATTCACAAAGAACACGGAGCAAGGGAGGGATTAGCAACGCACACAAGACACAAGAATCAGAGTGTCAACACGCACACAAGACACAACAAGTGCTCGCAACACAACTCAATGAGTTCACAACTCCACTAGAGCTCTATGTGCTATCACAATGAAAAGAATGCGCGAAATCGATGTCTTGGTGCTTAGGAATGTTGTAGGAATGCTTGGTCTTCTCCTCCATGCGCCTAGGGGTCCCTTTTATAGCCCCAAGGCAGCTAGGAGCCGTTGAGAGCAATCTAGGAAGGCTGATCTTGCCTTCTGTCGACTGGCGCACCGGACAGTCCGGTGCGCACCGGACAGTCCGGTGCACACCGGACACTGTCTGGTGACCGATTTCCTTCCATAAATGGCGCAGTCGACCGTTGGCAGCCAGAGAGCCGTTGGCGCACCGGACATGTCCGGTGCACACCGGACAGACCGGTGCCTCCTTCTAGCCGTTGGCTCGGCCACGTGTCCCGCGCAGATTGCGCGGCCGACCGTTGGCCCTGCCGACCGTTGGCTCACCGGACAGTCCGGTGCACACCGGACAGTCCGGTAAATTATAGCCGTACGTCGCCGACGAATTCCCGAGAGCGACGAGTTCGCCTGTGAACGGCCCACCGGACAGTCCGGTGCACCACTGGACAGTCCGGTGAATTATAGTCGTACACCGCCGTCGAAGTCCCGAGAGCAGCCACTTTGCTCGAGCCAGCCTGGCGCACCGGACACTGTCCGGTGCACCACCGGACACTCCGGTGCTCCAGACTGAGCAAAGTCTTGGCTGCTCGAGCCAAGGCATTTCCAATTGGATTTTTCCTGTTTCAGCACTTAGACACAATACATTAGTCTCTAAAACAATGTACTAAGTCTGAGAAACATACCTTTATCCTTGATTTGTACTTTGTCCACCTTTTTACACTTAGGCACTTGTGTTGGTCACTAAATCACCAAAATACTTAGAAATGGCCCAACGGCACATTTCCCTTTCAATCTCCCCCTTTTTGGTGATTTATGCCAACACAACATAAAGCAAGTAGAACAAGTACAAAATCAAATCAAATAAGAACTCAAAATTGTTTTGATTCAATTTTGACATATATGGATCACTCTATGCCACCACTTGGTTTGTTTTTGCAAATCAAACTCAAATTTCTATCTCTAAGTCAAACACACATGTTAAGACATAAAGAGAGTCATTCCAAGAGAAATTGATTCAAGATTTCAAAAACTCCCCTTTTTCCCATAATTAACACTTCTCCCCACAAGAAGCCAACTTTTGACAAGAGAGACAACAAAAGAGTTTTGTCAAACTAAAAAGCTCTATTCTACTATTTTCAAAATCTCTCAAGTGGTAGCTGATCCATTTATCGCTTTGGCCTTTATTTTCTCCCCCTTTGGCATCAAGCACCAAAACGGGATCAATCTTGGCCCTTTAACCCCATTGCCTCATCAAAATCATCAAATGAGAACACAAAGGCAATAAGAGTATAAAGATGAACTTGGAAAAGTTACTCTTTTCATCGGAGTGCAGTGGAAGTCTTGCATGGTCCAAGTCCACCTTTTCCCTTTTAATCCTCCTTTGAGGCTAAAACAACCAAACTCAAGTACATGGTTAGTCTCAAAGGGTCAAGTTGTAGCACAGCTCCCCCTAAATATGTGCATCACTTGCAAAAAGGACTTGTGAGGTCTAGGGAGTGTTTGTACAACTTGAGCACCACAATAAGCAACAAAATGCAGAATGAACATCAAAGGCATAAACACATGTATGCTACAATTCAATCCAAGTTCCGCGAATCTAAGATATTGAGCTCACTACGCAGCCTGCAAAAGGTCTTCTCATCTAGAGGCTTGGTAAAGATATCGGCTAGCTGGTTCTCGGTGCTAACATGAAACACTTCGATATCCCCCTTTTGCTGGTGGTCTCTCAAAAAGTGATGTCGGATGTCAATGTGCTTTGTGCGGCTGTGCTCAACAGGATTTTCCGCTATTCGGATAGCACTCTCATTATCACATAGGAGTGGGACTTTGCTCAGATTGTAGCCAAAGTCCCGGAGGGTTTGCCTCATCCAAAGTAGTTGCACACAACACTGTCCTGCGGCAACGTACTCGGCCTCAGCGGTGGATAGGGCAACGAAAGTTTGTTTCTTAGAATTCCATGACACCAGGGACCTTCCTAAGAATTGGCACGTCCCTGATGTACTCTTCCTATCGACCTTACATCCAGCATAGTCGGAATCTGAGTACCCAATCAAGTCAAAGTTAGACCCCTTTGGATACCAGATCCCGAAGCAAGGCGTAGCGACTAAATATCTAAGAATTCGCTTCACAGCCACTAAGTGGCACTCCTTAGGATCGGATTGAAATCTAGCACACATGCATACGCTAAGCATAATATCCGGTCTACTAGCACATAAATAAAGCAAAGAACCTATCATGGACCGGTATGCTTTTTGATCAACGAACTTACCTCCTTTGTTGAGGTCGGTGTGTCCGTCAGTTCCCATCGGCGTCTTTGCGGGCTTGGCATCCTTCATCCCAAACCGCTTTAGCAAGTCTTGCGTGTACTTCGTTTGGGAGATGAAAGTGTCGTCCTTGAGTTGCTTCACTTGGAACCCAAGGAAGTAGTTCAACTCGCCCATCATCGACATCTCGAATTTCTGCGTCATAACCCTGCTAAACTCTTCACAAGACTTTTGGTTAGTAGAACCAAATATTATGTCATCGACATAAATTTGGCACACAAAAAGATCATCATCGCAAGTCTTAGTAAAAAGAGTTGGATCGGCTTTTCCAACCTTGAAAGCATTAGCAATTAAAAAGTCTCTAAGGCATTCATACCATGCTCTTGGGGCTTGCTTAAGTCCATAGAGCGCCTTAGCGAGCTTACACACGTGGTCGGGGTACCGTTCATCCTCGAAGCCAGGGGGTTGCTCCACGTACACCTCCTCTTTGATCGGCCCGTTGAGGAAAGCGCTCTTCACATCCATTTGGTACAACCTGAAAGAATGGTGAGCGGCATATGCTAGCAAGATACGAATTGATTCTAGCCTAGCCACAGGAGCGAATGTCTCCTCAAAGTCCAAACCTGCGACTTGGGCATAACCTTTTGCCATAAGCCGAGCCTTGTTCCTTGTCACCACCCCGTGCTCGTCCTGTTTGTTGCGGAACACCCACTTGGTTCCCACAACATTTTGCTTGGGGCGAGGCACTAGTGTCCAAACTTCATTGCGCTTGAAATTGTTGAGTTCTTCCTGCATGGCCAACACCCAGTCCGGATCTAGCAAGGCCTCTTCTACCCTGAAAGGCTCAATAGAAGAGACAAAAGAGTAATGCTCACAAAAATTAACTAATCTTGAACGAGTAGTTACTCCCTTGCTAATATCACCCAATATCTGGTCGACGGGATGATCCCTTTGAATCGTCGCTCGAACTTGGGTTGGAGGTGCCTGAGGTGCTTCTTCCTTTTCAACTTGAACATCATGTGCTCCCCCTTGATCATGCGCCTCCACTTGAGGTACCTGTTCGTCATCTTGGGTTGGGGGATGCACCATAGTTGAGGAAGACGGTTGATCTTGCTCCAAATGTTCCTGAGGTCGTACATCTCCAATCGCCATGGTGCGTATCACGGCCGTTGGAACGTCTTCTTCATCCTGTTGATGGCGTGGCAAGCCGTGTTCACGGCTTCCGACCAAAAGCACTCGGGGGTCTTGAATTCTCCAAGCATAGTCCTCGCCATATCTATGAGCGTCCTGTTCTTCCTCTCTACCACACCATTTTGCTGAGGTGTGTAGGGAGCGGAGAACTCGTGCTTGATCCCCTCCTCCTCAAGGAACTCCTCCACTTGAAGATTCTTGAATTCGGACCCGTTGTCGCTCCTTATCTTCTTCACCTTGAGCTCAAACTCATTTTGAGCTCTCCTGAGGAAGCGCTTGAGGGTTCCTTGGGTTTCAGACTGATCCTGCAAAAAGAACACCCAAGTGAAGCGGGAAAAGTCATCAACAATAACTAGACCATACTTACTTCCTCCTATGCTCAGATAGGCGACGGGTCCGAAGAGGTCCATATGTAGCAGCTCCAGGGGTCTTGATGTTGTCATCACATTTTTGGTGTGATGAGAGCCTCCTACCTGTTTCCCTGCTTGACAAGCTGCACAAGGTCTATCTTTTTCGAAATGTACATTGGTTAGACCTATCACGTGTTCTCCCTTTAGAAGCTTGTGGAGGTTCTTCATCCCCACATGTGCTAAGCGGCGATGCCACAACCAGCCCATGCAAGTCTTAGCCATTAAGCATGCATCTAGACCGGCCTCTTCTTTTGAAAAATCAACCAAATAAAGTTTGCCGTCTAGTACACCCTTAAAAGCTAGTGAACCATCACATCTTCTAAAGACAGACACATCTACATTTGTAAACAGACAATTATATCCCATATTACATAATGGACTGACAAATAGTAAATTATATCCAAGAGACTCAACTAAAAACACATTAGAGATAGAGTGCTCATTGGATATTGCAATCTTGCCTAAACCTTTCACCTTGCCTTGGTTCCCATCACCGAATATGATTGAGTCTTGGGAATCCTTATTCTTGACGTAGGAGGTGAACATCTTCTTCTCCCCCGTCATATGGTTTGTGCATCCGCTGTCGATAATCCAGCTTGAACCCCCGGATGCATAAACCTGCAAGGCAAATTTAGGCTTGGGTCTTAGGTACCCAACTCTTGTTGGGTCCTACAAGGTTAGTCAAAATTGTCTTAGGGACCCAAATACAAGTTTTATCTCCCTTACATTTTGCCCCTAATTTCCTAGCAATTATCTTCCTATCCTTTCTACAAATAGCAAAGGAAGCATTTAAAGCATGATAAATTGTAGATGGTTCATTAACTTTCCCAGGAGCATTAACAACATTTCTCCTAGGCACATTATGAACAACATTTTTTCTACCAACATTTCTATTATGCACATAGGAAGAACTAGAAGCAGACATGGCATGAGAATCAAAAGCATCATATGCATTATAACTCCTATAAGCATTTCTATATTGTCTCTTGTCATGATACATAAAAGCATAGTTCCTTTTAGCACTACTAGCCATAGGGGCCTTCCCTTTCTCCTTGGTGGAGATGGGAGCCTTATGGTTTGTTAAGTCCTTGGCTTCCCTCTTGAAGCCAAGTCCATCCTTAATTGAGGGGTGTCTTCCAATCGTGTAGGCATCCCTTGCAAATTTTAGCTTATCGAAATCACTTTTGCTAGTCTTAAGTTGGGCATTAAGACTAGCTACTTCATCATTTAATCTCGAAATTGAAACTAGGTGTCCACTACAGGCATCAATATCAAAATCCTTACACCTAGTGCAAATCATAACATGTTCTACACAAGAATTAGATTTATTTGCTACTTCTAATTTAGCATTTAAATCATTGTTAACACCTTGTAAAGTAGAAATGGTTTCATGACAAGTAGATAGTTCATAAGAAAGCATTTCATTTCTTTTAACTTCTAAAGCATAGGATTTTTGTGCCTCTACAAATTTATCATGTTCATCATATAACAAATCCTCTTGCTTTTCTAAAAGCCTATCCTTTTCATTCAAGGCATCAATCAATTCATTGATTTTATCAATTTTATTTCTATCCAATCCCTTGAACAAGCTAGAGTAATCTATTTCCTCATCGCTAGAATCATCATCACTTGAAGAAGAGTAAGTGGTATCTCGAGTACATACTTTCTTCTCCTTCGCCATGAGGCATGTGTGATGCTCGTTGGGAAAGAGGAATGACTTGTTGAAGGCAGTGGCGGCGAGTCCTTCATTGTCGGAGTCGGAGGAGGAGCAATCCGAATCCCACTCCTTTCCTAGATGTGCCTCGCCCTTTGCCTTCTTATAGTTCTTCTTTTTCTCCCTCTTGTTCCCTTGATCCTGATCACTATCATTGTCGGGACAGTTAGCAATAAAATGACCAAGCTTACCGCATTTGAAGCATGAGCGCTTCCCCTTGGCTTTGGTCTTGCTTGGCTGTCCCTTGTGACCTTTAAGCGCCGTCTTGAATCTTTTGATGATGAGGGCCATCTCTTCATCATTAAGTCCGGCTGCCTCAATTTGTGCCACCTTACTAGGTAGCGCCTCCTTGCTTCTTGTTGCCTTGAGAGCAAGGGGTTGCGGCTCGTTGATCGGACCATTCAAGGCGTCGTCCACGTACCTCGCCTCCTTGATCATCATCCGCCCGCTAACGAATTTTCCAAGGACTTCTTCGGGCGACATTTTGGTGTACCTGGGATTCTCACGAATATTATTTACCAAATGAGGATCAAGAACGGTAAAGGACCTTAGCATCAGTCGGACGACGTCGTGGTCCGTCCATCGCGTGCTTCCGTAGCTCCTTATTTTGTTGATAAGGGTCTTGAGCCGGTTGTATGTTTGTGTCGGCTCCTCGCCCCTTATCATCGTGAACCGTCCAAGCTCGCCCTCCACCAACTCCATCTTGGTGAGCAAGGTGACGTCGTTCCCCTCATGAGAAATCTTGAGGGTGTCCCAGATCTACTTGGCGTTATCCAAGCCGCTCACTTTGTGGTATTCATCCCTGCACAATGAAGCTAGAAGAACAGTAGTAGCTTGTGCATTCTTATGAATTTGTTCATTAATGAACATGGGACTATCCGAACTATCAAAGTGCATTCCACTCTCTACAATCTCCCATATACTAGGATGGAGAGAGAATAGGTGACTACGCATTTTGTGGCTCCAAAATCCGTAGTCCTCCCCATCAAAGTGTGGAGGCTTGCCGAGTGGAATGGAGAGCAAATGTGAATTTGAACTTTGCGGAATACGAGAGTAGTCAAAAGAAAAGTTCGAATTAACCGGTTTCCTTCTCTCGTAGTCGTTGTGGTCATCGTCCTTTTGGGAAGAAGTAGATTCATCGCTGTCGTCGTAGTAGACGATCTCCTTGATGCGCCTCGTCTTCTTCTTCTTCCCTTCCTTCCGTCTATGGCCCGAGCCGGAGTCGGTAGGCTTGTCGTCCTTCGGCTCGTTGATGAAGGATTCCTTCTCTTTGTCGTTGATCACGATTCCCTTCCCCTTAGGATCCATCTCTTCGGGCGGTTAGTCCCTTTGTGAAGAGAACGGCTCTGATACCAATTCAGAGCACCTAGAGGGGGGGTGAATAGGTGATCCTGTGAAACTTGAAAACTTAAGCCACAAAACTTGGTTAATCGTTAGCACAATAATTGCCAAGTGGCTAGAGAGGAATCCTCAACACAACACAATAACCAACAAGGATCAATCACAGAGATGGCACGATGGTTATCCCGTGGTTCGGCCAAGACCAACGCTTGCCTACTCCACGTTGTGGCGTCCCAACGGATGAGGGTTGCAATCAACCCCTCTCAAGCGGTCCAAAGACCCACTTGAATACCACGGTGTTTTGCTTGCTTTTTCTCAATCCCGTTTGCGAGGAATCTCCACAACTTGGAGCCTCTCGCCCTTACACTTGAAATTCACAAAGAACACGGAGCAAGGGAGGGATTAGCAACGCACACAAGACACAAGAATCAGAGTGTCAACACGCACACAAGTCGCAACAAGAGCTCGCAACACAACTCAATGAGTTCACAACTCCACTAGAGCTCTATGTGCTATCACAATGAAAAGAATGTGCAAAATCGATGTCTTGGTGCTTAGGAATGTTGTAGGAATGCTTGGTCTTCTCCTCCATGCGCCTAGGGGTCCCTTTTATAGCCCCAAGGCAGCTAGGAGCCGTTGAGAGCAATCTAGGAAGGCTGATCTTGCCTTCTGTCGACTGGCGCACCGGACAGTCCGGTGCACACCAGACAGTCCGGTGCACACCGGACACTGTCCGGTGACCGATTTCCTTCCATAAATGGCGCAGTCGACCGTTGGCAGCCAGAGAGCCGTTGGCGCACCGGACATGTCCGGTGCACACTGGACAGACCGGTGCCTCCTTCTAGCCGTTGGCTCGGCCACGTGTCCCGCGCAGATCGCGCGGCCAACCGTTGGCTCACCGGACAGTCCGATGCACACCGGACAGTCCGGTGAATTATAGCCGTACGTCGCCGATGAATTCCCGAGAGCGACGAGTTCGCCTGTGAACGGCCCACCGGACAGTCCGGTGCACCACCAGACAGTCCGGTGAATTATAGTCGTACACCGCCGTCGAAGTCCCGAGAGCAGCCACTTTGCTCGAGCCAGCCTGACGCACCGGACACTGTCCGGTGCACCACCGGACAGTCCGGTGCTCCAGACTGAGCAAAGTCTTGGCTGCTCGAGCCAAGGCATTTCCAATTGGATTTTTCCTGTTTCAGCACTTAGACACAATACATTAATCTCTAAAACAATGTACTAAGTCTGAGAAACATACCTTTATCCTTGATTTGTACTTTGTCCACCTTTTTACACTTAGGCACTTGTGTTGGTCACTAAATCACCAAAATACTTAGAAATGGCCCAAGGGCACATTTCCCTTTCAACAACCACACCATTGATTGTTTTGTAGATCTTGTTATCCAAGTAGGTGTTGTTGTTCTTGATGTCCTCCTCTTTTATTTGAGAGTCCTCCCTTTGTAGTTGTTTCTTTTTCCTTTCAAACTTATTGAATATACTCAAGAAGATGTTAATGGCACAAGGGAGCATATGATGAAAGATGATTCTTTTAGATAGGAGGTAAAAAACCGTTCATCATTCATAAGCCATATAGACATGAAGTAAAATCCTTAACGTTAGTGCATATTATTAGAAAAGAGGAATATGCACCTTTTAAACATTTTGATCAATCATTGGAATTTTACTTCTTCATATTGAATTTAGTAATCATTACTTGGAAGTAAATCAATATGTGTTGAGGACTTGTTCTCAAATGCTAAGAATTAAGAACAAGGCAACATAAAAAGTGTTAAGTGTTAAAGTCCTTCGTCCTTCGAAGCATTATGTCCCTTCGGGAAATAATGAGTTTCGGACGAAGGTCATAAGAGACATACTTTCGTAAACATAACAAGTAATGACGAAGGATTCATATAAAGCATGAAATATAATATAAGCATCATCATAGAATCATTTCTATTTTATTAACATGGAAAAATAGAAATGATTTCAAATTACAAATGTACCTTCGGTCCTGAGAGAAGATAAAAAGTACAAACGTGACGCAAAAGCAAATGCCAAGTCAGCGTGAACAGTACGGGAGTACTGTTCATCTATTTATAGACGCGGGACGCAGCCCACGTAAAATTACATTTATGTCCATTACATTTGTCAATGACTTATGGAAACCTGACAAGGTCCACGTAGTCTTTTCATCTTTAAGTCGGTTCCCCTCTCTGCTATCGCGACGAAGCTTCCCTGCGCACAGCTTCGGCTGTGCACCATCCTTCGTGGAGCTTGGTAATCAGCCCGTCCTTCGTCTGGTTCAGGCTTCGTCCTGACCGCACTTCATGTTCGTAATTCTGAGTCCGAAGGTACCTGTTCACATAATCCACTTGGAAAACATTGTTAAATCATGTTTTTGAGGACCTTCGGAGGACGAAGGCCCCCAACAGTAGCCCCTCGCAATATTAATTTGTTTGAAATAATAAATTCAGATTGCGATATGAACGAAGGCTTTATGCCGAAGGTCCGAAAAAACACCTTCCCTTTGCTAGAATAGCAGCATTCAATGACAAGTGGGGTCTTTCAACTTTCAACGCATCAAGCGTATAAATACGGTCATACCGCAAACTTATTTTGCACGCTTTCTGGCCAACCACTCTTGCTCACTCATTTTTTAGCTCTTGTGCACTGTGATCTGCTAAACTTTTAGCTTTGAAGCTTCGGCTTTGAAAACAGTTTTTTAGTGTTTCCGAAGATGTCTGAAGCTGCTAAGAAGGCTGCTGCTGAAATGAAGCTGAGTCTTGATGAAGAGAAGAACTTAGGGTTTCTTATAGCAATGTCGAAGACCAACACAGAAAAGATCACCAGGGAAATTCTGGAAGGGCTGTCTGAAGATACTGGTGACAGTGAAAGTTATGATGTGGACAGCGGTGGCGAAGACTCCGAAGATCGCCCCTGGCGACCAAGCCATTCAGTTTATGGTAAATCAACTATCAAAGAGAATCATCTTGTTAATATGAGAGGAAGGTATTTCCGGGATCTGTCCATTGTGAGGGCGGACGAAGGGGAAAAGACTTGTCCACACCCTGAAGAAAATGAAGTTGTGGTGTACCGAAGCTTTTTGAAAGCCGGATTGCGATTCCCCTTGAGCAGCTTCGTCGTGGAGGTGTTGAAAATCTTCGAAGTCTATCTTCATCAACTTACTCCAGAGGCTATTATAAGGCTAAATATCTTCGTGTGGGCCACGAGAAGCCAAGGTCTGAAGCCTGACGCAAGAAGCTTCTGTAATATTCATGAATTATTATATGAAACAAAACCTTGGGGCAAAGAACAGTACCATAACAACTTTGGCTGCTACAGCTTCGTCTCTCGGTCCGGGGCAAGCTGTCCCGTACCAACCTTTCGGAAGAGATGGCCCGGGGATTGGATGACAGAATGGTTTTATGTGAAGAATGACTTATCAGTACGAGAAGACATCAAAGGTATAATTATGCGTCCTATTTGGCAAAGCTTCGGCCTTCGGAGGCCGAAGGTTGAAATGAACGAAGCCGCCGAAGAGTGCCAAAGAGCCTTCGGCGTCGTCTGCTCTTTTATAGGAACAAGGGACTTAGTACAAGAGCATATTGCCTTCAGGGTGTGGCCGCTTGCGGAGAAATGGGAAATGCCACAAGAAATCGTTAAAAAGGCCGACGAAGGTGGACTCGTCAGGTTTAAGTACACTTTTAAATTTGAAGATAAATTTATTGAGCCAGACGATGAGTGGTTGAAAAGCATTGACAATTTAAGTGATGAGCTGCTTGGGACATACTCGAAGGCCGAAGATACTGCAATGTCAGCAGCCTTCGGAGGCCGAAAAAAGAAAAGGCTGAATCGGGTATTTGATGCCATCGGGTTCGTCTACCCTGACTATTGCTACCCCATTCGAAGGCAGAAGAGAAAAAATACAACCTCTGCAAAAGAAGAAACTACAACTGCTCCTAGCGAGCCAGAACCGAAAAGGAAGAAGATAAAGGTTCTTACTTATCGACCGCGTTATATTGAACCAGCTTCGGTGCCTGAGTTTACCGGAGAGACTTCTTCGGCCACCGAAGCTGAAAAACCAGCCGAGCCAACTTTGCTGCCAGAAGCCACAGAAACAGCCGAAATACCAACGAAGACAAAATTGGAGCAATCAAAAATTTTGTTATCAGAAACGAAAGAGAAGGCCGAAGCGCCATTCACAGAAAAAATGGAAGAGGTAAAGGAAGCAACCGAGGACTCCAAAACATCAGAAGTTTTGAGTCCTGTGGCAAACATTGAAACAGTAAGTAATCAAAAAGTGCCAGCAGTGACTCCGAAAAGAAGGAGAATGGCTAATGTGCTAGATGTGCTGGAAACGATCAAATCTTCAAGCACCCCTCCGAAGAAGGCTGCCGACACTCCTAAAACAACAGTCGAAGCTTCGGGTTCTAAAGCTCCAGAGCAAGATACTGAAGCCGAAGCTGGGCCCTCAGAGCCCTCAAAGGCAAAGACCTTGGAAAGTGAGGCAGAAAAAATAACAAAGCCAACTTTTGCTGAAGGAACTGGTGTTGTTACCCCCGAAGCATCCAAAATTCGTGATTATATTTTTCGTCATGCTTCGGGGAAAAAATTAACAGAAAAAGAAGAACAAGAGGCCCAACACTATGCCCAAAAGTTGAAATATCCAAAGGGGGCGTTGATATTTAATGGCAGTGGAGAAGAAGATTTCTTGTATTGCCTCCCCGACAGCAAGGAAATTTCTGTCTGTCGGGAGATAAGCAGAAGCTTCGGATTTCCAACTTTAGAAGACGGACTTTCGGTGCTGTCAAAGAACGATCTGGCTGACAGCCTAGCTTACAACAGTTTAAAGGTGCGACAAATGGAATTCTTATATTTTTGTTGAATTCAAAATTTTTCGTTTGTTTAAAACTATTAACACAGACATATTCCTGTCTGCAGGGCCTGATACTCAGCAATGCCCTCAGAGCACAGAAAGATGCTGAGGACGAAGGATGTACTATAGCCCTGAGCAACCTTCGTTCCGAAGTAATTGAACTGAGGAACGAAGGTCTCGAAAAAGACAAAATATTGCATTCCTTAATAAATAAAATAAAAGAAGACGAAGCTATTTTCAAAGGTCAGGCCGAAGCTCAGAAGTGTGAAATTGAAAACCTTCGTAAACAATTAGCCAGAGCTAAAGAGGAATGCATACTTGAAGAAACAAGGCGAGAACTCAGCGACCAATGGGCAAATCATTTAGAAGAAACTGTTAAAGAGCTTCGGTCAGCCAAGAAGAAATGCTTCGACAAATCTATAGAGTGTGTCAAGAAAATAAAAACTAGCTTCGCCAGCGTTGGCGCATTTTCGCAAGAAGAAAACTTTATAAGAGGTAACCCCGAAGGTCCCCTGGAATGGATCAATCATGAGGCGGAGGCCTTCGAGGAAATCCTGAGTAGCCGCGGTGACATCTGCGCTTTTTCTGGTGCCAGAGGGATTGCCACTATTTTGGAGGGGAAAGGATGTGAACATGTAAAGATTTTATCGCAGTCCGAAGCCACCTTGTCCACTGAAGATATAAAAGATCCTTCAGCCGAAGCTAGCGCGGTTGGGGGAAAATTTTTCACCGACATCTGGGACAACGGTGGTAGAGAAATGGCCCAAGAAATCATTCAGAAAAGCGAGAAAGGGATTCATGAGGCTAGAAAAGTAGCCGAGGCTGCTGAGAAAAACGCAGAGCCCGAAGGGCAAATAGGTACTAGCGAATAGTTTTCATTGCATTATAACTTTTAATTTTATAGTTCGTTCGCGATCTGTAATAATGATGTAATAGTATCCCGTCCTCACTCAGATCCTACTAAAGCATCTTCGGGCCCTCAGCCTAAAGATGACGACGAAATTAAAAAGATGGCCGAAGCTATCATGGATCAGGTTGTCGATCGACTGCTGAACGAAGCTGCAGAGATAGTACTTAGGGAAGACTAAGTGCTATTGCAAAAAACATTTGATATATGATTTGTGTAATATTCTGTAATCCTGTATGTAATATACTTGTTTTATGATTCAATTCTTTACGATGCATGAAACTTTAAACACGTACCATTTTTGAGTCTTCGACGAAAAAACACCTTCCCTTCTTTTCATGCTTCGTGAAGAAGAATTTATCATTTATCACGACAATATCCATAGTGTTCTGATAAGAAATATCCAAGCTTCGTAAAAATAATCTCCGAAGCTATACCTCGAAAATCAATATTGTTTCTCCCTGTAACTTGGCATGATTTGCCCTTTTTCAAAGCATTTTCCGAAGATCGATAACATGCCCCCTTCTTGTGCCACATGCAGCATGATGTATGATGATTATGCTATGCAAAATGATGTGATGATGTTATGTTATGCAGAATGATATTTTGTGCCGAAGATACGCACATTCCTGCAATGGGGCACAATCTTTTGTATCAATACTGACTTTTTCATTATAAGCCTCCCTTAGGAGCTTCTTCGCCTTTTACTTCAGCGGAATCAGCGTTTATTTTTCGCTGTAAGTTCTGCATCCCCTTAGGAACGTCTTTGGAACTTCTTCGCCTTTTACTTAGGCGGTATAAGCTCTGCATTCCCTTAGGAACGTCTTTGGAGCTTCTTCGCCTTTTACTTAGGCGGTATCAGCGTTGACTTTTCGCTGTATGCTCTGCATTCCTTTTGGAACGACTTTGGAGCAGAAAACTTACACTGCGCTCCCTTCGGAACGACTTTTTGTGACTTCGTCAGACTTACTCTGCGTTCCTTAGAACGACTTTTTGTTGCTTCGAAGGATTTTCGATAGTCCGAAGGTCCTTTTTATTATCACAAACCTGTGAAGAAAACATATTTTTCTTGTAGGAATCAACGAAACTAATTACATGAAACCTAAACAATGTCCTTTATTACAAAAAATAAAACTGAATGAAAAAGATTGCTATTAAGGTAGGATATTTGTCAATAGATGTGTTTTGACTCTGGCACGGTGCTGTTGACCGTGCGAGCTTCGGACTGTTCTCTGAAGTCCCTTTGATGTGGAGCATATTGGCTCCCTTCTGGCTGCTGGCCTTGTTGCAACGGAGGTGGAGGCGGGGGCTGTTGCCAGGAAGCTGAAGGCTGACTTGCCGAAGCAGCAGAGAGTGCAGGATGGTTGCCCACATATTCTGGGATGTAGGGCGAATGATACGAAGCAGTGTGCATGACCTGCTTCGGCTGAGCCTGTTGCGCGGCAGCTTCGGCTATCTCTTTTTGCTTCTGAATGGTAACATGACACATCCTGGTAGTATGACCTTTGTTTTCACCACAGAATAAGCAAAATATTCTTCTGGGTTGATCCCCGAATCTTCCGCCGAAGCCCCTGGCGCCTCTGCCTCTTGGAGCTGGTGGTCGGAAGGAGCTTTGCTGTTGCCCCGAAGCCTGTGAAGAGCACTGCGGTCTGTTCTGCTGACTCCCCTTATCATCATTCTGAGTGGAGTTGTGGATGGACCTGACATGCCTCGGATAGGATCTTCCTCCGAAGCCCCTGGTCATTTCGGAAAATCTGAAGGCCTCCTCCCTTCTTTGGCGAAAGTCATTGTCAGCACGAATGTACTCGTCCATCTTTTGGAGCAGCTTCTCCAGGGTCTGAGGAGGCTTCCTAGCAAAGTATTGAGCAGCAGGTCCAGGACGAAGCCCCTTGATCATGGCTTCGGTGACAATTTCATTTAGCACCGTTGGTGCCTGCGCCCTCAAACGCAAGAACCTTCTGACATACGCCTGAAGGTATTCTTCATGATCCTGAGTGCACTGGAACAAGGCTTGAGCAGTGACCGGCTTCGTCTGAAATCCTTGAAAGCTGGTTAATAACATATCCTTCAGCTTCTGCCATGAAGTGATCGTTCCTGGCCGAAGGGAGGAATACCAGGTCTGAGCAACACTCCTGACGGCCATAACGAAAGACTTTGCCATTACTGCAGCATTGCCACCATACGAAGACACTGTTGCTTCGTAACTCATCAAAAACTGCTTCGGGTCCGAATGGCCATCGAACATGGGAAGCTGGGGTGGCTTATAGGACGAAGGCCAAGGTGTAGCCTGCAGCTCAGCGGACAGAGGAGAAGCATCGTCGAAAACAAAATTTCCATGATGAAAATTATCATACCAGTCATCTTCATTGAAGAAGCCCTCCTGATGAAGGTCTTTTTGTTGAGGCCTTCGGTTCTGCTCATCGTGGGTAAGGTGACGGACTTCTTCAGAAGCTTCGTCTATCTGCCTCTGCAGCTCAGCTAGCCTGGCCATCTTCTCCTTCTTCCTCTG
This sequence comes from Zea mays, assembly GCF_902167145.1. Lineage (NCBI taxonomy): Eukaryota > Viridiplantae > Streptophyta > Magnoliopsida > Poales > Poaceae > Zea > Zea mays. The sequence continues at coordinate 22,988,026 of NC_050099.1, read as the reverse complement.
CACCTGTTGATGTAGCATCTCCATGTCCCTGATCTCTTGGTCTAGTTCATCCTCCTGAATCGTCGGGCTGACAGCCTTCCTCTTCTGGTTTCGGGCCTCCCGGAGAGAGACGGTCTCCTGGTTGGGGTCCAGCGGTTGCAGTGCTGCAGCCCCAATCGCTGAAGCTTTCTTCGGTGCCATAGCGAGGGTCTATAGCTTCCGAAGGTGTTCAAAAAACTCGAAGTGGAAGTGAGTTCACCGGAGGTGGGCGCCAATGTTGAGGACTTGTTCTCAAATGCTAAGAATTAAGAACAAGGCAACATAAAAAGTGTTAAGTGTTAAAGTCCTTCGTCCTTCGAAGCATTATGTCCCTTCGGGAAATAATGAGTTTCGGACGAAGGTCATAAGAGACATACTTTCGTAAACATAACAAGTAATGACGAAGGATTCATATAAAGCATGAAATATAATATAAGCATCATCATAGAATCATTTCTATTTTATTAACATGGAAAAATAGAAATGATTTCAAATTACAAATGTACCTTCGGTCCTGAGAGAAGATAAAAAGTACAAACGTGACGCAAAAGCAAATGCCAAGTCAGCGTGAACAGTACGGGAGTACTGTTCATCTATTTATAGACGCGGGACGCAGCCCACGTAAAATTACATTTATGTCCATTACATTTGTCAATGACTTATGGAAACCTGACAAGGTCCACGTAGTCTTTTCATCTTTAAGTCGGTTCCCCTCTCTGCTATCGCGACGAAGCTTCCCTGCGCACAGCTTCGGCTGTGCACCATCCTTCGTGGAGCTTGGTAATCAGCCCGTCCTTCGTCTGGTTCAGGCTTCGTCCTGACCGCACTTCATGTTCGTAATTCTGAGTCCGAAGGTACCTGTTCACATAATCCACTTGGAAAACATTGTTAAATCATGTTTTTGAGGACCTTCGGAGGACGAAGGCCCCCAACAATATGATAGCATATATATAGCAAAGGCATGAATTAGATTCTAATGGACATGTGCATTTATGAGAATGAGATTGAATGTACACCCAGTCAATTTAAGTCTAATAAAGAATCTAATCTTCACATGGATAGAATATCACAATTTTGAGCAAATAACTAATGATGGGAGAGAGAGAGTTCCCATAGCTTTGCTTTTACCTTTCTTCCCTTGGGTGAAGAGCAACCCTTGAGGCTTGTGCACTTTCTCTTTTGTAGATATTTATAAGTAGGCTCAAGAGATATGTTGTTAGTAACACAAGCACTAGTTTCCATTTTGTAATCATTTTGATAAGAAATGAAAAGCAAGATTACTAAAACATGGAAACTTCATAGCATGAACTAGATTATCCTATAGATGATGTTATGCTCAATTTTAACTCATAAAATAAGCATAAATGATCCTTTAAGATTACGGGAATAAATCTAATTCATGATATGGAAAGCGATAAATGTGAAAGAATCATATCCAATTTAAGCAAGTAGAAATACAACATAAATCATTGGATTGATTTTTCTTTTTATGTTAGATTACACGCTTTCAAAGAGAAACTTATTCTCTACAAGTGAGACTACTTGGGTTACTTAGATAAAATCATTAGTCTCACTATTCTAGTTATAGAGAGTTTTCCTTTTATAAGTGTCCTAAGGATTTGAATTCCTTACATGACACCTTATCCTTTTAAGAACTTGAAAATTCTCTCTCTATATCTAGAATCATGGCAATAATAAGATAATTAGTGTAAAACATGCCATGAGGTTTTTGCAATAATTAAAGCGTGTAGATTGCCATAGAATGGAAATGATGGGTATGCAATCTACCATACGAGAGGAAATTTCTTCAAAGAATGGTGACATAATTTTAAGGACATTTAAAGTGCTTCTTTTTCTATGTGACTATACAAGACACATGAGAAATGATAATTTAAGATACTTGCACTTAAAAACATAGGTGTTACCATCCTTTGGCTTTCCTCCATGTTGTAGGCCTTGATCTTTCCGCTCAGGATAATTCTTTATTTCCTACAACATCAATATCTTCCTCGAGATGATATGAGTTTTGAATATAATAAATTTAAATAACTTTGGGTCAATCTTGGATATGTAGATCTTTGAAGATTGATAGCTTGAGTTTAATAAGAATTGAATTGACTCTCTCAAGCACTCCCAAATCTTCATATCATCTCCTTTTCCTGCAAAGCTTGTCAAGCATATTTTGGTACCCATCTCTTGATGGGTCCATCAAGGTTAGTCAACAAAGATCTAGGAACCCAAAGGTCCTTTGTGTTAGCACTAGGTAAACTCATTACCTTTCTAGCACAAGTTGCAATTTTGGGTTGCCTAGTTACATGAGAATTAATTGACAAGCTAGGAGTGGGGTTGTTACCAATGGGACAATCTTTACATTGATGTCCCTTCTTTCGGCATATGTAGCATAGGCGATCTTCAAGCTTTGAAGATTTCTTCCTTCCTTGCTTCTTGCTTGCTACATGGTTAGTGAATATTTTCTTTTCTAACATTATGCCTTTTTGTTTTAAATGGGGACAAGATCTAAATAAGTGTCCCTTCTTGGAGCATTTAAAACACAATTTATCATCCTTGCTAATAATCAAGTCATTTTGTATATAGGGACATGACCTAATCGAGTGTCCCTTTTCAAAGCATTCTCTACACTTCTTACTTCTCTTAGTGTGAGGTGTGGCTTGATTATTACCTTGGATGTTACCTTTTGTGGAGGCATGGTTGAGGCTTTTGGGGGAGGTATTGAATTTCATCTTTTGTTTCTTCCTCTTGGCAATCCTCAAGTCCTTGACATTTTCTTCAAGGGATGTAGTGCATGCCACGGTTGTTCCCGTCTCAAGCTTCTTCACCATGTGATCACGGTTATCTTGAGAAGGTTGAGCAATGCACTTCCCTTTTAGTTGTGTTAAGCTCATCTTTAGCCTCTCATTTTCTTCTTTGAGCTTTTGATATGTATCATCATTTGTTCCTGCAAATTCTAGCTCAAAGGAAGATTTGCTTGTCGACAGACAACAAGCATTAGCACATGGTAATGTAGTTTCAATTTTAATACATGTGCATGAGTGAGGTTGTTGGAATTTTAAGTTTTCTATCACAACCTCATGAGCAATATTTAATATGATATGATCATCCATAAGATTTTTATGAGAACATAGAAGCATATCATATTTTTCTTGAAAAGCTAGATTTTCATCTTTTAGCTTTTCTACTTGGTCTTTAAGTAAGGCATTCCTATTTACTAATTGAGCGATATAATGTAAAGCGTTATCTTGCTCAATTGAAATAGTTTCATACCTTTGGACCAAATCAACATGAGAGCACTTTAGCTCCTCATGTTCTTTAGTCAACTCGTCAAAGTGTAGCATTTTCATGGAGAGGACATTTTCTAGTCTTTGACGAGCTTCGCTTTGCTCTCTCGCTCTTTCTAGAAGTTTGAGCATGACCTCCTTATCTTCTTGGCTTAGGTGAGCGTAGAGTTGCATGAGGCTTGTTTCTTCCTCCTCATCCTCGTTTGTGCTTCCGCTATCATTTTCATTAGCCACACAACATATGTGGGAATCGAAATGGGAAGACAAACCTATTGGAGAGGTGGATTCATCGTTTGGTCTCCATCATTCATTTTCTTCTTCTTCCTTGCAAGGGTTAGTATCACAAAGACCAAAGGAAGTAGAAGCACAAAATGAACTATCATGTTTGGACTCATCAAATTTGCTTTTAATTCTAGTCCAAATATCATGCACATCACAAATAGGTTTGTCATATTTTATTATGAAGGCATGATAATCTTCTTTGCTAAGGGATTTACTTAAGATGTCATAAGCTAGATAGTTTAAGCGTATACATCTTAAATCTTCTTAGGAGGCATTTTCCCTAGCATAGTTAGGAGGAATAATACTCTTGTCTAAAATTTTTTCTAATTGTGGATCTACCGTTCTAAAAGCATTTATCACCCTAGTAGACCATGAATCATAATTAGAACAATCGGAAAGTAATATCTCAAGAGTTACCTCCTTGTTCTCCTGGGTCTTCTTGTTCTTTTGGGATCTCCTACGAGCCATCACTTCGAGTTGTTAGACTCAAGATGAAGTGCCTAGCTCTGATACCAATTGAAAGTCGCCTAGAGGGGGGGTGAATAGGCAAAACCTGAAAATTAAAACTTTATCCCACAACTAGATCCCTTGATTAGTGGTTAGAACAAGATATACAATTATCGGAGTATAAAAACTAAGACCTTGCTTGAAAAGAGTATTGCTTTCAAATAATGCGGAATTGATAAATCAATACAACTAATAGGTCTATGAGAATAAAGCAAGAGGGCTTAGATAAGAAGAGCAATAGCACAAGTTCTTTCTTGCAAGGTGTTGCTTCACTAAATGAGAATTTAACTTAAAGCAACACCAAATAGTATTAGCAAAGAATAGTGCAAGAAAAACTTAGAAAGGGAAAGAACAAACAAATCACAAGCAATAAGCACACGAGACACGGGTGATTTGTTTTATCGAGGTTCGGCCCTCGAAGGCCTAGTCCCCATTGAGGAGTCCACTAAGGACGGGTCTCTTTCAACCCTTTCCCTCTTTCTCCACCGATCACCAAAGACCGGAGAGCTCTTCTTCTTCTCAAGGATCACTTAAGACCCCACAAGGATCACCACACACTTTGGTGTCTCTTGCTAGCTTTACAAGCCTCCAACACTTTGGAGGAAGTTCAATGGGAGTCAAAACTCCACGCACAAATGAACACAAAGATGAAGCACACACTATCTCTCGATGAATCTCACAAGGCACTAGTGCTAAACTCAAATGAGTAGCTCTCTTTTGCTTACTCTCTCTTTTGTGGCACTTGTGTTGGTTGTAGTGGTCTAAATCTTGTGTATAGGATGGATCAATGAATATATGTGGTTGGGAGGGCTTGAGTATGTCAACTAGATGACTTGGAATGTTGCTTGGGCTCCCTCCTTTGAAGTGGCTGGTTGGGGTGGTATTTATAGCCACCAACAAGATTGTAGCCGTTGGAGAAGTCTGCTGGCGATGGGCGCACCGGATAGTCCGGTGCGCCACTGGATAGTGTCCGGTGTGCCGCCACGTCATCCTCCCGTTAGGGCATAGAGCTGGTCAACCGTTGGAGGCTTTGTCCTCATGTGGCACCGGACAGTCCGGTGCGACACCGGACAGTCCGGTGCCCCTCTGACCGCTGCTCTGACATCTGATTTGCACTGTTTGCTTTGCAGAGTCGACCATTGCGCGCAGATGACCGTTGCTCCGCTGGCGCACCGGACAGTCCGGTGGCACACCGGACAGTCCGGTGAATTATAGCGGAGGTGCGCCTGGGAAACCCGAAGGTGAAGAGTTTAAAGTCGATCTTCCCTGGTGCACCGGACACTGTCCGGTGGTGCACCGGACAGTCCGGTGCGCCAGACCAGGGGGCACTTTGGTTTCCTTTGCTCCTTTCTTCTTGAACACCTTTTAATCTTTGTATTGGCTTTGAGTTGAACCTTTGGCACCTATGGAACATAAACTCTAGAGCAAACTAGTTGGTCCAATTATTTGTGTTGGGCATTTCAACCACCAAAATCATTTAGGAAAAGGTTTAAAGCCTATTTCCCTTTCAGTTAGGTTATTATGGATGCTAGCTGCTGGCGCGTGTGCGATCTGCTGTGTGGAAGCTGCTGGGTTCTCTTGTGTTGCACGTGGCTTGTGGTGGGCTTGGACTACTCTCATGGCTTCAGCGCTTGGAGCTGCTCGTCCATCCAGTCCTGTGTGCGTCTCTCTCTCCTGGCTGGAGGCGTGGTGGCTAGGCGGCTTCTCTGTGTTTTTCTTTTTGCGGTGGCTACTCGTGTTGGCTAGGGTTGGCGTCAGGGGCTCGATCAGGTATGCTCCCTCATCTTTTATAGGCAGCACAGCATAGTAGGCAGAGCAAATATAAAGATTCCAACTGCATCCATCTACAAACAAGGCTCTCGGTGGAAGGGATAAAAGCATGCAGCGCAATTGCCGCTGCCCTGCTACAACCTTGACTCTCGTCAATTGGATGATCAAAAGAGGCCACCATCTAATCTCTTTTCTTTGTGCAGCTACCTGTTTGTCACGAACACAAAACTGCAGGTGCCTATTTGTGCAGGTGCCTGTTTGTCACCAATTATCCTCTACCACAAAGAACTACAATAGTGATGGAGGATCCGATCTGGCATAGATCCACTATAATGCATAGTCGGTGATGCATGCCTAATGGTGGTTGTTTAGCGTTAGTTTGGGCATGTTGGAACTAAGCAATTGTCAATGCCATACACTAGAAGTGAAGAATGTTGTTAGTGTTAGGAGTAGATGTGTCAATGGGGACCGATACTCGTTAACCCATGGAGAATTTCTCTATGAGTTAGGGTATGTGAAGATTTTAATCTCCATTTGCTGAAGGTAGGCATACCACATACATCTATTTGAATCAACGTTATAGTTCAACACATACTCCTTCCGCACTAGTTTGTTGTGTGTCCTACCTTTTTCCTAAATCAGTTTTCCCAAAACTGACATACTCCCTAGAAAATACATCCAAATTTTGAAGATCAAGTTTGTTCCATTGAATTATTCATGACATATATATTGGTATTGCTTTTTCATCAATAGAATATAATTTGAACTCAGTAAAAGTTACACAGGATTCTTTTTAGACAATACTAAAGCAAATTGTAATCAAAACACTTTCATCATATGGATTTATCCTGAGGTTAGGCCAAACCTGAAATGCTTGCCTAGTCCTCATCGAAGTTAGCCACACCTTGGCTTAGAGTCTATTTCAACTCTTTCCTCCATTTGCTCGGATCTATCAAAGCGATAAATAGAGCCTTCCTCTATGTCGATGAAGGTTACTGAAAGCATCTAGGCCCCTGGTTGGTTTTAGTGATTAATGACAACGTAATGTTATATGTGACTAACGTGTGTTTTGCAGAGACAAATGGTAAGTTAGGTCGCATTACAGGTAGAAGTACTACATTTTTGAAAACAATCCCGAAGATAAGAACTCGAAGCGATGGCTAAAACGACGAAACAAAATGTGAAGGACTACGGAGTCCAAGTGTCAAGGAGATGTGGACACTCGTGATTTAGTTAGGTCTTTTATTCTCTTTTAGCCATACTATAAAGAGGGGTTGTCGATGAGTAGTTTGACCAAGAGAGTTCTAGTGTAGTGTTGGTGCACAATCACACTCACATACAGTGCTAGGTGTCACTCTAGAACTCACTCACAAGTTAGAACGAAAACCGATTTGAAAATCAGCTGAAAAACAAGAAATAGGGTTTCTGGCCTTGGGGCACCGGACTGTCCGGTGCACCCTCTACCAGGTGGGGCCGAGGTGGCCCTGGGGAAGAGTTTGCTCCCCCAGAAACCCGAGAGCGCCTGTTTCGAAAATGAATCTTAGTGGCGCACCGGACAGTGCACCGGACTGTCCGGTGTGCACCGGACAGTGGCTGTTCACTGTCCGGTGTGCCATGAGTCCAACGGCTAACTGTCAGAACTAGCCGCTGGAAACGACCGTTGGCGCACCGGTGGCGCACCGGACTGTCCGGTGCGCCAGTGCACAGCAAAATGCCTGTAACGGCTAGTTGGTGGGTGAGGGCTATTTATACCCCCTCCACCCACCATATTCAATGTCTTGCACCCCACATTTATTCCAGCACATTTCTAGAGCATTGCAAGCACCAAAAGCCTAGTGAGGAGATTAGAGAATCTTAATCCCGCATTTGTTCCTCATTAGCGCTAGCGAGAGCCACCTAGAGCACACACCACTTGCATTAGGCTTCTCTTGGTCAAGCGAAAGTCTACGGCTTGTTACTCTTGGTGATCGGCATCACCTAGATGGCTTGGTGGCGTTGGGAGCTCGGTGATCACCGTGAAGATCTTGTTGGTGACCCGACTCAAGTTTGTAAGCGGTCTCGAGGGATCCACCGCACCGGAGTGGCAAAGGATCATCTCGTAGTGAGCACTTGGTTCTTGCGAGGACCAAGGGGGAGCGATACCCTTGCGTGGGTGCTCCAACGAGGACTAGTGGAGAGTGCTGACTCTTCGATACCTCGGGAAAAATTGGAGGAGTCTTCTAAACCTTGCTTTACATTCCGCACTTAATTCAAGTACTTTGCATTGTGTATTTGTTTAGCAAGTATTTGAAGTATTGTCTTAGCTCTATTGTATTTCTAGTATTATTATCTTAGTGCTAGTTGTTGGGGTGAAGTTGGGCTCTTGCTTAGGTTTTAATTAGTGTTGATTTTTAGAAAAGCCCAATTCACCCCACCCTCTTGGGCATCGTGATCCTTTCAAATGGTATCAAAGCCTTGTTGCTCTTAGATTAGCTTAACCGCTAGAGTAACGATGTCCGGTGGGGATGGACCTCCTCCCGTTTTTGATGGTGACGATTTTCCTTATTGGAAAATTCGTATGGAAGCATATTTAGAGGCTATAGACATTGGTGTCTATAAAGCCGCCACACAAGGATTCCCCGAACCTAGAGATCGCACAAATCTTGTAGGTGATGAGTTTAATTATGAAAAATGGAATGCCAAGGCCAAAAACACCCTTTTTATAGGCCTTTGTAAAGATGTGTTCAATAGAGTAAGAAATCATAAAAATGCTCATGATTTGTGGATGGATATTTGTGCTCTACATGAAGGACCTAGAAGTGAGCGTGAGGAGAGATATCACATTGCTATGAGAAAGTTAAATTCTTTTGAAATGCTTGCTAATGAAAATGCCAATGCTATGTACTCACGTCTCAATATTCTTGTAGAGGAAGTAAATGGATTGGGGCTTACTCAAATCTCACAACCGGATGTTGTGAGGAAGATTCTCAGTGTCCTCCCAATAGACAAATATGGACACATTGTCACTGTGCTACATCAAATGGATCTTTCAGTTACCACACCTACACAGATATTGGGAAAGATCAATGCTCATGAGATGTACATGCACATCAATGACAAAGATGAGTCATCTTCCAAGAGAAAGGATTTGGCTCTCAAAGCAAATCAAGAAAGAAAAGGAAAATCCAAAGTACAAATTGAGGAAGAATCTTCAAGTGATGATGACCTTGATGCTAACATTGCCTTGATGGTGAGGAAGACCACCAAGATGTTAAAGAAGCTCAACAGAGAAGGCATCAAATTTGATTCAAGAAAGAAGAAATTCTTTTCCAGCAAAAGAAAGCCCATTTCTGAGATGGATTGCTATAACTGTGGGGAGCTTGGTCATCTTGCTCATCAATGTACCAAGCCCAAGAAGAACAAGTTCAAGGGCAAGAAAGAAGATGACAGCGATGATGAGAAAAAGGAAAAGAAATTCTTCAAGAGAAAGGATGGGAAGCAAAAGAGGTTCCACAAAAAGAAAAATGGAAAGGCATATATTGTTGGTGACTGGCTCACTGACATTGAGTCATCAAGTGGATCTTCTTCAAGTGAAGAGGAGAATGATGAAAAGGTTGCCGCCATCGCCGGGGACTTTTCTTCACCACCACCATCGCCATCATCGACTTCTCACCTATGCCTCATGGCTAGAGGTGAACGAAAGGTACAAAATGATATTGATATTACTGATGATAGTGATAGTGATAGTGATGAGGAATTTGCTTCACCTTCATATGATGAACTAGCTGACTTGCTTAAAGAATATACTCAAATCATTAGGAAGTCAAAAGCTAAATGTGATAGGTTGAAAAATGAAAATGAATCTTTAAATGCCAAATATGACATAGTTATGAAAGCTAGTGATGAACTGAAAGAAGAGAACAAAACTATGTCATCAACTGTAAATGAGCTCACAACCTCCCTAAAAGATGCTAAGAATAAATGTGACAAGTTAAATGAAGCTAATAGGGAGTTGCAAGATAGATTAGTAAAAATCAAGGAAGATTATACTAAGATTAAATTTGATCATGATAATCTTCTTGTTGAGAATGAACTTTTATCTTGCAAAACACATGAGGCTATTAACCCTGTTGTTAAGATTGATGTAGCAACCTCATGTGATGATTTGAGTCAAGGAGAGCAAACTAGTCTACATGATGAATTGACTGAAAAAGTTGAAGTCTTAACTTTAGACAACCAAAAATTGAAGAGATACCTGACTGATGCAACTACTAGAGGAAAGGTTGCCATTGAGAACAATGATTTCAACAAAGAGTTGGCAGTGGATAATGAAAGGCTTAAAAATGAGGTCAAGAAACTTAAGAGTGAAAATGAACATCTTACAACAAGTGTGCAAAAGTTCAACAAGGGCCAATACCTCCAAAATGAGTTGCTTATGAACACTGTCATGAAAAACAACAAGAGTGGTATTGGATACAATGCTTTTGTGCAAAAGAAAGCTACCACTCAATACAAGCCAAAGCAGACTCACAAGCCCATCAAATGCTTTGAATGTGGAAAAGAAGGTCACTTTGCCCACAACTGCAAAGCCAAACCACCAACTCCCTTGCCTAAGCACTCAAGACCATTTGCTTTCAATGCTCATTATGTTCTAAGAAAAGTAGCAAATGGAAAGGTCAAAGTTACATTCCTAGGTCCACCAAGCAAGAGTAGACCTAGACAAATTTGGGTTGCAAAGTCCTTGATTGAGAGAGTCACTGGTCCTGTGCAATATAGGGCCATCAAAACTCAAGCTTGATTTGTCTATGGATGTAGGTGAACTACAAGACCGGTGGGAGCCATTGGGTTATTGACAGTGGATGCACACAACATATGACAGGCAACCCACGGATGTTCACCTCACTTGATAAGAATGTTGATGGACAAGATAAAATCACATTTGGAGACAATTCAAAAGGGAAAGTGCAAGGACTTGGCAAGGTGGCAATTTCGAATGATTTATCAATTTCAAATGTTCTCTTGGTTGCACCTTTGAGCTTCAATTTGTTATCAGTGGGTCAACTCTGTGATCTTGGACTTCAATGCTTATTCACTCCAACAGAGGTTATTGTATCAAAAATGGATGATGAATCAATGGTGTTCAAAGGATTTAGATACAACAATCTCTACTTAGTGGATTTCACTTCAGAAGATGCAGACTTAAGAACTTGCCTCTTCACCAAAGCTTCACTTCGATGGCTTTGGCATAGGAGGCTTGCACATGTTGGGATGAGCAAACTCAAGAAGGTATTAAAAAAGGACATGGTTAGAGGATTAAAGGATGTGGTATTTGAAAAGGACAAGCCTTGTAGTGCGTGTCAAGCTGGAAAGCAAGTTGCTAACACACATCCTACAAAAGCTTTCATGTCAACATCAAGGCCACTGGAACTACTTCATATGGATTTATTTGGACCTACAAATTATGTAAGTGCTGGTGGCAACCTCTACTGTCTAGTGATTGTTGATGATTTCTCAAGATACACTTGGGTGTTCTTTCTCCATGACAAATCTGAAGTTGCATCAATTTTCAAGAAGTTTGCCAAGAAAGCTCAAAATGAATTCGATTGCAAGATCAAGAAGATTAGAAGTGATAATGGCAAAGAATTTGACAACACAAACATTCATGAGTACTGTGATGAAATTGGGATCAAGCATGAAGTGTCTGCAACATATACACCTCAACAAAATGGAGTTGTTGAAAGGAAAAACAGGACCTTGATCACACTTGCAAGAACAATGATTGATGAGTATAACACACCGGAGAGGTTTTGGGCCGAAGCTGTCAACACTGCATGTTATGCATCAAACAGGCTATTTCCTCACCGCCTACTTGCAAAGACTCCCTATGAACTACTAAATGGGAAAAAGTCAGACGTCTCCTTCTTTCGGGTGTTTGGATGCAAATGCTACATCTTCAAGAAACGCCATCACCTAGGGAAGTTTCAAAGACGTTGTGATATTGGTTTTCTTTTGGGTTATTCATTAAAGTCCAAAACATATCGAGTATTCAATCATGCCACTAGCGTGGTAGAAGAAACATATGATGTGGAATTTGATGAGACTAATGGCTCCCAAGGAGCACTTGAGAATTTTGATGATGTAGGTGATGAGTGAGAGCACCTAGAGGGGGGGGGGGTGAATAGGTGATCCTGTAGAGACTTAAACTTATAGCCACAAAAACTTGTTAAGTGTTAGCACAATGACTGCCAAGTGGCTAGAAAGGAGTCTCAGCAAAACACAATACCACAAGAGATCAAACACAGAGATGACACAGTGGTTTATCCCGTGGTTCGGCCAAGACCAACGCTTGCCTACTCCACGTTGTGGCGTCCCAACGGACGAGGGTTGCAATCAACCCCTCTCAAGCGGTCCAAAGACCAACTTGAATACCACGGTGTTTTGCTTTGCCTTTCAATATCCCGTTTGCGAGGAATCTCCACAACTTGGAGCCTCTCGCCCTTACACTTAAGATTCACAAAGAAATACGGAGTAAGGGAGAAACTAGCAACGCACACAAGACTCAAAAGCAACAGCACGCACACAAGTCGCAACAAGAGCTCGCAACACAACTCAATGAGTCCACAACTCAACCAGAGCTCTAGATGCTATCACAATGAACCAAATGCGTGGAATCGATGTCTTGGTGCTTAGGAATGTTGTAGGAATGCTTGGTGTTCTCCTCCATGCGCCTAGGGGTCCCTTTTATAGCCCCAAGGCAGCTAGGAGCCGTTGAGAGCAATTCTGGAAGACTGATCTTGCCTTCTGTCTTCGGGCGCACCGGACAGTCCGGTGCACACCGGACACTGTCCGGTACCCGATTTCTTTCCTTAAATGGCACAGCCGACCGTTGCAGATCTGGGAGCCGTTGGCGCACCGGACAGTCCGGTGCACACCGGACAGTCCGGTGCCCCCTTCCGACCGTTGGCTCGACCACGTGTCGCGCACGGATTCCGCGGCCGACCGTTGGCCCGGCCGATCGTTGGCTCACCGGACAGTCCGGTGCACACCGGACAGTCCGGTGAATTTTAGCCGTACGCCGTCGGCGAATTCCCGAGAGCGGCCACTTCGCTCGAGGCAGCCTGGCGCACCGGACACTGTCCGGTGCTCCAGACCGAACAGCCTTTTGGCTGTACACAGCCAACTTTTCTTTGACTCGATTTCTCCTGTTTCAAGCACTTAGACACAATATATTAGTCTTCAAAACAATGTACTAAGGCTTAGAAACATACCTTTACTCTTGATTTGTAATATGTCCATCCATGGGTATAGATTCACATTTAAGCACTTGTGTTGGCACTCAATCACCAAAATACTTAGAAATGGCCCAAGGACACATTTCCCTTTCAATCTCCCCCTTTTTGGTGATTTATGCCAACACAACATAAAGCAACTAGAACAAGTGCAATATCACTTCAAATAAAAACTCAAATTTATTTTGATTCAATTTGGCATATATGGATCATCCTTTGCCACCACTTGGTTTGTTTTTCAAATCAACCTCAAAATCCTATCTCTAAGTCAAATCCACTTGTAGAGACATCAAGAGAGGTTTTCCAAAGAAAATTGATTCAAGATTCCAAAAACTCCCCCTATTTCCCATAATCAATACTTCTCCCCACAAGAGGCCAACTTTTGACAAAAGAGACAACAAAAGAGATTTGACAAACCAAAAGCTCTATTCTACTGTTTTCAAAATCTCTCAAGTGGTAGCTGATCCATTTATCACTTTGGCCTTTATTTTCTCCCCCTTTGGCATCAAGCACCAAAACGGGATCAATCTTGGCCCTTTAACCCCATTGCCTCACCAAAATCTTCAATTAAGAGCAAATAGGCAATAAGAGTTAAAAGATGAACTTGGAGAAATTACTCTTTTCATCGGAGTGCAGTGGAAGTCTTTCACGGTCCAAGTCCACCTTTCCCTTTCAAACCTTCTTTGAGACTAAAACAATCAAACTCAAACAAATGGTTAGTCTTAAAGGGTCAAGTTGCAACACGTCTCCCCCTAAAACTGTGCATCACTTTGCAACGGACTTGTGAGGTCCAGGGAGTGTGTGTACAACTTGAGCACCATTATTAAGCAACAAAATGCATAAGGAATATGATCAAAGGCATAAACACATGTATGCTACAAATCAATCCAGGTTCCACGAATCTAAGACATTTAGCTCACTACGCAACCTGCAAAAGGTCTTCTCATCTAGAGGCTTGGTAAAGATATCGGCTAGCTGGTTCTCGGTGCTAACATGAAACACTTCGATATCTCCCTTTTGCTGGTGGTCTCTCAAAAAGTGATGCCGGATGTCTATGTGCTTTGTGCGGCTGTGCTCAACAGGATTTTCCGCCATGCGGATAGCACTCTCATTGTCACATAGGAGTGGGACTTTGCTCAGATTGTAGCCAAAGTCCCGGAGGGTTTGCCTCATCCAAAGTAGTTGCGCGCAACACTGTCCTGCGGCAACATACTCGGCCTCAGCGGTGGATAGGGCAACGGAGGTTTGTTTCTTAGAGTTCCACGACACCAGGGACCTTCCTAAGAATTGGCACGTCCCTGATGTACTCTTCCTATCGACCTTACATCCAGCATAGTCGGAATCTGAGTATCCAACCAAGTCAAAGGTAGACCCTTTTGGATACCAGAGCCCGAGGCAAGGCGTAGCAACCAAATATCTTAGAATTCGCTTCACCGCCACTAAGTGACACTCCTTAGGATCGGATTGAAATCTAGCACACATGCATACGCTAAGCATAATATCCGGTCTACTAGCACATAAATAAAGTAAAGACCCTATCATTGACCGGTATGCTTTTTGATCAACGGACTTACCTCCTTTGTTGAGGTCGGTGTGTCCGTCGGTTCCCATCGGCGTCTTTGCGGGCTTGGCGTCCTTCATCCCAAACCTCTTTAGCAAATCTTGCGTGTACTTTGTTTGGGAGATGAAGGTGCCGTCCTTGAGTTGCTTCACTTGGAACCCAAGGAAGTAGTTCAACTCGCCCATCATCGACATCTCGAATTTCTGCGTCATCACCCTGCTAAACTCTTCACAAGACTTTTGGTTAGTAGAACCAAATATTATGTCATCGACATAAATTTGGCACACAAACAAATCACCATCACATGTCTTAGTAAAGAGAGTTGGATCGGCTTTCCCAACCTTGAAAGCATTAACAATTAGAAAGTCTCTAAGACATTCATACCATGCTCTTGGGGCTTGCTTAAGTCCATAGAGCGCCTTAGAGAGCTTACACACGTGGTCGGGGTATCGTTCATCCTCGAAGCCAGTGGGTTGCTCTACGTACACCTCCTCCTTGATCGGCCCGTTAAGGAACGCGCTCTTCACATCCATTTGGTACAACCTGAAAGAGTGGTGAGCGGCATATGCTAGCAAGATGCGAATTGACTCTAGCCTAGCCACAGGAGCAAACGTCTCCTCAAAGTCCAAACCTGCGACTTGGGCATAACCTTTTGCCACAAGTCGAGCCTTGTTCCTCGTCACCACCCCGTGCTCGTCCTGTTTGTTGCGGAACACCCACTTGGTTCCCACAACATTTTGCTTGGGACGAGGCACCAGTGTCCAAACTTCATTGCGCTTGAAGTTGTTGAGTTCCTCCTGCATGGCCAATACCCAATCCGGATCTAGCAAGGCCTCCTCTACCCTGAAAGGCTCAATAGAAGAGACAAAGGAGTAATGCTCACAAAAATTAACTAATCGAGATCGAGTAGTTACTCCCTTGCTAATATCACCCAGAATTTGATCGACGGGATGATTCCTTTGAATCATCGCTCGAACTTGGGTTGGAGGTGTCGGTTGCGCTTCTTCCTCCATCACATGATCATCTTGTGCTCCCCCTTGGTCACACGCCTCCTGTTGATGAACCTGTTCATCGTCTTGAGTTGGGGGATGCACCGTTGTTGAGGAAGAAGGTTGATCTCGTTCATCTTGTTCCTGTGGCCGCACTTCTCCAATCGCCATGGTTCGTATAGCGGCCGTTGGAACATCTTCTTCATCTACATCATCACAATCAACAACTTGCTCTCTTGAAGAGCCATTAGTCTCATCAAATACAACGTCGCTAGAGACTTCAACCAAACCCGATGATTTGTTGAAGACTCTATACGCCTTTGTATTTGAGTCATAACCTAACAAAAACCCTTCTACAGCTTTGGGAGCAAACTTAGAATTTCTACCCTTCTTTACTAGTATGTAGCACTTGCTCCCAAATACACGAAAGTAAGATACATTGGGTTTGTTACCGGTTAGTAGCTCATACGAAGTCTTCTTGAGGAGGCGATGAAGGTAGACCCTGTTGATGGCGTGGCAAGCCGTGTTCACGGCTTCCGACCAGAAACACTCGGGGGTCTTGAATTCTCCAAGCATCGTCCTCGCCATATCGATTAGCGTACTGTTCTTTCTCTCTACCACACCATTTTGCTGTGGTGTGTAGGGAGCGGAGAACTCGTGCTTGATCCCTTCCTCCTCAAGGAACTCCTCCACTTGAAGGTTCTTGAACTCGGACCCGTTGTCGCTCCTTATCTTCTTCACCTTGAGCTCAAACTCATTTTGAGCTCTCCTGAGGAAGCGCTTGAGGGTCCCTTGGGTTTCAGACTTATCCTGCAAAAAGAACACCCAAGTGAAGCGGGAAAAGTCATCAACAATAACTAGACCATACTTACTCCCTCCTATGCTCAGATAGGCGACAGGTCCGAAGAGGTCCATATGCAGCAGCTCTAGGGGTCTTGAAGTGGTCATCACATTCTTGCTGTGATGTGCTCCTCCCACTTGTTTACCTGCTTGACAAGCTGCACAAGGTCTATCTTTTTCGAATTGCACGTTAGTCAAACCTATCACGTGTTCTCCCTTTAGAAGCTTGTGAAGGTTCTTCATCCCCACATGTGCTAAGCGGCGATGCCACAGCCAGCCCATACTAGTCTTAGCTATTAAGCATGCATCTAGACCGGCCTCTTCTTTTGCAAAATCAACTAAATAAAGTTTGCTGTCTAATACACCCTTAAAAGCTAGTGAACCATCACTTCTTCTAAAGACAGACACATCTACATTTGTAAATAGACAGTTATACCCCATGTTGCATAATTGACTAACAGATAGCAAATTATATCCAAGAGACTACTAAAAACACATTAGATATGGAGTGCTCATTAGAAATTGCAATTTTACCTAACCCTTTTACCTTGCCTTGATTCCCATCACCGAATATAATTGAATCTTGGGAATCCTTATTCTTGACGTAGGAGGTGAACATCTTCTTCTCCCCCGTCATATGGTTTGTGCATCCGCTGTCGATAATCCAGCTTGAACCCCCGGATGCATAAACCTGCAAGGCAAATTTAGGCTTGGGACTTAGGTACCCAACTCTTGTTGGGTCCTACTAGGTTAGTCACAATTTCCTTAGGGACCCAAATGCAAGTTTTATCACCCTTGCATTTTGCCCCTAACTTCCTAGCAATTACCTTTCTATTTTTTCTACAAATTGCAAAGGAAGCATTCAAAGCATGATATATTGTAGAAGGTTCATTTAATTTCCTAGGAACATTAACAACATTTCTTCTAGGCATATTATGAACAGCATTCCTCCTACCAACATTTCTATCATGCAGATAAGATGAGCTAGAAGCAAACATGGCATGAGAATCAAAGGCATTATATGCATTACAACTCCTATAAGCATTTCTAGGTTGTCTTCTATCATAGTACATAAATGCATGGTTCTTTTGCACACTACTAGCCATAGGGGCCTTCCCTTTCTCCTTGGCGGAGATGGGAGCCTTATGGCTTGTCAAGTTCTTGGCTTCCCTTTTGTAGCCAAGTCCATCCTTAATTGAGGGATGTCTACCAATCGTATAGGCATCCCTTGCAAATTTTAATTTATCAAATTCGCTTTTGCTAGTCTTAAGTTGGGCATTAAGACTAGCCACTTCATTATTCAATTTAGAAACTGAAACTAGGTGTTCACTACAAGCATCAACATTAAAATCTTTACACCTAGTGCAAACCATAACATGTTCTACACAAGAGTTAGATTTACTAGCCACTTCTAGTTTAGCATTTAAATCATTATTAACACCTTTTAAAGTAGCAATGGTTTCATGACAAGAAGATAATTCACTAGAAAGCACTTCATTTCTTTTAATTTCTAGAGCAAGAGAATTTTGTGCACTAACAAATTTATCATGCTCCTCATATAAAAGATCCTCTTGTTTTTTCTAGTAATCTATTCTTATCATTCAAAGCATCAATCAACTCATTAATTTTATCTATCTTAGATGTATCTAAGCCCTTGAACAAGCATGAATAATCTATGTCATCATCATCACTAGACTCATTATCACTAGAAGAAGCATAAGTGGAGTCTTGAGTACTCACCTTCTTCTCCCTTGCCATAAGGCATGTGTGATGCTCGTTGGGGAAGAGGGATGACTTGTTGAAGGCAGTGGCGGCGAGTCCTTCATTGTCGGAGTCGGAGGAGGAGCAATCCGAATCCCACTCCTTGCCTAGATGTGCCTCGCCATTTGCCTTCTTGTATGCTGTAAAGCCCAAAGTTGGTGGAAAAAAAAATGATGAAGAGGAGTCCTTTACTAAAACACAAATAAACCATTGCCTCATATTGGACTTTTGGTTTGTGCATTTAAAACAATAATAATATTAATAGAAATACATTAATGTTCACATTTGGATTTAAGCCCTAATTTGCAAATTAGAATTTGGAGAAGGAGGTGGATTATACAAAGTAGAGGAGAATAAATGTATGAAAGAATATATTTTGTCCCCATTAATATTTTAATTTAAGAACTTAACTCAGATAAGAAGCTCACAAACAAGTTGGAATTCAAATTAATATTAAAGACTTGAATTTGTGAAAGGGGGGAGAAAGGAAATTTTGATAAAGTTATTTTTTTTTCTTCCATATTTACACAATATAGAGAATAATAAATAAATAATTTTAGTGCAGGCAATAGAATAATTAGAATTTGATTTGATGTTTGAAATCTGGAAATTAAAAACCATAATTTGAATTTAGTTTGAGTTTTTGATTTGGAAATAGGAAAGAAAGGGGAAATAAGAAAAAGAGAAGGGATATAAAACAAAAATATAAATAATATATATATAAATAAATATATTCAGAATTAATATCCCTAACTTCACAAAAATAAGTTGAAATGATGAGCCATAGAGGTTTGAATTTAAGTTTGAATTCAAATTTAACTTGGAAATGAAGAAAAGAAATAGAAAATAAAATGGAAAAAAAGAAAAACCTTAACTGGGCCTCTACTCCACATTTCGGCCCATCTCCACTTATCTCCCGCGCGGCCCAACTTCACCCCCGCCACGCCGCACTCACTCGCTGACAGGTGGGGCCCTCTGCCCAGCCTCTCCCTCGCGCCGTTCACTCCGCGCGCGACCACTTACACGTGGGTCCCACTGGTCGGCCTCTCGTCCCGCGCTCGCTTCTCCCTGCCTTTTCGCTGACTCTCGGGGCCCGCGCGTCAGGCCCGTCTTCAACAGCTTGCCGAACTCGCCGCAACGACCGCGCGAACTCGTCGCCGGGGATCACGCTCCTACCGCTGTCATCCCTCGGACTTATCGCCTGGCTATAAAACACGGTCCACGACCCCTTCCCTCCATCCACCCGTGAGCCGCCGCCACCACCATAATCGCGTCCGCCGTGAGATACCCGCCGCGGGCAAATCCTGGCTCGCCGACGGCCGGGCTCAAATTGGGGAACCCAGGGGCTCCCTTCGGCTGCATTGAAGGCAACCGCGACTGAATTACCGAGGATTGTCCACCGGCGGCTCCGGAATTCGTCACCGTCGACTCAGCTCCGCCGCGGATCCGCCTTTGCCGTGGCCGGACCCTCTGCGCGCCGTGACTGTCGGTAATAACCCCTCTACCACGTTCGCCATACCCTCGGCTGCGTGGCGCACCATTTAATTTCTAGAATATCACGCCAGGGCGTCGGATTGCCATTTCTCCGGCGATGGTTCGCCGTGACTTTGGGCGGCGCCGCCGTCCCGAGCTGGGATTGGGGGGAATACGCTGTGGCCGTTGGATCCCTGATATGCGGCTCGGATTAGATCTTCGCATACCGATTGGGTTAGATTAGCGCGGGCCGTCCGATCGGGATCGGATGGCTGTGAGTAGATCTCGGCTTCATTAAATTCGAGTCGTTGGATTATGATCGGAGCGCTCATGTCGCATACCGGTTCGGGTGATGGGTGGATCTAATCCAAGCCATCCGCGTTTGATCGAACGGTCCAGATTAGTGAATACCCCTTCGCGCGTCCGTTTTTGTTAAAGAGCCCCTCGGGTTCCAGTGAATCAACCCGCCGTCCCACGGGCACTGTTGACTGAGTCTCGGGTTATTTGTTAAACAGCCCCCTGTGCTTCTGTTTAATTGAGGCCCAGTCCAGAGAGTTATAAAAGCAGGAAAATGAATTAGAAAATGAGTTTTTAATATAAAAATAATTGCTAGAACTTAGATAATTCATAGAAAATTCATTTTAGCTCCAAATTGAACCATTCCAATTCCTAAAATTTTGTAATAATATTCTCTATCATTTAGAATCACTGTTTTGACATGAACTCTGTTAGGAAATTAATTTATCATCTAATCCTATTATAATCACCTTAAATCTTAGGAAATTCATAACTTGAATTCTATAACTCAAAAATTAATAATTCTTTTTCCTGTGATCTTATTTTAATATGAATATTATTAATGTGTATTTTGTTCTTATGTTTGGTGTAATGTTAATTTTGCCTATACCATGTTTGTTTGAATTGCTACGACTAGCAGTGAGGTCACGAGAATCTGAAGATCATCCTGGTACCTGGAATCTCAAGTCTCAGGCAAGTTGTGCCCTTGATCACTTCTTTTTACCCACCCATGTTCTGATTAATCATAATGATCTGCATAGGTTAATTTTGATGGGACCCAATAGGTTACCCTAGTTTGTCTATCTTTATACCTTGCTTACCACTGAACTTTCTGGGTAGTACTTGCTAGTGCTATATGTGGTTTTGGGTATGAAGATTACATTATTCATGATTATACTTTGGTTATCAGTTGTTATTTATTGTTCATGATGAGATCATTATGTTAATTGGAACATGGAGCGACCACCCGGGAAAACAGTGCTACCACAAGGGTTTAATGGGACGCCCTTGGCTGATTAATTAGGAAAGCTAGTGGAAGACTACCTTACCCGAAAGGGGCAAGGGCAGTAGGGGAGTGGTCAATGTAGGGAGGCCCTCGGGAGGATTTTGCTGCGATGGCGGTCCTGCAAGGGATTCCTGCATTGGAACTTCCTATAAACTGTAGCGGGTTTTCGGAAGCTAGTGGAACTTTGTAAAGGCCTCGTAGTGGATCCCTAGCCATTCACCTCGGAAGTGTCTAAGGGCCTTGCAAACCCTGGCGACATGGGATACACGACTTGTGGGTAAAGATGCGCAACCTCTGCAGAGTGTAAAACTGGTATACTAGCCGTGCTCACGGTCATGAGCAGCTCGGACCCTCACATGATTAAATTATGGAACTTAAACTCAATTTGTCATATGCATTGCATCGCAGGTGAAGTTGTTACTTTTGTTCTACTATTTAATTGGGTTTGGTATTTACTTATACTTAGTAACTGCTAATAAAATTTTGACCAACTTTAAAAGCAACGCTCAGCTCTAACCATCCTCTTTGGTAAGCCTTACACTTCACGTGAGCTCCCACCTTTGGCGAGTTCATGCACATTATTCCCCACAACTTGTTGAGCGATGAACGTATGTGAGCTCACTCTTGCTGTCTCACACACCCCACAGGTCAAGAACAGGTACCGCAGGATGATGCGCATGGAGGATGCTTGGATGTGTTCGTGAGAGGTCTAGGTCGTCGTCTCCCAGTCAACTTTGGGATTGCTGGACCGTTGTCTCCTTATAATGTAATTATTTATTTTGTATAGAACTCCTGTTATATATAAAGATGTGACATTCGATCCTGTGCCATGATTCATCATATGTGTGAGACTTGGTCCCAGCACACCTGGTGATTATGTTTACGCCCGGGTTTTGGACCCCTAAAATCCGGGTGTTACATATGCCTTCTTCTTCTCCCTCTTGCTCCCTTGTTCCTGGTCACTTTCATTATCGGGACAGTTAGCAATAAAATGACCAAGCTTACCGCATTTGAAGCATGAGCGCTTCTCCTTTGTCTTGGTCTTGCTTGGCTGTCCCTTGCGACCTTTAAGCGCCGTCTTGAAGCGCTTAATGATGAGGGCCATCTCCTCATTATTTAGCCCGGCCGCCTCAACTTGCGCCACCTTGCTTGGTAGCGCCTCCTTGCTCCTTGTTTCCTTGAGAGCAATGGGTTGAGGCTCATGGATTGGACCATTCAATGCGTCGTCCACGTATCTCGCCTCCTTGATCATCATTCTCCCGCTTACAAACTTCCCTAGAACTTCTTCGGGCGACATCTTGGTGTACCTAGGATTTTCACGAATATTGTTCACCAAATGAGGATCAAGAACGGTAAATGACCTTAGCATTAGGCGGACGACGTCGTGGTCCGTCCATCGCGTGCTTCCGTAGCTCCTTATTTTGTTGATAAGGGTCTTGAGCCGGTTGTAAGTTTGGGTTGGCTCCTCTCCCCTTATTATTGCGAATCGTCCAAGCTCGCCCTCCACCAACTCCATTTTAGTGAGGATGGTGATGTCGTTCCCTTCGTGAGAGATCTTGAGGGTGTCCCATATCTGCTTGGCGTTGTCCAGGCCGCTCACCTTATTGTACTCTTCCCTGCACAAAGATGCTAATAGAACAGTAGTAGCTTGTGCATTTCTATGGATTTGTTCATTTATAAGCATAGGGCTATCCGAGCTATCAAATTTCATTCCATTCTCTACAATCTCCCATATGCTTGGATGGAGAGAGAATAAGTGACTACGCATTTTGTGACTCCAAAATCCGTAGTCTTCCCCATCGAAGTGTGGAGGTTTGCCAAGAGGAATGGAAAGCAAATGCGAATTCGAACTATGTGGAATACGAGAATAATCAAATGAAAAGTTCGAATTGACCGTCTTCCTGTAGTCGTTGTCGTCGTCCTTTTGGGAAGAAGTCGACTCATCGCTATCGTCGTAGTAGACGATCTCCTTGATGCGCCTTGTCTTCTTCTTCTTCCCATCTTTACGCTTGTGGCCCGAGCCCGAGTCAGTAGGCTTGTCATCCTTCGGCTCGTTGACGAAGGACTCCTTCTCCTTGTCGTTGATCACGATTCCCTTCCCCTTAGGATCCATCTCTTCGGGCGATTAGTCCCTTCTTGAAGAGAACAGCTCCGATACCAATTGAGAGCACCTAGGGGGGGTGAATAGGTGATCCTGTAGAGACTTAAACTTATAGCCACAAAAACTTGTTAAGTGTTAGCATAATGACTGCCAAGTGGCTAGAAAGGAGTCTCAGCAAAACACAATACCACAAGAGATCAAACACAGAGATGACACAGTGGTTTATCCCGTGGTTCGGCCAAGACCAACGCTTGCCTACTCCACGTTGTGGCGTCCCAACGGATGAGGGTTGCAATCAACCCCTCTCAAGCGGTCCAAAGACCAACTTGAATACCACGGTGTTTTGCTTTGCCTTTCAATATCCCGTTTGCGAGGAATCTCCACAACTTGGAGCCTCTCGCCCTTACACTTAAGATTCACAAAGAAATACGGAGTAAGGGAGAAACTAGCAACGCACACAAGACTCAAAAGCAACAGCACGCACACAAGTCGCAACAAGAGCTCGCAACACAACTCAATGAGTCCACAACTCAACCAGAGCTCTAGATGCTATCACAATGAACCAAATGCGTGGAATCGATGTCTTGGTGCTTAGGAATGTTGTAGGAATGCTTGGTGTTCTCCTCCATGCGCCTAGGGGTCCCTTTTATAGCCCCAAGGCAGCTAGGAGCCGTTGAGAGCAATTCTGGAAGACTGATCTTGCCTTCTGTCTTCGGGCGCACCGGACAGTCCGGTGCACACCGGACACTGTCCGGTGCCCGATTTCTTTCCTTAAATGGCGCAGCCGACCGTTGCAGATCTGGGAGCCGTTAGCGCACCGGACAGTCCGGTGCACACCGGACAGTCCGGTGCCCCCTTCCGACCGTTGGCTCGGCCACGTGTCGCGCACGGATTCCGCAGCCGACCGTTGGCCCGGCCGACCGTTGGCTCACCGGACAGTCCGGTGCACACCGGACAGTCCGGTGAATTTTAGCCGTACGCCGTCGGCGAATTCCCGAGAGCGGCCACTTCGCTTGAGGCAGCCTGGCGCACCGGACACTGTCCGGTGCACCACCGGACACTGTCCGGTGCTCCAGACCGAACAGCCTTTTGGCTGTACACAGCCAACTTTTCTTTGACTCGATTTCTCCTGTTTCAAGCACTTAGACACAATATATTAGTCTTCAAAACAATGTACTAAGGCTTAGAAACATACCTTTACTCTTGATTTGTAATATGTCCATCCATGGGTATAGATTCACATTTAAGCACTTGTGTTGGCACTCAATCACCAAAATACTTAGAAATGGCCCAAGGGCACATTTCCCTTTCAATGAGCCACTTAGGGAAGCAATGAAGAACATGCCAATTGGAGCTATCAAACCAAAAGAAGATGAAGAAGAGGTGCAAAACATTGACAGGCCTTCTTCATCAAATGTACCACAAGATGATGAAAAAGATGAGAGGCATGCAATGAAGATACATTTGTCTCTCATGAACAAGCAAGGGTACAAGCCGAAGATGTTGATGCTCCAGGATCTTCTTCCCAAGTGGTTAACAGGAGAAATTCATCACTACTTCAAGCTCATCCTCAAAACCAAATCATCGGGAGTCCTTCACAAGGGGTTATTACTCGATCCCATAGACATGCTTCTTTTATTGAACATCACTTCTTTGTTTCTTGTGTTGAGCCTACTTGTATAGATGAGGCACTACAGGATCCGGACTGGGTGAACGCTATGCATGAAGAACTTAACAACTTCACCTGTAACCAAGTTTGGACCCTGGAGAAGCCCCCACAAGATGCAAGAATCATTGGAACAAAGTGGGTGTTCAGAAACAAACAAGATGATCAAGGTGTGATTGTAAGGAACAAGGCAAGACTTGTTGCAAAAGGGTTCTCTCAAGTTCAAGGCTTAGATTTTGGAGAGACCTTTGCACCGGTTGCTCGATTGGAAGCCATCCGTATCCTACTTGCATATGCATCATGCTATGATATAAAACTTTATCAAATGGATGTAAAAAGTGTTTTTTTAAATGGCTTCATAAATGAACTTGTATATGTTGAGCAACCACCTGGATTTGAAGACCCTAGATATCCTAACCATGCTTACAGGTTGTCCAAGGCGCTATATGGGCTAAAGCAAGCTCCAAGGGCTTGGTATGAGCGCCTTCGTCACTTCCTCATCGAAAAGGGCTTCAAGATCGGGACCGTCGACACAACTCTATTCATAAAGAAACATAACGGTGATATTTTCATTTGTCAAGTATATGTTGATGATATAATCTTTGGCTCGACAAATGACTATGATTGCAAGGAATTTGGTGAGTTGATGTCGAAAGAGTTCGAGATGTCAATGATTGGTGAGCTGACGTACTTCCTCGGCTTTCAAGTCAAGCAAATGAAAGATGGTAACTTTCTCTCACAAGAGAAGTATACCAAAGACTTGTTGAAAAGGTTCAACATGGAGAAGTGCAAACCAATCAAGACACCTATGCCAACAAATGGACATCTCGACCTAGATGAGGGAGGTAACCCAGTTAATCAAACTCTCTACCGTTCTATGATTGGTAGTTTATTGTACCTTACCGCATCTAGGCCCGATATCATGTTTAGTGTCTGCATGTGTGCTAGATTTCAATCTAATCCTAAGAAAGCTCATCTTCGCGCTGTTAAGAGAATTCTTAGGTATCTCAGGCACACCACAAGCGTTGGTCTGTGGTATCCCAAAGGAGCTACTTTTGATTTAATTGGCTATTCCGATTCGGATTATGCCGGTTGCAAAATTGATAGGAAAAGTACTTCTGGGGGATGCCATCTGCTTGGTAGATCACTAGTTTCATGGACATCCAAAAAGCAAAATAGTGTGGCCTTGTCAACCGCCGAAGAGGAATACATTGCCGCGGGTGCTTGTTGCACACAGATTTTATATATGAAACAAACTCTTCTAGACTATGGCATAGTTCTAGAAAAGGTACCTTTGTTGTGTGATAATGAGAGTGCTGTTAAAATTGCTAATAATCATGTACAACACTCTCGCACCAAGCACATTGATATCCGTCATCACTTCCTTAGAGATCATGTTGCTAAAGGAGATATCATTTTAGAAGGAGTGAGGTCAGAAGATCAATTAGCGGATATTTTCACTAAGCCACTTGATAAGACCCGCTTTTGCATGTTGAGGAATGAACTAAATATTCTTGATCTCAGAAATTTTATGTAAAATATCAAATGGTGTTGTCAAGCTTGCATTGCATGTTTAAATTTCTTGTATTGCATCTAGGGCTTGTCTAACCTAGTTGAGATAACCGCCAACAAAGCGAGTGAAAAAGCTTAACTCGGATCAAACTTGACAAGTCTTAGTTTTAAGCTTTTAGCACTTAAATTCTTACTTTTTATGCAATTGTTGGTTCTTGAAATATGCATGAGGTACTGCACTTAGGGGGAGTATCAAAACTCAATTCACTAATGAAAACCCCTAGTGCAAGGCCAAAATGCAAATTTCACCATTTGCCTATTTTCTCTAAAAATTATCTAGCCTATGGCAAAATATTTTGAAAATTATGAGAAAAGTATATGGGGGTGCCAATACCTGTTCCAACAAGTGTTATTTTGTGTGTTTATAAGTTGGGATTTGGTTTGGTTGGGAACTAGATAGAAAAATTCAAAAAATCCAAATTTCCCCTCTGTCTGGGCTCACCGGACAGTCCGGTGTGCACCGGACACTGCACTGTGCAATGTCCGGTGCACCGGCAGCCGCGCGCTCAAAATCCTTTTTCTTGTGCGCTGTCCGGTGGTTCACCGGATAGCTACTGTGCGCTGTCCGGTGTGCACCGGACAGGCACTGTAGACTGTCCGGTGCGCCCATATCACGTTTTTAAAAAATCGCCTCCAGCCCGAAGCCGAGCTAGAGACCTTCTCCATTTCTCTCTGACTTCTCTCTGTCTTTCTGGCGACCACCCTCTGCTCTCTGCTCACCGGCGTCCACCGTCTCCGGCCGTGCTCCGGCGACCTCCAGCCGCTGCGCTCGTCCCTTCTTCCTCTGGTGAGCTGCCCTGCACCTCTTCCCTCTCTCTCTCCATTTCGCTGAACAGTGCTCCCCTCTCCACCCCTTTTGTGCCCAAATCCAATCTCTATCAATTCCTGTGAATTCCAGTGACACCAAGTGGTCAAATGTGTTCCTTTGTGTGCCTTGAACATTCTTGTAGGTTCTCAGCTCCTTAGGGAGGGTTTCACAGCCTCTAATAGCCATTTCACCGAAACCCTATCACTCTGCACACCACGTGCTCGGTGAAATGCCCAAACCAGCCAAAAATGCTCCAATTGAACCCAAATTTTTCAGGCACCTTCACAACACCTCTAGTAACATATTCGCACAATTTCACGCCCATTCGATATTCCAGGCTTTAATTTCACCAAATTCCCCGTTTTAAGCGATCGTTTCCGAGCCGAGTGCCCAAATCTCATTTTCTTCGCCTAAATTCAAACCAAGCACACACTTCACTCATATTCACCCATATAAACATATTCGTGAAGTATCGGCTCCATTCCATGTCATTTCGTTCCTCAATTCAAATTCCAAACCTCTTATGGCACTTTTTATCGTTCAAACGCCGTTTTCACGACGTTTGACTTCTCGATCGCCATTTCTCTCATTTTGTGTGCCATATTTATCTGTGTATGTATTTATTCACATTTCATATACTTATGACTATGTGACTAATACGTGCTCACCTCTTCTGTCATTTCAGTGACCTTGACTGCCCGTGTGCCGTCTCCTGTCCTACCTGGATCGTCACCTCTCGTGTGCGCTTTCCAGGTAGTCATCTCATCCTTTGATATTCTATCAGAAATTATCAACCTGTGCTTAGCCTCTCTCTCTCATTTGCAGTCGTCAGGTCAGGATGCCACGCACGAAGAATGTGTCGGCGTCAGGGGGAGGCGATGATGAGGATCCTCGTCGCCCCTTCAGGTAGGTCAAGGGCAAGACAGTACACTTGGAGCAGCAGAAAGGCCGCAAGAAGCGGCGTATGGATAGAGCAGCCCATGCAGCGGCAGCAGCAGCAGCAGCCGCTGCGTAGGCCGAGCTTGGAGATCAGCCTTAGACACCTTCAGATCAGATTGCATACCGTGTTCGTCGTCTCGCCTCCCGGTCTCGCTCGTCCACTACCACCACTGCTTCAGCTTCCACTCCTCCTCCCACTTTGCCTGCCCCTGTCACCCCTGTTGCACCATCCACCACCTCCACTACACCAGCTTCCACTGCTCCTACTCCCACTCCTGTTTTCGCTCCTCCTATTCCACCTGCTCGCTTCTGGGACCGCGATGAGACTGAGGTGCGACCTCTGGCTGCAGATCCCAGGATATTTGACCTTCAGCGTGCTACAGCGGCACGGGTACGCAGGTTCAGGTACATACCCGTGGAGTCTTGGTTACCGGCTCAGAGGGACCCGGCTGCAGTTGACCTTTTCAGCACCAGGATTCAGGAATCCTTCTTCAGGGCACAATTGTATGCACAGATTGCTCTGCGAGTGCACTGGCTTTTGGACCTTCCAGCTTTTCTGCTAGCTGCCGGTGCTGACTCTGAGGTACACCTCTCATATCTGCCCGGCCTTCTGACTCTTTTGACTACCAGCGGCAGGTATGTTGAGGAATGGGTCCGAGTATTCTACTCGACTGTATGGATCGACCCTGACCATCACTGGATGAGGTTTCGTTTTGAGCGAGAGGATGTCACTGTTACTGCCAGCCAGATTCGCCAGGTCTTTGGATTTCACGAGTCATCGACTCGTCTTCACAGCTTATGCTACGGCACCTTTGACCCTCCTCGTCGTCCTCACGGCGGTGTGGCTCCGGGTACAGCTCACGTCGCGGCTCTGTTCCGCCCGCCCTTCTCAGATGGGCCGCGACGTTCACCGGCAGATTTCACTACAGCAGCCAAGTTCTTATTTGAGCTTATCAGACGGACTCTTCTGCCAAGGATGGGATACAGGGAGGCTACCACACATATCCAGCTCTGGCTCCTTGGGGCCCTGGTCTCTCACTCTGAGTTTGACGTTGTTGATTTCCTTATTTGTGAGATCGAAGACACCGTTTTGGATGGTCTGCGTGCCCGTCGACAGCTGCCGTATGCTCACTACCTATGTCACATTTTTGCTCAGCTGATTCGACCTCCATAGTTCTAGGGCACACCTGAGGCCTCACGCCTTGTCTTTGGGTCCTACCGTCCTGCGCCTGAGGCTCCTGTGCCAGCTTCTGCTCCAGTTTTTGACACTTAGACCGAGGATACTGCACTTCATCAGTTTGAGGCTCAGGGCACAGCAGATGATGATGATGATGATGATTTTGGGATTCTGCCTCCGCCTCCTATGCCTCCACGCTCACATGATCATGAGGCTGGGAGTTCTCATGCTACCCCTGCTGCCCCTCCTGCCGTTGACCGTGCTTTTGCTTCGATTCTCCAGACACTTACTCAGCAGCAGGCTCACTTGGCAGCCGAGCAGACCCGCCAGGCAGCAGCCCATCAGCAGTTATCCGAGAGGATGCTCTCGATGTTTCAGACCATACAGGACAGGCAGGATTCTCTTCAGCAACAGCTTCTTCAGGATCGGGCTGAGAGTAGGGCGTTCATGACTCTTATGCTACAACACTCTGGTATATCGATTCCCCCAGTTCAGTCAGTCCCGCCTCCTCCTCTTCAGGCTCCTGTTGTGCCAGCGCTTCAGCCAGGACCCCTGTTGGTCCTTCTTCCTCTCCACTCCGGCCGGTCACCCTGGCTTTCACGTCACCAGTCTTCAGCTCCGTCAGCCCTCAGCCGTCAGTGCCTCCAGCTTCTGATGTTCCCACTACTGCTGTGGCGGTGTCTGTGAACACTTCTTCGGCTCCGGCAGCTCCAGTTGCGCAGCTTCCGTCCGAGTCAGTACCAGCTCCAGCTTCTACAGTAGATCCTGGATCCGAGACTGACTCTGACCCCCAGCTAGCGTACGCTCTTCTGCCTCGACCGCGACCGGATGCGCCTCCGCCGCCTCCTCCCACTTCTGATGTGTAGGTTTGAGTGCCCTTTTGGTGTTTGACGCCAAAGGGGGAGAGATATGAGTTGTGAGAGCTAGGGGGAGTTACAAAGTTAGTAGAGAGTCATTTTGATGTAATATATGTGCTTGTTACTCTCTGTACTAGCTTGGTGCTTTTGGCTCACAAACTCTATATATACTCTCGATGCTTATGATTGACTGTGTGTATTATGTTTTCACCTTATATGTTATCACCAGTCTTTTAAGTTCTTGTTCATCAATTTGATTTCACTTTTACATGAACAAGAAACTCATGTTGTGTATGCGCTCATTCTTATTATTATGGTACACATTCTTTCTGTTAAAGATTACTGAGTATAACTAACCATCTTCTCTATTGACAGAAATTTCAAAACAAACTACTCTCACAAATCTTGTAGGGTTGTCATCAATCACCAAAAAGGGGGAGATTGAAAGCATCTAGGCCCCTGGTTGGTTTTAGTGATTAATGACAACATAATGTTATATGTGACTAACGTGTGTTTTGCAGAGACAATTGGTAAGTTAGGTCGCATTACAGGTAGAAGTACTACATTTGTGAAAACAATCCCGAAGATAAGAACTCGAAGCGACGGCTAAAACGACGAAACAAAATGTGAAGGACTACGAAGTTCGAGTGTCAAGGAGATGTCGACACTCGTGATTTAGTTAGGTCTTTTATTCTCTTTTAGCCGTACTATAAAGAGGGTTTGTCGATGAGTAGTTTGACCAAGAGAGTTCTAGTGTAGTGTTGGTGCACAATCACACTCACATACAGTGCTATCTGTCGCTCTAGAACTTACTCACAAGTTAGAACGAAAACCGATTTGAAAATCAGCTGAAAAACAAGAAATAGGGTTTCTGGCCTTGGGACACCGGACTGTCCGGTGTGCACCGGACTGTCCGGTGCACCCTCTGCCAGGTGGGGCCGAGGTGGCCCTGGGAAGAGTTTGCTCCCCCAGAAACCCGAGAGCGCCTGTTTCGAAAATGAATTTTAGTGGCGCACCGGACAGTGCACCGGACTGTCCGGTGTGCACCGAACAGTGGCTATTCACTGTCCGGTGTGCCATGAGTCCAACGGCTAACTGTCAGAACTAGCCGTTGGCGCACCGGTGGCGCACCGTTGGCGCACCGTTGGCGCACCGGTGGCGCACCGGACTGTCCGGTGCGCCAGTGCGCAGCAAAATGCCTATAACGGCTAGTTGGTGGGTGAGGGCTATTTATACCCCCTCCACCCACCATATTCAATGTCTTGCACCCCACATTTATTCCAGCACATTGCTAGAGCATTACAAGCACCAAAAGCCTAGTGAGGAGATTAGAGAATCTTAATCTCGCATTTGTTCCTCATTAGCGCTAGCGAGAGCCACCTAGAGCACACACCACTTGCATTAGGCTTCTCTTGGTCAAGCGAAAGTCTACGGCTTGTTACTCTTGGTGATCGGCATCACCTAGACAGCTTGGTGGCGTTGGGAGCTCGGTGATCACCGTGAAGATCTTGTTGGTGACCCGACTCAAGTTTGTAAGCGGTCTCGAGGGATCCACCGCGCCGGAGTGAAGGATCATCTCGTAGTGAGCACTTGGTTCTTGCGAGGACCAAGGGGGAGCGATACCCTTGCGCGGGTGCTCCAACGAGGACTAGTGGAGAGTGTCGACTCTTCGATACCTCGGGAAAAATTGGAGGAGTCTTCTAAACCTTGCTTTACATTCCGCACTTAATTCAAGTACTTTACATTGTGTATTTGTTTAGCAAGTATTTGAAGTATTGTCTTAGCTCTATTGTATTTCTAGTATTATTATCTTAGTGCTAGTTGTTGGGGTGAAGTTGGGCTCTTGCTTAGCTCTTGCTTAGGTTTTAATTAGTGTTGATTTTTAGAAAAGCCCAATTCACCCCCCCCCCCTCTTGGGCATCGTGATCCTTTCAGTTACAACGATGTCGTTACTGCTTACAGTCTTCTTGACAGCACTCCAGCAAAGTAACACCTTGCTCAAGATCTTGCTCTAGCTCTCAGTACCACTTCCCCTCTCTCTAAAACCTTATAAATTTGCCTCTACACAAACTAGAGAGATACACAAGAGAGGGTGAGAAAAATTTGATCACTTGATGCATGGACTTGTTTTGTGTCCTACAAATGGTCTCCTAGGGATCCCTTTTATAGTCTCAAGGGAGCCCTAGCTGTTGCCTCTTCCAAATAGAAGTTGCTAGAAAAGTTTCCCTGGTTGTGGGGGCACCGGACTGTTCGGTGTGCTTTCGCCCAACGATCAGTGAATCCTTAATTGGC
The DNA here is from genome assembly GCF_902167145.1 of Zea mays. Classification (NCBI taxonomy): domain Eukaryota; kingdom Viridiplantae; phylum Streptophyta; class Magnoliopsida; order Poales; family Poaceae; genus Zea; species Zea mays. The sequence continues at coordinate 22,955,546 of NC_050099.1, read as the reverse complement.
CACCTTCCTCTTTTGTAGGGCACCGAATTGTCCGGTGCTAGCATCGGACTATCCGGAGTTCCAATTTGCCCATTGGTGCCTGCTGACGTGGCCAACTAGCAGTTGCCTGAAGACAACTGGAGTGTCCGGTGACAGGGCTTGGACTATCTAGTGCATGGTCCCGTACTATCCGGTGTTTTTAGCTGAGATACCCGAGTTGGGCAGTTGGTCGCCCAGGACATTGGACTATCCGGTGCACACTGGACTGTCTGGTGAGGTGCACCAGACTATCTAGTGCTACCCAGACAGCAACACTCTTATGTGCTTTTCCTCCTTTTCTTCTCCATTCAAATCTTGGGAGGGTCTTCCTGTTATTTAGACAAACATAGTTAGAGTACACATGAATTCACTCAGTCCTAGAATTAACTCTTTTCAAATCTTCTCCCAACTTTTCTATTTCACCTCAAACAGAGCTCTAGACGACACTTTCTCTATAAACATGGTTAGAGAGCAAAACCAAAGTGCCATATGCGTAGTAGAAGGTGTATGCAACATATTTGAACTCTCAAACCTACATACTTAACATTCTTCATCGTTTTGCTCCTTTTGGCCTGTTTGAGGTCGATGTTGAACTCCAAAACTCCAAGTCGCCATGACTTTATCTTGTTTGCGATTTATGAGCTCCAACATCCTATAAAGGTCATGTAGAACATATCCAAACACAGGAACAACCCAAACTAAAAGTCGGAATGAACTTAGCTCTTTTGGGTTGCTTCCATATTCTGGCTTTGACACTACTCCTTCTGCTATTGACCTTGCTCTTCATATTGAGCTTGATCTTGAGCCTTATGACTTACAACACATAACTATAGATGTTACCTCATTGGTTGTAAGTCATGTCCTTAAGTAGTGATCCTTGATGCACCATAACTCCTATCAACTCGATCATCCTTGACTTTGCAAGTCTTCTTCACCTCTGGCTTTGGGTTCCTCGGCCTCCTTAACATTCTCCCGTGCACTCGGTACCTCGAAGCTCTTCTTGCTTCCATCCTTGGCTTGATCAATTGCATGTTTCCAAGATATGAACATCGAAACTCACTTAAGCAATAATCTTCTTCACTCGTGATGTCCTCAACCATAATCAACTCAGCCTTTGAACCATCACCCTTGAACACTTGGGTTAAACTTTACATGCTTTACACTAAGCACCTATCCAACACTTAACATACCTGTCTGTACTTTAATTGGGTTGTCATCCAAACCACCAAAACCCACAAGAGAGCTTTCACTAGCTCATATATTCCAAGTTTTTCTCCCTTTTGGTTGGATTTGAGTTGATTCTGACTTAGAAACTAATTTGTTGAATTTATGAACATGTGAATCAAAGACTAGGCAAACTAGTTAGTCTGAATGGTTGTGATCGTCACCAAGCACCAAAACCAATTAGAGAAAATGGTTTAAGGCTATTTCCCTTTCATCTTCCTCCATAGTGGTAGTTTTTCTTGATCATCTGATCGATCGCCATGGTCGGTAATTATCACACCTCAAAATTTTCTCTTTTGAACGTGATTAGAAACACTAAATAGACTAATTAACTTAACAATTTTGATAAGGTTTTCCTATTTTTAGTTTGTTAGTTTTCAACTGGTGCTAAATCAAAATGGCTTTTATACTTTTTAAAAATTAATTTCACTAAGACGCTACAGCACGTTGGATGCTTAACTTATATGAGTGAAAAACAAATTAAAACTTTGTGATTAAGCCTTGAATACGTTTTTCTCTACATTTGAAAGTAAAGTTTCAAAAGGTTTATTTAGAATAAAAAAGTTTCAAATACAAGTTTAGGTTTTGGTTTCAAATGGTTGAAATTTTTTAAATAAATGTTAAAGTATTTTTTGATAATGGTTTAAAATTTATTTCCAAAAAAAACGTGAATAATGTTTGTAAATTAAGTTCCAAAATGGCTTGATAAATTAAGTTATTCTAAGTCCGGATTAGTTTGAAAGTAGTTCTGAAGTGGTTTTAAGATCAAAGTCTAAATAGTTTCCAGCATGGAGTTTAAGAGGGGTTTTGAATTATATTCTAAAAGTTTAAAACCAAATAGTTTAAACTTGTTTTGACGTAAAGTTTGAAGATGTGTGTGTCGAAAGATAGTAAGTGGTTTTCAAAGATGAGAGTTTTTCATGTTTATAATTCAATAGCTTAAGCAATGTTCAGAATGGAAGCATGCGGAATTAGAAAAATGCTTTCGAAAGCATTCACGGGCCCATATCCTTCAAAAGGACAAAAACAATCCAGTGTCCTTTGTTCCCCCTTCTTATCATTTGAGCCCAGCACTCGAGCTCTATCGGGCCGGGCCATCCTTCCGAAGCGCCCCTCCTCGAGCCTGTTCTTCTCCGCGCCCCCTCCTTTATTCCTCCCTGGACCACAGCCCAAGTTTCAGCAGCAGCTCGGCCCGCATGTCTTCGGTCTCCTCCTCTCTGTCTCCGTGCGTGCCGGTCGCTATCTGTATGGTACTAATGAGGGCATGTACAGTGAAGAGATACCAAAACGGTTCTCCAACCACAGAAGACAACTAAGAGACTCTATTATACAATGGAGTGTCTCTAAACGTAGTCTATTAATAAATACAGAATTAAATGTATTTGTATAGCATCAGATCGATAGAACAGACGACAAATTCGTACAGTGGGAAGTGAGGCGTCTGTTGTTACTTGGTTTACGAGCCAGAGGCGTCTCTTCACGGAGAGACGGCTCTAAGTTTTTTTTTGCAAATAACCCACTAAAACACTTTAAGAGCCCCCACATTAAACACCACTGTACATGCCCTGAAAAGCCAAAGGTCCAATTGTATCTTTAATGATTCGATCCACTAGCTAACCACCTGATGACACTACTACTATTGCAACATCTGGAATAGCTGGGTACAGTCCTGAAAGTCTGGGCCGTGCCCAATGGGCCGGCCCGAGCACGACCCGCGAAAAATGAAACAAAGCACGGCCCGACACGGCAGATTTAAAATCGGGCTAGCACGGCACGAATCGCGGGCTGGGCCGTGCTTGAAATGTCAGCCCGTCGTGCTACGAGGCCCGGCACGTCGCTGTGGGCCGGGTTCGTGCCGGCCCGGCACGAAACAGCACGGTGATTCACCGCACACCGCAGATCCAGTTACGCAGGCTCATTCGGTCATTCATCTAACGGCTACCGCACGCGATTAGGGTTTCCTGTTTCCTACCACTCCCCTCCGTCGGCCGCCGCCATCTATTCATCTACAGCACGCCCAGCGGCCTAGCCGCCCAGCTTCCGGCTCCAGCGGCCAGCGGCGGATGAGTTCACGAGCTGCTCAACTCCATGGCTGGCCGGTGATCGTGGATTCCAGCTACTCGTTCCTTTCTCTCGTTGTTTGCTCGGTTGGTGCTGGAGGCCGACGCCTTCTCCGGTTCTCCCTCTGCTGGTGCTGGAGGCTGGCCGCTGGAGACCGCTGGAGCGCCGTCGCAGCCGGCAGCGTCCACGAGCTAGAGCGCAGCCGCAGCGTCCACGTCTTCTCCCTCTGCGGATGAGTTCACGAGCGTGCCGTGCCTGGGCTAGCACGGCCCGATGAAAGCCCACCGTGTTTTAGGGCCGTGCTGGGCCTTATTTTTACTCACCAGGCCCGGTAAGGCACGGCCCGATTCTATTTCGTGCTTGCTAGGCCCGACTAACTGAGGCCCGAAGCACGGCGGGCTCGTGCCGGGCCGGCACGGCACGGCCCAAGTTGCAGCACTAGCTGGGTATGTGTATGCACAGCTTGCAAATTATATGACCTACAGTAAACAGACGTACATGTGTCGCCGTGTGGTTGGTCATTGGCGTGTGATGGAGCCTCCTGCATGTCGGTCGGGCTGATGGTCTCGTATGTTCCGCTCACCTAGTCACGTGTTCAAGCAAATTGACGTGTTCATTCGATTTAATCTTAGGTGCCGTTTGGGTTTACGTATTTACTATTAACTTGTAACGTTAGATCATATTTATTTAAGTTCAAACGTGATAAGATATCACACTAAAAATAATATCGATCTATTTAAACTTGTTACTACTATTACTTATGCTCGAGTGTGAATAATTATTGTTATCATTTACGTTATATTTCGTTAACCAAACAGTAACAAGTGAATTCTCTAACGTTGGCTTTCTATCAGCCCCGGTCCTATGATTTTGAGGGCCCCCATGCGAACTCATCGTTGTAGGCCCTCTAGACTATAAAAAAATTCTATATTATGCAGCAGAACATATTAATACTTCATAAATAAATGATGATGTGTATTGAAATTAGTTTTTTTAAAAAAATCTAAGAAGCTAGATAATATACATTGATACAAATTAGCACTTCGCAGGTTGAAAAATAAGAATGACGATCGCCGAATAACTTAAATTATGATTGCTCGACCATGCGTGTCTGGAGGCTAGCGCAGTGGTGCCCAGCTCCCTGGAATTCTAGAGGGTTGGATCGGCGAGATGGCGAACGATGATCACGTTGAGAGTGTGGTCTCATAGACGCTCTGGGACGTGAGCGTGACGACTAGGCAGTGGGCAACGCGTGCCACGTTGTCCGTGTGCGTGGTGCATTCGTGTGCTTAGCCCTCCCGTCCTGTTGGTTACCTATATTATTGTACTACTAGCATATAACTCGTACTAACGCTATGTTCCTGTGAAGAGGAGGAGAGGGGTGGACGATGACGGTGGTAGCACGAGGGGATGGATTGATGGCGGTGGGAACGCGAGGAGAGGAGGGCCAAAGGATGATCAAATACTACTGTTCGTTAGATTTGAGTGAGAAAAATAGATGATGTTATTTCACGATATAAACCGTTAATTTTGATGTTATGTTAAATATGAGTGCAATTTGTTTGATGGATTTCGTAAATATTACAGATGTGTGGGTTATTTGATTGAATGAGTTTTGTAAAGTATAAACTAGTGTATTATATAGTGTTATAGATACTAAATATTAGGCCCCTAATAATTTTGGGCCCCGGCCGTCGCCTCCCTTGCATTCACATACCGTATGATTGGATGGGTGTTTGCGCGCAGCCTGGCTCACGGCAGCCTGGTCTGCCGCATACGAGCGATTTTTGCGTTTCTGCAGATGCAATTAAATAAGCCTACAATGCACCGGTGCGTGCGAGTTCGGCCTCCTAGATACACTATGTGTTTGGTTGCCCGTACTAGGAGAGCCAGACTCTTTAGACGCATTGACTATGGATCAGCACGTGTTTGGTTTGTTGTATCTAGGAGGCCGAACTCGCACGCACCGGTGCATTGTAGGCTTATTTAATTGCATCTGCAGAAACGCAAAAATCGCTCGTATGCGGCAGACCAGGCTGCCGTGAGCCAGGCTGCGCGCAAACACCCATCCAATCATACGGACAACAAACCAAACACGTGCTGATCCATAGTCAATGCGTCTAAAGAGTCTGGCTCTCCTAGTACGGGCAACCAAACACATAGGCTCGGGGCCGGCCCTGCTTTCTATGCCAGCTAGCGAAACACAGGCTTCACGTACTGCCCGGTGCCTGGCTGTGCTAACCTCGCCGCGGAGCAGCACGTACACGCCGACCCCGTGCGTATTCATTGCTTTCCGCCGCTAGTCTGCCGCCGCCGCCGCCGCCGCGCGCTTTGACACCTCAAAGCCCGCCAGGCGCGGCCATCAATTGTCTGCCGGTGCAATTCAGCCCGGACCGCCGCACCGCAAGCACACGCTGCCCCTGCCAGGCTCACGGACGGGCCGGATGCCGGACGACGCATACACGCTATGCTACGCCTGCGTTGGCCGTTGGATGTGCCATGCTGGACTGCTGAGACGAACTCATTAGTGATATCCACGTGGAGGACGGCGCGCGGTGTATGATAGAAATCAATGTGTTTTTTGAGGAACGAATTAATCGTAGAACCGTCTCTGACTAACTCAAGTAGTTGTCAATAATTAGAGAAACCGAAGTTTTGGTGAAACCAGGATGCCTTTTGCCTTCCCTAGATGCATGTTTATATATGGAGAAATCCTAAGAGGATTACAATGGTTGTTACAATATATGAACTAATTGATCCGATAATATCTCATCTCTCTCTCTCTCTCTCTCTCTCTCTCTCTCTCTCTATATATATATATATATATATATATATATATATATATATATATATATATATATATATTATTGATAACATCTATTAGTTACAAGAGATAAGGATAACTAACTTATCTTAACACGCCCCCTCAATCACAACGTTGCTAAGTAAGATTGTGTTTGAAATTTTCCAGCTCTCGAACAGGCAAATGTTTTGTGAATCCATTTGCAACTTGATCTCCTGATGGAACAAAATCAATGTGAAGTAATTTTCTTGCCACTCTTTCTCGAACAAAGCGATAATCCACTTCAACGTGTTTCATACATCCATGAAAAACTGGATTAGTAGATAAATACTTGGCACCTATATTATCACGCCACATTATTGCCTGTTGAGAACTTTGTATACCAATCTCCCAAAGTATTGTTTGAATCCACATTACTTCTGCAGTTGCATTGGCTACAACATTGTATTCGGCTTCAGTACTTGATCACGAGACCGTTGGCTGTTTTCGTGCACTCCACGAAACTAGATTAGATCCCAAAAATATTGTGAATCCTCCTGTAGACCTATCATCAAGACAACCTGCCCAATCTGTATCTAAAAAAACACTCACAAGTAATGATGAAGTCTTGGAAATTTTCAACCAACCTTAGTGCATGACTTTAGATATCTCATAATTCTTTTGATGGCTGCCCAATGCAGGTCAGTTGGAAATTGTAGAAATTGGCAAACTTTATTGACTGCAAATGAAATATATGGTCAAGTAAGAGTTAAGTATTGTAGTGCTCCAACAACACTTCTATACTGTGTTGAATCGTCCATTTCCGAAGACTTTCCATTGGCCAGAGACAATTTTTCACCAACATACATGGGTGTGGTTACCGATTTACACGATGACATCCCTAATTTTTTCAAAATATCATTCGCATACTTAACCTGAGAAAGAACAATACGATCATTTACCTTGTTCACTTTAATTCCCAAGAAGTAATGAAGATCTCCGAGATCCTTGAGCGCAAACTCATTACCAAGCTTGTTTAATAAAATTGATATAGCATGAGAGGATGAGCTTGTCATAATAATATCATCAACATACACAAGAATAAACATCTGAACACTATCTTTGTTTAGAAAGAATATAGAATTATTTGCTCGATATATCTTGAATCCTAGCTCTAATAGTTTAGTACTAAGTCTGGAGTACCATGCACATGGAGCTTGTTTTAAACCATATAGGGCTTTGTGCCTTTGTTCAATATGTAGTCAAAATTAGGGTGTATTTTTCCTCATACCTGGGGGTTGACGCATGTAAACTTCTTCTTCTAGGTAACCATGAAGAAAAGCATTTTGGGCATCTAATTGTCTCAAATTCCAACCTCTTGAAACATCAAGACAAGATAATTCTTATAGTTGCATGTTTAACCAAAAGAATGAAAGTCTCATCATAATATATCCCATATCGTTGTTTAAAACCTTTAGCAACCAATCTAGCTTTATATCTGTCTAGACTACCATCTGCCTTTCTTTTAATTTTGTAAACCCATTTACAGTCTATAATATTTCTACCTTTCAGAGGATGGACGATGTGCCATGTTTAATTCTTAACTAAAGCACTTAATTTTGTATCAATAGCAGTTTTCCAATTTTTATCCCTGAGAGCTTTAACTATGTTACGAGGTTCTCCAGCAGAAGTGAGAAGCCCATACCATCAGTACGAACCTTGGGTTTCCATGTGCCATCATGCAGTCGTGTTGGAGTCCTAATGTTCTCTAGTAATGGCGATCCTTGCTGGTGAGATTGACCCTAATCTTCTCCTTGATCTGCTGCACGTGATCCAGCCGGTGCGGAAGATCCTGCAGAGGTTGCGTCTACAGAGAAGTCAAGAGGAACTAGAGGTGCACCTGTGCACGTTTTAGGTGTGCTTTGACAGGGTGATCTCCCAAATCTTGCTGTAGCGCCCTGGTCACATCTTCCTGTAGCGTCATGTTCATGTATTGTAGCGCTCTGGTCATACATGGGTGCACCCTGAAGCGGCAAGTCACATCTTGCCGCTACACCATCACATATTGCTGGTACACCCTGCTGAAGTGGCAAGTCACATCTTGCTGCTACACCCTGGTCGTGACTCTACGCCTCGGCAGGTATGGGAGAATTTCTCGGTTCATCGTTTCTTGCTGAGGTAATCTGATTTGCTGTGTCAGGTGGATACTGTTCGCCCCCTGAGTCTTGTACACAATTCTTTGACGCAGAAACTGGATTACCAGGGTTAGGAACATTAGTTACAAAATCATTATCCGTATCCGCAGAGCGTGTAATAGGGATCAATGAAGGTGGTAGAAGGAGAATTTTCGATCTCAATCGCGCCCCGACATTTTTATATAATTTAGAGAAAGGAAATAAGGTATTATAAAAAATAACATCCCCAGAAACATAGATCCTCCCCCATATTAACTTCAAGGCACTTAAATCCTTTGTGAAGGTTACTATAGCCTAATAAAACACATTCTTTTGAACGGAACTCAAGCTTCTTATTATTGAAGGGGCAGAGATTAGGCCAACAAGCACAACCAAATATTCGCAAGGAAGAAAATTTTGGTTTTACTAGGAATAGTTTTTCTAGGGTGTTAGAAAATTGAGAAGTTTGCTAGGCATGTGATTTATAAGATAAGTTGCAGTAAGGAAAACTTCATCCCAAAATTTGAGAATCATACATGCATGGGCTAGAATGGATAGACCACTTTCAATGATGTGTCTATGTTTTCTCTCGGCAGATCAATTTTGCTGATGAGTGTGAGGACATGAAACATGATGGGATATGCCAAGCTTAGTAAAGAAGGGATTGAGTTACTCGAATTCACCACCCCAATCGCTTCAGACAGTGATGATTTTATTGTTAAATAGACGTTCAACAAGAGCCTGGAATTCTTGAATTTTTTGATACACGTTGAAAGCATCTAGGCCCCTGGTTGGTTTTAGTGATTAATGACAATGTAATGTTATATGTGACTAACGTGTGTTTTGCAGAGACAAATGGTAAGTTAGGTCGCATTACAGGTAGAAGTACTACAGCGGTGAAAACAATCCCAGAGATAAGAACTCGAAGCGACGGCTAAAACGACGAAATAAAAGGTGAAGGACTACAGAGTCCGAGTGTCAAGGAGATGTGGACACTCGTGATTTAGTTAGGTCTTTTATTCTCTTTTAGCCGTACTATAAAGATGGGTTGTCGATGAGTAGTTTGACCAAGAGAGTTCTAGTGTAGTGTTGGTGCACAATCACACTCACATACAGTGCTAGGTGTCACTCTAGAACTCACTCACAAGTTAGAACGAAAACCGATTTGAAAATCAGCTGAAAAACAAGAGGTAGGGTTTCTGGCCCTGGGGCACCGGACTGTCCGGTGTGCACCGGACTGTCCGGTGCACCATTTGCCAAGTGGGCCAGGCTGGCCCAGGGGAAGGCCTCCCCGGGCAGCAAAACCCGAGCGCGCCTGTTTCAGAAGTGAATTATAGTGGCGTACCGGACAGTGCACCGGACTGTCCGGTGTGCCATGAGTCCAACGGCTAACTGTCAGAACTAGCCGTTGGAAACGACCGTTGGCGCACCGGTGGTGCACCGGTGGCGCACTGGACTGTCCGGTGCGCCCGTGCGCAGTAAAATGCCTTTAACGGCTAGTTGGTGGGTGAGGGCTATTTATACCCCCTCCACCCACCATATTCAATGTCTTGCACCCCACATTTATTCCAGCACATTGCTAGAGCATTGCAAACAACAAAAGCCTAGTGAGGAGATTAGAGAATCTTAATCCCGCATTTGTTCCTCATTAGCGCTAGCGAGAGCCACCTAGAGCACACACCACTTGCATTAGGCTTCTCTTGGTCAAGCGAAAGTCTACGGCTTGTTACTCTTGGTGATCGGCATCACCTAGACGGCTTGGTGGCGTTGAGAGCTCGGTGATCACCGTGAAGATCTTGTTGGTGACCCGACTCAAGTTTGTAAGCGGTCTCAAGGGATCCACCGCGCCGGAGTGGCAAAGGATCATCTCGTAGTGAGCACTTGGTTCTTGCGAGGACCAAGGGGGAGCGATACCCTTGCGCGGGTGCTCCAACGAGGACTAATGGAGAGTGCCGACTCTTCGATACCTCAGGAAAAATTGGAGTCTTCTAAACCTTGCTTTACATTCCGCACTTAATTCAAGCACTTTACATTGTGTATTTGTTTAGCAAGTATTTGAAGTATTGTCTTAGCATTATTGTATTTCTAGTATTATTACCTTAGTGCTAGTTGTTGGGGTGAAGTTGGGCTCTTGCTTAGCGCTTGCTTAGCTTTTAATTAGTGTTGATTTTTAGAAAAGCCCAATTCACCCCCCTCTTGGGCATCATGATCCTTTCAATTGGTATCAGAGCCTTGTTGCTCTTAGATTAGCTTAACCGCTAAGAGTTACGATGTCCGGTGGGGATGGACCTCCTCCCGTTTTTGATGGTGACGATTTTCCTTATTGGAAAATTCGTATGGAAGCGTATTTAGAGGCTATAGACATTGATGTCTATAAAGCCGCCACACAAGGATTCCCTGAACCTAGAGATCGCACAAATCTTGTAGGTGATGAGTTTAATTATGAAAAATGGAATGCCAAGGCCAAAAACACCCTTTTTAGAGGCCTCTGCAAAGATGTGTTCAATAGAGTAAGAAATCATAAAAATGCTCATGATTTGTGGATGGATATTTGTGCTCTACATGAAGGAACTAGAAGTGAGCGTGAGGAGAGATATCACATTGCTATGAGAAAGTTAAATTCTTTTAAAATGCTTGCTAATGAAAATGCCAATGCTATGTACTCACGTCTCAATATTCTTGTAGAGGAAGTAAATGGATTGGGGCTTACTCAAATCTCACAACCGGATGTTGTGAGGAAGATTCTCAGTGTCCTCCCAATAGACAAATATGGACACATTGTCACTGTGCTACATCAAATGGATCTTTCAGTTACCACACCTACACAGATTTTGGGAAAGATCAATGCTCATGAGATGTACATGCACATCAACGACAAAGATGAGTCATCTTCCAAAAGAAAGGATTTGGCTCTCAAAGCAAATCAAGAAAGAAAAGGAAAAGCAAAAATACAAGTTGAGGAAGAATCCTCAAGTGATGATGACCTTGATGCTAACATTGCCTTGATGGTAAGGAAGACCACCAAGATGTTGAAGAAGCTCAACAGAGAAGGCATCAAATTTGATTCAAGAAAGATGAAATTCTTTTCCAACAAAAGAAAGCCCATTTCTGAGATGGATTGCTACAACTGTGGAGAGCTCGGTCATCTTGCTCATCAATGTAACAAGCCCAAGAAGAACAAGTTCAAGGGCAAGAAAGAAGATGACAGCGATGATGAAAAGAAGGAAAAGAAATTCTTCAAGAGGAAGGATGGGAAGCAAAAGAGGTTCCACAAGAAGAAAAATGGAAAGGCATATATTATTGGTGATTGGCTCACTGACATTGAGTCATCAAGTGGATCTTTTTCAAGTGAAGAAGAGAATGATGAAAAAGTTACCGCCATCGCCGGGGACTTCTCTTCACCACCACCATCGCCATAATCGACTTCTCACCTATGCCTCATGGCTAGAGGTGAATGGAAGGTACAAATGATATTGATATTACTGATGATAGTGATAGTGATAGTGATGAGGAATTTGCTTCACCTTCATATGATGAGCTAGCTGACTTGCTTAAAGAATATACTCAAATCATTAGAAAGTCAAAAGCTAAATGTGATAGGTTGAAAAATGAAAATGAATCTTTAAATGCCAAATATGACATAGTTATGAAAGCTAGTGATGAAATGAAAGAAGAAAACAAAACTATGTCATCAACTGTAAATGAGCTCACAACCTCCCTAAAAGATGTTAAGGATAAATGTGACAAATTAAATGAAGCTAATAGGGAATTGCAAGATAGACTAGTAAAAATCAAGGAAAACTATACTCAGATTAAATTTGATCATGATAATCTTCTTGTTGAAAATGAACTTTTATCTTGCAAAACACATGAGGCTATTAACCCTATTGTTAAGATTGATGTAGCAACCTCATGTGATGATTTGAGTCAAGGAGAGCAAACTAGTCTACATGCTGAATTGACTGAAAAAGTTGAAGTCTTGACTTTAGACAACCAAAAATTGAAGAGATACTTGACTGATGCAACTATTAGAGGAAAGGTTGCTATTGAGAACAATGATTTCAACAATGAGTTGGCAGTGGATAATGAAAGGCTTAAAAATGAGGTCAAGAAACTTAAGAATGAAAATGAACATCTTGCAACAAGTGTGCAAAAGTTCAACAAAGGCCAATACCTCCAAAATGAGTTGCTTATGAACACTGTCATGAAAAACAACAAGAGTGGTATTGGATACAATGCTTTTGTGCAAAAGAAAGCTACTACTCAATACAAGCCTAAGCAGACTCACAAGCCTAGCTTTGAGTGTGGAAATGAAGGTCATTTTGCCCACAACTGCAAAGCCAAACCACCAACTCCCTTGCCTAAGCACTCAAGACCATTTGCTTTCAATGCTCATTATGTTCTAAGAAAGGTTGCAAATGGAAAGGTCAAAGTTACATTCCTAGGTACACCAAACAAGAGTAGACCTAGACAAATCTGGGTTGCAAAATCCTTGATTGAGAGAGTCACTGGTCCTATGCAATATAGGGCCCTCAAAACTCAAGCTTGATTTGTCTATGGATGTAGGTGAACTACAAGACCGATGGGAGCCATTGGGTTATTGACAGTGGATGCACACAACATATGACAGGCAACCCACAGATGTTCACCTCACTTGATGAGAATGTTGATAGACAAGATAAAATCACATTTGGAGACAATTCAAAAGGAAAAGTGCAAGGACTTGGCAAGGTGGCAATTTCAAATGATTTATCAATATCAAATGTTCTCTTGGTTGCACCTTTGAGCTTCAATTTATTATCAGTGGGTCAACTCTGTGATCTTGGACTTCAATGCTTATTCACTCCAACAGAGGTTATTGTATCAAAGATGGATGATGAATCAATGGTGTTCAAGGGATTTAGATACAACAACCTCTACTTAGTGGATTTCACTTCAGAAGATGCAGACTTAAGAACTTGCCTCTTCACCAAAGCTTCACTTGGATGGCTTTGGTATAGGAGGCTTGCACATGTTGGGATGAGCACACTCAAGAAGGTATTAAAGAAAGACATGGTTAGAGGATTAAAGGATGTGGTGTTTGAAAAAGACAAGCCATATAGTGCATGTCAAGCTGGAAAGCAAGTTGCTAATACACATCCTACTAAAGCTTTCATGTCAACATCAAGGCCACTGGAACTACTTCATATGGATTTATTTGGACCTACAAATTATGTAAGTGCCGGTGGCAACCTCTACTGTCTAGTTATTGTTGATGACTTCTCAAGATACACTTGGGTGTTCTTTCTCCATGACAAATATGAAGTTGCATCTATATTCAAGAAGTTTGCCAAGAAAGCACAAAATGAATTTGATTGCAAGATCAAGAAGATTAGAAGTGATAATGGCAAAGAATTTGACAACACCAACATTCATGAGTACTGTGATGAAATTGGGATCAAGCATGAAGTATCTGCAACATACACACCTCAACAAAATGGAGTTGTTGAAAGGAAAAATAGGACCTTGATCACACTTGCAAGAACAATGATTGATGAGTATAACACATTGGAGAGGTTTTGGGCCGAAGCTGTCAACACTGCATGTTATGCATCAAACAGGCTATTTCCTCACCGGCTACTTGCGAAGACTCCCTATGAACTGCTAAATGGGAAAAAGCCAGATGTCTCCTTCTTCCGGGTGTTTGGGTGCAAATGCTACATCTACAAGAAACACCATCACCTAGGGAAGTTTCAAAGACGTTGTGATATTGGTTTTCTTTTGGGTTATTCATTAAAGTCCAAAGCATATCGAGTATTCAACCATGCCACTGGCGTGGTAGAAGAAACATATGATGTGGAATTTGATGAGACTAATGGCTCCCAAGGAGCACTTGAAAATCTTGATGATGTAGGTGATGAGCCACTTAGGGAAGCAATGAAGAACATGCCAATTGGAGCTATCAAACCAAAAGAAGATGAAGAAGAGGTGCAAAACATTGACAGGCCTTCTTCATCAAATGTACCACAAGATGATGAAAAATATGAGAGGCATGCAAATGAAGATACATTTGTCTCATGAACAAGCAAGGGTACAAGCCGAAGATGTTGATGCTCCAGGATCTTCTTCCCAAGTGGTTGACAGGAGAAACTCATCACTACTTCAAGCTCATCCTCAAAACCAAATCATCGGGAGTCCTTCAAAAGGGGTTATTACTCGATCACATAGACATGCTTCGTTTATTGAACATCACTCCTTTGTTTCTTGTGTTGAGCCTACTTGTATAGATGAGGCACTACAGGATCTGGACTGGGTGAATGCCATGCATGAAGAACTTAACAACTTCACCCGTAACGAAGTTTGGACCCTGGAGAAGCCCCCACAAGATGCAAGAATCATTGGAACAAAGTGGGTGTTCAGAAACAAACAAGATGATCAAGGTGTGATTGTAAGGAACAAGGCAAGACTTGTTGCAAAGGGGTTCTCTCAAGTTGAAGGCTTAGATTTTGGAGACACCTTTGCACCGGTTGCTCGACTGGAAGCCATCCGTATCCTACTTGCATATGCATCATGCTATGATATAAAACTTTATCAAATGGATGTAAAAAGTGCATTTTTAAATGGCTTCATAAATGAACTTGTATATGTTGAGCAACCACCTGGATTTGAAGACCCTAGATATCCTAACCATGCTTACAGGTTGTCCAAGGCGCTATATGGGCTAAGCAAGCTCCAAGGGCTTGGTATGAGCGCCTTCGTGACTTCCTCATCGAAAAGGGCTTCAAGATCGGGACCGTCGACACAACTCTATTCACAAAGAAACATAACGGTGATATTTTCATTTGTCAAGTATATGTTGATGATATAATCTTTGGCTTGACAAATGACTATCATTGCAAGGAATTTGGTGAGTTGATGTCGAAGGAGTTCGAGATGTCAATGATTGGTGAGCTAACGTACTTCCTCAGCTTTCAAGTCAAGCAAATGAAAGATGGTAACTTTCTCTCACAAGAGAAGTATACCAAAGACTTGTTGAAAAGGTTCAACATGGAGAAGTGCAAACCAATCAAGACCCCCATGCCAACAAATGGACATCTCGACTTAGATGAGGGAGGTAACCCGGTTAATCAAACTCTCTACCGTTCTATGATTGGTAGTTTATTGTACCTTACCGCATCTAGGCCCGATATTATGTTTAGTGTCTGCATGTGTGCTAGATTTCAATCTAATCCTAAGAAAGCTCATCTTCGCGCTATTAAGAGAATTCTTAGGTATCTCAGGCACACCACAAGCGTTGGTCTGTGGTATCCCAAAGGAGCTACTTTTGAATTAATTGGCTATTTCGATTCGGATTATGCCGGTTGCAAAATTGATAGGAAAAGTACTTCTGGGGGATGCCATCTGCTTGGTAGATCACTAGTTTCATGGACATCCAAAAAGCAAAATAGTGTTGCCTTGTCAATTGCCAAAGTGGAATACATTGCCACAGGTGCTTGTTGCTGTTGGGGACTTGTTCTCAAATGCTAAGAGTTAAGAACAAGGCAACATAAAAAATGTTAATCGTTAAAGTCCTTCGTCCTTCGAAGCATTATTTCCCTTAGGATATAATGATTTTCGGACGAAGGTGATGAAGAGCGTGCCTTCATAAGTTTATTATACAGTGACGAAGGATAAAATGTAGAGAATATAAGAGATAACATAAATAATTATATATTATTATCAGACATAGACATAAACATCTTTGAATTACAAATGTACCTTCAACTGGAAGGAGATGATAGTACAAGCGTGACGCAAAAAGCGAATGCCAAGTCAGCGTGAACAGTACGGGAGTACTGTTCACCTATTTATAGGCGCGGGACACAACCCATACAAAATTACATTCATGCCCTTTACAGTTGATAATAATTCTATAGTAATCTGTCGAGGTCTAAATAGCCTTTTCATCTTTAAGTCGGTTTCACTTTCTGCTGTCACGCCGAAGCTTTCCTGCTCACACCTTCGGCGCTGTATCGACCTTCGTATTATTCTGGTCTGCTGTGGTGCCGACCTGAGTCCGAAGATACCTGTTCACACATTATACTCCAGAAATAATGTTAAATCCTGTTTTTGAGGACCTTCGGATGCCGAAGGTCCCCAACAGTAGCCCCTCGCAATATTAATTTGTTTAAAATAATAAATTTAGATTGCGACATGGACGAAGGCTTTACGCCGAAGGTCCGAAAAAACACCTTCCCTTTGCTAGAATAGCAACATTCACTGACAAGCGGGGTCTTTCAATTTTCAACGCACTTGGCGTATAAATACGGTCATACCGCAAACTCATTTGACACGCTCTCTGGCCAACTGCTCTCGCTCACTCAATTTTTAGCTCTTGTGCACTAAGATTTGTTAAGCCTTTAGTTTTGAAGCTTCGGCTTTGAAAATAGTTTTTAGTGTTTCCGAAGATGTCTGAGGATAAGAAGACTGCTGTTGAGATGAAGCTGAGCCTGGACGAAGAGAAAAACTTGGGGTTTCTTATAGCGATGTCAAAGACCAATACAAAAAAAATCACCAAGGAGATTCTGGAAGGTTTGTCTGAAGATACTGGTGACAGTGACAGCTATGATATGGACAGTGGTGGTGAAGACTCCGAAGATCGTCCCTGGCGACCAAGCCATTCAGTTTATGGTAAATCAACTATCAAAGAGAATCATCTTGTCAACATGAGAGGAAGGTATTTCCGGGATTTATCCATTGTGAGGGCCGACGAAGGGGAAAAAACGTGCCCACACCCTGAAGAGAATGAAGTCGTAGTGTACCGAAGCTTTTTGAAAGCTGGACTGCGATTTCCCTTGAGCAGCTTCGTCGTGGAGGTGTTGAAAATCTTCGAAGTCTATCTTCACCAACTTACCCCCGAAGCAATCATAAGGCTGAATATCTTCGTGTGGGCCGTGAGAAGCCAAGGTCTGAAGCCTGATGCAAAAAGCTTCTGCAATATACACGAATTATCATACGAAACAAAACCTTGGGGTAAGGAACAGTATCACAATAATTTTGGCTGCTACAGTTTCGTTTCTCGGTCCGGGTCAAGCTGCCCCGTGCCAACCTTTCGGAAGAGATGGCCCGGCGACTGGATGACAGAATGGTTTTATGTGAAGAATGATCTGACAATACGAGAAGATATCAAAGGTATAATTATGCGCCCTATCTGGCAAAGCTTCGGCCTTCGAAGGCCGAAGGTTGAAATGAATGAAGCTGCCGAAGAATGCCAGAGGGCCTTCGGCGCAGTCTGCTCTTTCATTGGAACGAGAGACTTAGTACAAGAGCATATTGCCTTCAGGGTATGGCCGCTCGCGGAGAAATGGGAAATGCCACAAGAAACCGTAAAAGAGGCCGATGAAGGTGGACTTATCAGGTTGAAGTACACTTTTAAATTTGGAGATAAATTCGTTGAGCCAGATGATGACTGGTTAAAAAGTATTGAAAATTTAAGTGATGAACTGCTTGGGGCTTATTCGAAGGCTGAAGACACTGCAATGTCAGCAGCCTTCGGAGGCCGAAAAAAGAAGAGGCTGAATCGGGTATTTGATGCAATCGGGTTTGTCTACCCTGACTATTGCTATCCCATTCGAAGGCAGAAAAGGAAAAACACAACCTCCGCAAAAGAAGAAGCTGCAACTGCTCCTAGCGAGTCAGAACCGAAAAGAAAGAAGATAAAGGTCCTTACACATCGGCCGCGCTATATTGAACCAGCTTCGGTGCCTGAGTTTACTGGAGAAACTTCTTCAGCCACCGAAGCTGAAAAACCAGCTGAGCCAACCTTGCTGCCAGAAGTCGCAGAAACGGCCGAAGTGCCAACAAAGATAGAATTGGAAAAATCAAAGATTTTGTTATCAGAAACGAAAAAGAAGGCCGAAGCGCCGTCCACAGAAAAAATGCAAGAGGTAAAAGAAGCAACTGAGGGATCCAAAACATCAGAAGTTTTGAGTCCTGCAGCAAACATTGAGACAGTAAAAAATCAAAAAGTGCCAACAGTGACTCCGAAAAGAAAGAGAATGGCTAATGTGCTAGATGTACTAGAAATGATCAAATCTTCAAGCACACCTCCGAAGAGGGCTGTTGTCATTCCTGAAACAACAACTGAAATTTCTGGTTCTAAAGCTCCAGGGCAAGAGACTGAAGCCGAAGCTGGGCCCTCAGAGCCTGTAAAGATAAAATCCTTGGAAAGTGAGGCAGAAAAAATAACAAAGCCAACTTTTGTTGAAGAAACCGGTGTCATTACCCCCGAAGCATCCCCCAAAGTTCGTGATTATATTGTTCGTCATGCTTCGGGGAAAAAACTATCAGAAAAAGAAGAGCAAGAGGCCCAGCACTACGCCCAAAAACTGAAATATCCAAAGGGGGCGTTAATATTCAATGGCAGTGGAGAAGAAGACTTCTTGTATTGTCTCCCCGACAGCAAGGAAATTTCTGTCTGTCGGGAGATGAGCAGGAGCTTCGGATTCCCAACTTTAGAAGATGGGCTCTCGGTGCTATCGAAGAACGATCTGGCCGACAGCCTAGCTTACAATAGCTTAAAGGTGCGACAAATGAAATCCTTGTACTTTTTGTTGAGTCCAAAATTTTTCGTTTGTTTAAACCTATTGACGCAGACATATTTCTCTTTGCAGGGCCTGATACTTAGCAATGCCCTCAGGGCACAGAAAGATGCTGAAGACGAAGGGTGTTCTATAGCCCTGAGCAACCTTCGTTCCGAAGTTATTGAACTGAGGAACGAAGGTCTCGAAAAAGATAAAATGTTGCACTCATTGATAAATAAAATAAAGGAGGACGAAGCTGCTTTCAAAGGTCAAGCTGAAGCTCAGAAGCGGGAAATTGAAGATCTTCGGAAACAACTGGCCAGAGCCAAGGAAGAACGCATACTTGAAGAAACAAAGCGAGAACTCAGCGACCAATGGGCCGATCACCTAGAAATAACTGTTGAAGAGCTTCGTTCATCCAGAAAGAGATGCTATAACAAATCTATAGAGTGTGTTAAGAAGTTAAAAGCTAGCTTCGCCAGGGTTGGCGCCTTCTCAAGCGAAGAAAACTTTACGAGAGGCAATCCCGAAGGTCCCATCGAATGGATCGACCACGAAGCTGAGGCCTTTGAAGAAATTTTGAATAGCCGAGGAGATATATGTGCCTTCTCTGGTGCCAGAGGGATTGCCACCATCTTGGAGAAGAAGGGCTGCGAACATGTAAAAATTTTAGCACAGTCCGAAGCTGCTTTGTCCTTTGAAGATGCAAGAGATCCTTCGGCCGAAGCTAGTATAATTGGTGGAAAGTTTTTTACCGATATCTGGGATAATGGTGGCCGAGAAATGGCCGGAGAAATTATTCGAAGAAGTGAAAAGGGGCATTCACGATGCTAGAGAAGTAGTTGAGGCTGCTGAAAAGAGCGCAGAGGCCGAAGGTCATTTAGGTATTAACTAATAGTTTTTATTTTGTTGTAATCTTTAGACTTTAAGATTTGTTTGCGATTTGTAATAGCAATGTAGCCGTATCCTGTCTTACTTCAGATCCTGCTAAAACGTCTTCGGGCCCTCAGCCGAAAGGAGACGACGAAATTAAAAAGATGGCTGAAGATATTATGGACGAAGTCGTCAATCGGCTCCTGAACGAGGCTGCAGAAGTCGTTTTGAGAGAAGATTAAGTATTTTTATGAAAACTTTTGAAATGTAATATACTGTAACATTTTGTAACCCCAAATGTAATATATCTATTTTTGTTAGTCAATTCTTTACGATGCATGAAACTTTACACGTACCGCTTTTGAGTCTTTGACGAAAAAACACCTTCCCTTCTTTTCATGCTTCGTGAAGAAAAATTTATCTTTGTCACAACAATATCCAATGTTCTGATGAATAATATCCAGGCTTCGTGAAAATATTTTCCGAAGCTACACTTCCGAAGATCAATGATGTATCTTTTTGTGACTATGATTTCTCCCTTTTTTTCAAAGCGTTCTTCTGTAGATTGATAATGTATCCACATCTTGTGCCATGTGCAAAATGATGTATGATGCTTATGCTATGCGAAATGATGCGATGATGTTATGTTATGTGAGATGATGTTTATTCCGAAGGTACATTCGCATCCCTGCAATAAAACACAATCTTTTATAAGCCTCCCTTAGGAGCTTCTTCGCCTTTTACTTCAGCGGAATCAGCGTTTATTTTTCGCTGTAAGCCTCCCTTAGGAGCTTCTTCGCCTTTTACTTTCAGCGGTATTCGCGTTGACTTTTCGCGCTTCGCCTTTTACTTAGGCGGTATCAGCGTTGACTTTTCGCTGTATGCTCTGCATTCCCTTTGGAACGACTTTGGAGCAGAAAACTTACACTGCGCTCCCTTTGGAACGACTTTTTTGTGACTTCGGCAAACTTACTCTGCGTTCCTTAGAACGACTTTTTGTTGCTTCGAAGAATTTTCGATAGTTCGAAGGTCCTCTTTGTTATCACAAGTCTTTGGACTTTAATCAATATAAGCCTGTGAAGAAAATATATTTTCCTTGTAGGAATCAACGAAACTAATTACATGAAACCTAAACAATGTCCTTTATTACAGAAAATAAAACTGAATGAAAAAGATTGCTATTAAGGTAGGATATTTGTCAATAGATGTGCTTTGACTCTGGCACAGTGCTATTGACTGTACGAGCTTCGGACTGCTCTCTGAAGTCTCTCTGATGTGGAGCATACTGGCTCCCTTCTGGCTGCTGGCCTTGTTGCAACGGAGGTGGAGGCGGAGGCTGTTGCCAAGAAGCTTGAGGCTGACTCGCCGAAGCAACAGAAACTGCAGGGTGATTACCCACATATTCTGGAATGTAGGGCGAATGATACGAAGCTGTATGCATGACCTGCTTCGGCTGAGCTTGTTGTGCTGCTGCTTCAGCTATTTCCTTTTGCTTCTGAATAGTAACATGGCACATCCTGGTAGTATGGCCTTTGTTCTCACCGCAGAATAAGCAAAAGATTCTTCTCGGTTGATCGCCAAATCTTCCTCCAAAGCCCCTGGCGCCTCTGCCTCTTGGAGCTGGTGGTCTGAAGGAGCTTTGCTGTTGCCCCGAAGCCTGTGAGGAACATTGTGGCCTTTGTTGTTGGCTTCCTCTATCATCATTTTGTGTAGAGTTATGAATTGACCTCACGTGCCTCGTGTAGAACCTCCCTCCGAAGCCCCTGGTCATTTCAGAAAACCTGAAAGCCTCCTCCCTTCTTTGGCGAAAATCATTATCGGCCCGAATGTACTCGTCCATCTTCTGGAGCAGCTTCTCCAAAGTTTGAGGAGGCTTCCGAGCGAAGTACTGAGCTGACGGTCCTGGCCGAAGCCCCTTGATCATGGCCTTAATGACAATTTCATTGGGCACCGTTGGTGCCTGTGCCCTCAAACGCAAGAACCTTCGGACATACGCCTGAAGGTATTCTTCGTGATCTTGGGTGCACTGGAACAGAGCCTGAGCAGTGACCGGCTTCGTCTGAAATCCTTGGAAGCTAGTTAACAACAAGTCCTTTAGCTTCTGTCACGAAGTGATCGTTCCTGGTCGAAGGGAGGAATACCAGGTTTGAGCCACACTCCTGACAGCCATAACGAAAGATTTGGCCATGACTGAAGCATTGCCACCATACGAAGATACTGTTGCTTCGTAGCTCATCAAAAACTGCTTCGGGTCTGAGTGGCCATCGAATACAGGAAGCTGGGGCGGCTTGTAGGACGGAGGCCAAGGTGTAGCCTGCAGCTCAGCGGACAGAGGAGAAGCATCATCAAAAACAAAATTCCCATGATGGAAATTGTCATACCAGTCATCTTCGTTGGGGAAACCCTCCTGATGAAGATCTTGGTGTTGAGGCCTTCGGTGCTGCTCATCCTGGGCAAGATGACGAACTTCTTCAGAGGCTTCGTCTATCTGCCTCTGCAGTTCAGCTAGCCTGGCCATCTTTTCTTTCTTCCTCTGTACTTGTTGATGAAGCATCTCCATATCTCTGATTTCTTGATCTATCTCGTCCTCTGGTGGTGTCGGGCTGACAGCCTTCCTTTTCTGGCTTCGGGCCTCCCGCAGGGAGACTGTCTCCTGATTGTGGTCCGGTGGTTGCAGAGCTGCAGCCCCAGTCGCTGAAGCCTTCTTCGGCGCCATGACGAAGGTTTATGATCGCCGAAGTTGTTCAAAAAAACTGAGAGTGGAAGTGAGTTCACCGGAGGTGGGCGCCAATGTTGGGGACTTGTTCTCAAATGCTAAGAGTTAAGAACAAGGCAACATAAAAAATGTTAATCGTTAAAGTCCTTCGTCCTTCGAAGCATTATTTCCCTTAGGATATAATGATTTTCGGACGAAGGTGATGAAGAGCGTGCCTTCATAAGTTTATTATACAGTGACGAAGGATAAAATGTAGAGAATATAAGAGATAACATAAATAATTATATATTATTATCAGACATAGACATAAACATCTTTGAATTACAAATGTACCTTCAACTGGAAGGAGATGATAGTACAAGCGTGACGCAAAAAGCGAATGCCAAGTCAGCGTGAACAGTACGGGAGTACTGTTCACCTATTTATAGGCGCGGGACACAACCCATACAAAATTACATTCATGCCCTTTACAGTTGATAATAATTCTATAGTAATCTGTCGAGGTCTAAATAGCCTTTTCATCTTTAAGTCGGTTTCACTTTCTGCTGTCACGCCGAAGCTTTCCTGCTCACACCTTCGGCGCTGTATCGACCTTCGTATTATTCTGGTCTGCTGTGGTGCCGACCTGAGTCCGAAGATACCTGTTCACACATTATACTCCAGAAATACTGTTAAATCCTGTTTTTGAGGACCTTCGGATGCCGAAGGTCCCCAACAGTTGCACACAAATTTTGTATATGAAACAAACTCTTCTAGACTATGGCGTAGTTCTAGAAAAGGTACCTTTGTTGTGTGATAATGAGAGTGCTGTTAAAATTGCTAATAATCCTGTACAACACTCTCGCACCAAGCACATTGATATCCGTCATCACTTCCTTAGAGATCATGTTGCTAAAGGAGATATCATTTTAGAAGGAGTGAGGTCGGAAGATAATTAGCGGATATTTTCACTAAGCCACTTGATAAGACCCGCTTTTGCATGTTGAGAAATGAACTAAATATTCTTGATCTCAGAAATTTTATGTAAGATGTCAAATGGTGTTGTCAAGCTTGCATTGCATGTTTAAATTTCTTGTATTGCATCTAGGGCTTGTCTAACCTAGTTGAGATAACCGGCAACAAAGCGAGTGAAAAAGCTTAACTCGGATCAAACTTGACAAGTCTTAGTTTTAAGCTTTTAGCACTTGAATTCTTACTTTTTATGCAATTGTTGGTTCTTGAAATATGCATGAGGTACTGCACTTAGGGGGAGTATTCAAAACTCAAATCACTCATGAAAACCCCTAGTGCAAGGCCAAAATGCAAATTTCACCATTTGCCTATTTTCTCTAAAAATTATCTAGCCTATGGCAAAATATTTTGAAAAATAAGAGAAAATATATGAGGGTGCCAATACCTGTCCCAACAAGTGTTATTTTGTGTGATTATAAGTTGGGATTTGGTTTGGTTGGAAATTAGATAGAAAAATTCAAAAATTTCAAATCTTCCCTCTGTCTGGGCTCACCGGACAGTCCGGTGCACCGGCCGCGCGCGCGCCAGTTCCTCTTTCTCCTGTGCGCTGTCCGGTGGCTCACCGGACAGCTACTGTGCGTTGTCCGATGTGCACCGGACATGCACTGTAGACTGTCCGGTGCGCCCATACTCGGTTTTTAAAAATTCTTTCCCCTCTCGCGCCCGAGGCCAGGCAGTCTCTCTGCTCTGTTCTCTGCCCCTCTCTCGGTCTCTGGCGATCACTCCCTCGCCGGCGACCACCCCTCTCCGGAAATCTCTTCACCGGCGGCGTCCAAGTGCTTCTCCCCTTCCCTCTCTGGTGAGTATCCCCTTCTCTCTCTTTCCCCCTTTCTCTCTGAGCTCCTGCCACCAGAGAAGCCCCCTCTTTCTCCCCTTATGTGCCTTTTTCCAATTCTTGTGAATCCCTGTGAAACCTATTGGTAGCAAGTGTTCCTATGTGCTTCTTGAGTATCCTTGCAGGTTACTAGCTCCTTCGGGAGGGTTTTTCCACCCCACATAGTCTTTTCACCGAAACCCTAAAACTCCGCACGCCACGTGTTCGGTGAAATGCCCAAACCAGCCAAAAATGCTCCAATTGAACCCAAATTTTTCAGGCATCTTCACAATACCTCCAGTAACATATTCGCCAAATCTCACGCCCATCTGATATTCCAGGCTTTAATTTCACCAAATTTTCCGTTTCGAGCGATCGTTTCCGAGCCGAGTGCCCAAATTTCATTTTCTTCGCCTAAATTCAAACCAAGCACACACTTCACTCATATTCACCCATATAAACATATTCGTGAAGTATCGGCTCCATTCCATGTCATTTCGTGCCTCAATTCAAATTCCAAACCTCCTATGGCACTTTTTATCGTTCAAACGCTGTTTTCACGTCGTTTGACCTCTCGATCGCCATATCTCTCGTTTTCTGTGCCATATTTCTCTGTGTATGTATTTATGCACATTTCATATACTTATGACTATGTGACTAATACGTGCTCACCTCTTCTGTCATTTCAGTGACCTTGACTGCCCGTGTGCCGTCTCCTGTCCTGCCTGGATCGTCACCTCTCGTGTGAGCTTTCCAGGTAGTCATCTCCTCCTTTGATATTCTATCGGATATTATCGACCTGTGCTTAGCCTCTCTCTCTCTCCTTTGCAGTCATCAGGTCAGGATGCCGCGCACGAAGAATGTGTCGGCGCCAGGGGAGGCGATGATGAGGATCCTCGTCGCCCCTTCAGGCAAGTCAAGGGCAAGACAGTATACTTGGAGCAGCAGGAAGGCCGCAAGAAGCTGCGTATGGACAGAGGAGCCCGAGCAGCGGCAGCAGCAGCAGCCGCTGAGCAGGCCGAGCTAGGAGATCAGCCTCAGACTTCTTCAGATCAGATTGCGTACCGTGTTCGTCGTCTCGCCTCCCGGTCTCGCTCCTCCACTACCACCACTGCTTCAGCTTCCACTCCTCCACCCACTTTGCCTGCTCCTGTCACCCCTGTTGCGCCATCCACCACCTCCACTACACCAGCTTCCACTGCTCCTCCTCCCGCCTCTGTTTCCGCTCCACCTATCCCACCTGCTCGCTTCCGGGAGCGCGATGATACTGAGGTGCGACCTCTGGCTGCTGATCCTAGATTGTTTGACCTTCAGCGTGCTACAGCGGCACGGGTACGTAGGTTCAGATACGTACCCGTGGAGTCTTGGTTACCGGCTTAGAGGGACCCTGCTGCAGTTGACCTTTTCAGCACCAGGATTCATGAATCCTTCTTCAGGGCACATATGTCTGCACAGATTGCTCTACGAGTGCACCGACTTTTGGACCTTCCAGCTTTTCTGCTAGCCGTCGGTGCTGACTCTGAGGTGCACCTCTCATACCTGCCTGGCCTTCTGACTCTTTTGACTATCAGCGGCAGGTATGTTGAGGAGTGGGTCCGAGTTTTCTACGCGACTGTATGGATAGACCCAGATCATCACTGGATGAGGTTTCGTTTTGAGCGAGAGGATGTCACTATTACTGCCAGCCAGATTCGCCAGCTCTTTGGTTTTCATGAGTCGTCGACTCGACTTCACAGCTTATGCTACGGCACCTCTAACCCTCCTCGTCGCCCTCACGGCGGTGTGGCTCCGGGTACAGCTCACGTCGCGGCTCTGTTCCGCCCGCCCTTCTCAGATGGGTCGCGACACTCACCGACAGATTTCACTACAACAGCCAAGTTCCTATTTCAGCTTATGAGACGGACACTTTTGCCGCTGATGGGATACAGGGAGGCTACCACTCATATCCAGCTCTGGCTCCTTGGTGCCCTGGTCTCTCACTCTGAGTTTGACGTTGTTGATTTCCTTATTTGTGAGATCGAGGACACCGTATTGGATGGTATGCGTGCTCGTCGTCAGCTGCCATATGCTCACTACTTGTGCCACATTTTTGCTCAGCTGATTCGGCCTCCACAGTTCCAGGGCACACTTGAGGCCTCACGCCTTGTTTTTGGATCCTACCATCCAGCGCCTGAGGATCCTGTGCCAGCTTCTGCTCCAGTTTTTTACACTCAGGCCGAGGATGCTGCTCTTCATCAGTTCGAAGCTTAGGATGCAGCAGTTGATGATGATGATGATGATGATGATGATTTTGGGATTCCACCTCCACCTCCGCCTCCTATGCCTCCACGCTCACATGATCATGTGGCTGGGAGTTCTCGTGCTACCCCTACTGCCCCTCCTGCTATTGACCCTGCTCTTGCTTTGATTCTACAGACACTCACTCAGCAGCAGGCTCACTTGGCAGCCGAGCAGACCCGCCAGACAGCAGCCCATCAGCAGTTATCCGAGAGGATGCTCTCGATGTTTCAGACCATACAGGACAGGCAGGATTCTCTTCAGCAGCAGTTTCTCCAGGATCGGGCTGAGAGCAGGGCATTCATGGCTCTTATGCTACAGCATTCTGGTGTCTCGGTTCTCCCGGTTCAGTCTGCACCACCTCCTCCGCTTCAGGCTCCTGTTGTGCCAGCGATTCAGTCAGGACCCCCTCTTCCTTCTGTTGGTCCTTCTTCCTCTCCGCTCCGGCCGGTCACCCTGGCTTTCACGTCACCGGTTCTCAGCTCTGTCTGCCCTCAACCGCCAGTGCCACCAGCTTCTGCTGTTACCACTACTGTTGTGGCAGTATCTGTGACCACTTCAGTTCCGGCAACTTCTGCAGCACGGCCTCAGTCCGAGTTAGTACCAGCTCCAGCTTCTACAGCAGATCCTAAATCTGAGACTGACTCTGACCCCCAGTCGGCGTTCGCTCTGCTGCCTCGACCGCGATCGGATGCGCCCCCGCTACCTCCTCCCACTTCAGATGTGTAGGTTCGGGTACCCTTTTGGTGTTTGATGCCAAAGGGGGAGAGATATGAGTTGTGAGAGCTATGGGGAGTTAGAGAGTTAGTAGAGAGTCATTTTGATGTAATATATGTGCTTGCTACTCTCTGTACTAGCTTGGTGCTTTTGGCTCACAAACTCTATATATACTCTCGATGCTTATGATTGACTGTGTGTATTATGTTTTCACCTTATATTTTATCACCAGTCTTCTAGTTCTTGATTCATTGATTTAATTTCACTTTTATATGAACAAGAATCTTATGATGTGTATGCGCTCATTCTTATTATTATGGTACACGTTCTTTCTGTCAAAGATTACTGAGTATAACTAACCATCCTTTCTATTGACAGAAACTTCAAAACAATCTACTCTCACAAATCTTGTAGGGTCGTCATCAATCACCAAAAAGGGGGAGATTGAAAGCATCTAGGCCCCTGGTTGGTTTTAGTGATTAATGACAACGTAATGTTATATGTGACTAACGTGTGTTTTGCAGAGACAAATGGTAAGTTAGGTCGCATTACAGGTAGAAGTACTACAACGGTGAAAACAATCCCAGAGATAAGAACTCGAAGCGACGGCTAAAACGACGAAACAAAAGGTGAAGGACTACGGAGTCCGAGTGTCAAGGAGATGTGGACACTCGTGATTTAGTTAGGTCTTTTATTCTCTTTTAGTCGTACTATAAAGAGGGGTTGTCGATGAGTAGTTTGACCAAGAGAGTTCTAGTGTAGTGTTGGTGCATAATCACACTCGCATACAGTGCTAGGTGTCACTCTAGAACTCACTCACAAGTTAGAACGAAAACCGATTTGAAAATCAGCTGAAAAACAAGAGGTAGGGTTTCTGGCCCTGGGGCACCGGACTGTCCGGTGTGCACCGGACTGTCCGGTGCACCATCTGCCAGTTGGGCCAGGCTGGCCCAGGGGAAGGCCTTCCCGGGCAGCAAAACCCGAGCGCGCCTGTTTCAGAAGTGAATTATAGTGGTGCACCGGACAGTGCACCGGACTGTCCGGTGTGCACCGGCAGTGACTGTTCACTGTCCGGTGTGCCATGAGTCCAACAGCTAACTGTCAGAACTAGCCGTTGGAAACGACCGTTGGCGCACCGGTGGCGCACCGGACTGTCCGGTGCGCCCATGCGCAGTAAAATGCCTTTAACGGCTAGTTGGTGGTGAGGGCTATTTATACCCCCTCCACCCACCATATTCAATGTCTTGCACCCCACATTTATTTCAGCACATTGCTAGAGCATTGCAAGCACCAAAAGCCTAGTGAGGAGATTAGAGAATCTTAATCCCGCATTTGTTCCTCATTAGCGCTAGCGAGAGCCACCTAGAGCACACACCACTTGCATTAGGCTTCTCTTGGTCAAGCGAAAGTCTACGACTTGTTACTCTTGGTGATCGGCATCACCTAGACGGCTTGGTGGCGTTGGGAGCTTGGTGATCACCGTAAAGATCTTGTTGGTGACCCGACTCAAGTTTGTAAGCGGTCTCGAGGGATCCACCGCGCCGGAGTGGCAAAGGATCATCTTGTAGTGAGCACTTGGTTCTTGCGAGGACCAAGGGGGAGCGATACCCTTGCGCGGGTGCTCCAACGAGAACTAGTGGAGAGTGCCGACTCTTCGATACCTCGGGAAAAATTGGAGGAGTCTTCTAAACCTTGCTTTACATTCCGCACTTAATTCAAGCACTTTACATTGTGTATTTGTTTAGCAAGTATTTGAAGTATTGTCTTAGCATTATTGTATTTCTAGTATTATTATCTTAGTGCTAGTTGCTGGGGTGAAGTTGGGCTCTTGCTTAGCGCTTGCTTAGCTTTTAATTAGTGTTGATTTTTTAGAAAAGCCCAATTCACCCCCCTCTTGGGCATCATGATCCTTTCACACGTCAGACTTAAATTTTATCTAGTAGATCCTAATAAATTTACTATAATCATCCATAAATTTGACATAGTATTTGTGTCTACCAATAGACCCGGGAGCAGGACCCCAGACATCCGAAAAAGTACTAAAGGTTGAGATACAATAATGGACTTGGGATAGGGAAGCTAGTGGCTTTTTGCTTGCTGGCAAGGGCCACAAACATACTCTTTATTTGACTGGTTACAATGTGGAAGGTTGTAATCTCTAATGACTCTTTGGACGATCTACAATGCAGGATGTCCCAAACGATCATGCCATCAAGTGGTTGATGGCATATTGACTCCAAGAGCGACCTTTGTGAGCGAGGAAGATGGCAGCGGGTATAGGCCATGCCAGCAGTTTCCTTTAAGCAGTGTGGTACTCGTGTCCCGATCCTTTACAAGGAAAAACGTTGGGTAAAATTCAAGGAATACATTGTTATCTTTGGTAAATCGATGGACTGTTACTATTTTTTTAGCTTTAGGGACAAGAAGGATATTGTTTAGCGGAGCAGGTATGTAAATTAAACTAACTGATCCGATAAGATCTCACCTAGATATATGTATATCTATCTATTAGTTACAAGAGAGAAGGATAACTATATTATCTTAACAGTAGTAACAAACGTCTTGGCTTCTCTTGTACAAATATGACTTTGTTATATTGATCCGATGCTCTACATGCGCATTCACTTCTGCATTTATTAATAAAAATATATTTATAAACACTTCATGGTATAATATAGTCTTTTATTTGTATTTTGTGTTTGTAGAACAATTTTAGTCTTTCTACTGTACATGCCGTGTACATGCCCTCAGACTTATGTCCTCCAAACTCACCGTTTTGCATTTAACTCACAGTTTTGAAATACATTTATCCTGGTCAAATTTCATCCATCCAAAAAAAAACCGAGTCATCTCATCCGCTTAAACAAACGGACTACTTAAGATGATCATATTCGTATCCAAAAGTATGCACGGCATGATTCCATCTACCTTCACCTAAAGCAGAAACACGGCCATAGGTCACTCATAGCCCCTGTTTGTTTCAGCTTTTTGCAGCTTCTGGCCACCAAAAGCTGCTGCGGACTGCCAAACGCGTCAGCTTTCAACCAGCTTTTATAAAATTCGTTTAGGTAAAAACTATTCAAAATCAACATAAACATATAATCGGTTGATTTGTTGCAATAGTAGGAATCCGTCACTTTCTAAATCCTAAGCCCTATGAACATCTTTATCTTCCTCCGCACGTAATTCTAATAATACTTAGATTTTCCCCACAGCCAGATTCTCCTCACAGCCAGATTCTCAGAAAAGCTGGTCAGAAAAAAGCTGAACCAAACAGCACAATAGTCAGTCGACATCAGGCGATTTACACATGCCTTAGCCACTAAGCTCCTTCGCTGCCAAGTAGCGCGCGGCAGCCAAAAAGCTCCCCCCTTCCTTCCTTCCTTCCCGGCACCTGAAAAAAATCTCTGCACCGCACCAAAAAAGTTGCTACCGAGCACAACATGCCATCGGCCGGCCCCAGTACTGTTTGTTATTAACGTACAGTGAAAGCTCATTACAACAAGTTTAAACAGTTAAGAAGAGGAGCATCAATGTCTACGACGCAGGACAGACAGTACTGTGAACCATTGACTTTGTTTACGATACTGAAAAAAAAACATACTTTTTTGTTTGTTCGGGCGGCAGAGGGAGTTTTTTTATTCGAAGTATGATCCAGCGAACTAGCCAATACGTTAAGAAGAAGCGCTAATAAACAAGCGTAAAACCGAGGTAAATTCCCTGTGGATCACGACAGAGCGAGTCTCTCTCTCTCACGAAGGACAGGAGCTACTGCAATTCACTCGTTGCAGGCAGGAGCTACCGCACTCACTCACTCCATCAGGAGCAGTCGTCGCGCACGGCGGCGGCGGTCATCCGGAAGGCGCGGTCCCAGGCGTAGCGGAAGCGCGCGTCGGCGCCGGGCTCGATCCGGCGGCCGTCGGCGACGAGGTAGTCGCGGCCGGCGCGGCGGAACAGGCGCGGGTCCACGGGCACCGAGCTGGCGAAGCCCTCGGAGCGGAGGCGCACGGCGCGGACGGCGCAGCGGCAGGCGTTGCTCACCGTCACCTCGAACACCGGGTCGTACCCGGCCCTGTCGCCCGTGTTGGACTGCGACACCGTCACGCTCGACGCCGCGCACCCGGTGGTGGTGGCGGGGGTCGGGGTCGTCGTGTTCGCCGCCGCTGGCCGAGCCCCTGCACACGCACCACACCGCCGCCGTGCCATGTGGGTCAACAACCGCCACAGCCACCGCCACCACCATGCGGCCGGAAGAATCGCAGCAGCATAGAAGCTGTGTTATATACCTTGCGCTTGGACGAGGAACAGGAGGAGCGCAGGGAGGACAACCAGAACCAGCAGCTTGACGGAGGCGGACGACGACTGTGCCATAGGTTCTTTCTTCTTTCTGTGCACAAAGAAAGATTGTGGGTTCTGGGTCTTGTTGTGGCATGGAACGGTGCCTGTGATGCTACCCGGCCCCATTTTATAGAGCCAGCCACGACGACGTTGCATGCACAGCCCAGCCCAGCCCTGTCCTGTCCAGTTGCAGCTTGCAGGAGCCTTTACAAACTTGGCACTTGTGTTATTTGCTTTACGGCACACCTCTTTTGACGAAACTAACAACAATGAAAAGGCTTTAATACCCAGAGTAAGTAGTGCTTTGATCCTGGTGGACGGGCGGGAGCTACCTTTTCGACCTTGCTTGTAAAAAGAGTTTCGTATGTGTGTGTGTTTTATGGGCTCTAAAAGGATTGTTGTGAATGATGAGCATTGCGCTGTCTCCAAATGCCTATCTGGGAGCTGAGATTATCTCAAGCTTTCGTGCCATCATCACTCACATGAAAAGGATTAGCCGTCGTGTCGAGGTTATAAAAAGAATTATTACAATAAAGAAATGGCAAATGCTATAAAAACTGCCAAGTTCAGGGGGGTGTTTCAGCAACAAGCGGTTCAGATGTGTAAGAGTCCCTGAACTATCTTCAAACACGACACTCTCAGAGCCAATAGCCAGTCGATCAGTCAACTAGCTTCACACAACTAGGCTAGCACCATTGTTGCTGCAAGGGCAAGGCAATTTCCAGGCAGTTGTGTGGGTCTGAAGCTGACAGTTCATACTATACTAGCCACACGTCTGAGCCCTTGCGTCTGTTTCCGAGCACTGTAGTACGTATGGTCCACACGCTCGCATGTCTGGTGAGTCAACTGGCGAGTCTTCTTAGAATATCCATCGTTCCCATCCCTCTCTCAAAGCATCCAGCGGAGCAGTCAAGCTCCTAGCAGAGTCGTCGCCGAGTGTACTGAAGAGATAAGATTACTTGGCAGGCATTAATCTGACCTGTTTTTTTAACTGTCACCCTACTAAACTCTTCGCAAGACTTTTGGTTAGAACAACCAAATATTATGTCATCGACGTATATTTAGAATATAAACAAATCACCATCAACTGTCATAGTGAAAAGAGTAGGATCAACTTTTCCGATCTTGAAAGCATTAGAAATAACAAAATCTCTAAGACATCCATACCATATTTGGTGCTTGCTTAAGCCCCTAGAGAGCTTATAAATATGATCGGGATATCTTTCATCACTGAAGCCAGGGGTTATTCGACGTATACCTCCTCCTTGATTGGCCCATTAAGGAAGGCACACTTCACGTACTTTTGAAAGAGCTTAGAGTAATGGTGAGTAGCATAGGCTAATAAAATTTGAATAGACTCTAGCCTAGCTACAGGAGCAAAAGTCTCCTCAAAATCCAAACATGCGACTTGGGCATAACCTTTTGCCACAAGTCTCGCCATGTTTCTTGTCACCGCTCCGTACTCGTCTTGCCTATTGTAGAACACCCACTTGATTCCCACAACATTTTGTTTTGGACGTGGCACTAAGCTCTGGACTTCATTTATTTTGAAGTTGTTAAGCCCTTCCTGCTGGCTATCACCCATGGGCAGACCCAAGTAGGGCCGAGTGAGGGCACAGGCCCCCGCTCATTTCTAAGTACTAGGGTCTAGATTTTCATCAGAGGTCCCCTGCTCAGTCCAATTTAGATGCCCCTATTTTGATATTTTGGTGCTTGTCCTTACAAGTATGCCCTCAGTCATATTTTGTCCTGGGTCCGCCCCTAACTATCACCCAATTCGGATCCTGCAGTGCTTCTTATACCCTGAAAGGCTCAATGGAAGAAATAAAGGAGTAGTGCTCACAAAAATTAGCAGTACGTGAATGATTAGTTACTCTCTTGCTCATATAACCTAGGATTTGGTCCACTAGATGATCTCTTTGAATGGTGGAGCAGACTTGGGCCAGAGGTGCATGTGGTACTTCTTCCTCCTTGTCTTCATGTTCATGCGCACCCCCTTGATCCATGCCATCGTCTAGAGGTACATGTTCCTCACCTTGAGATGGGGGTTGCACAGTTTTTTAGGAAGAAGGTTGATCTTGTTCCTTTTGTTCCTGTGGTCGCACTTCACATGTTGCCATAGTTCTCATTGTGGTCGACGGAACCTCATTCTCATCTACATCATCAAGATCAACCTGCTCTCTTAAAGAGCCATTAGTTTCATCAAATACAACATCACAATTGACTTCAACTAGTCCAGAGGATTTGTTGAAGGCCCTATATGCCTTTGTATCTGAATCATAGCCAAGTAAAACCCTTCAACGGCTTGAGGAGCAAACTTTTAATGCATACCTCTCTTAACCAATATGTAGCATTTGTTCCCAAATACACGAAAGTAGGAAACATTGGGTTTGTTACCAGTTAGGAGCTCATATGTCATATTCTTGAGGAGGCGATGAAGATAGAGACGATTTATGGCATGTCAAGCCGTATTCACGTCTTTCGACCAAAACCGCTCCTACATCTTGTATTCTCCCAGCATTGTCCTCTTCATGTCATTGAGCATCCTATTCTTCCTCTCCACTATGCCATTTTGTTGTGGAGTGTAGGGAGCGGAGAACTCATGCTTGATGCCTTCCTCCTCAAGGTACTCTTCCACTTGTAGATTCTTGAATTCAGAATCGTTATCGCTCCTTATCTTCTTCACCATTAGCTCAAACTCATTTTGAGCCCATCTTAGGAATCGCTTGAGGGTTCCTTGGGTCTCATATTTATCTTGCAAAAAGAATATCCAAGTGAAGCGAGAAAATCATCAATAATAACTAGACCGTACTTACTTCCCCAGATGCTTAGGTAAGCAACGGGTCCAAAGGTACCCATGTGAAGTAACTCAAATAGTCTTGACGTTATCATTATGTTCTTGCTTGGATGACTTGTTCCCACTTGCTTCCCTACCTGACATGCTGGACAAGGTCTATCTTTCTCAAAACAGACATCGGCTAGTCCTAACACATGTTCTCCCTTTAGAAGTTTATGAAGGGTCTTCGTCCCAACATGTGCTAGACGGTGATGCCACATCCAACCCTTGTTTGTCTTAGCAAGTAAATATGCATCTAGATCAGCATTCTCTTTAGTGAAATCAATCAAATAAAGCTTGTTGTCTAATACACCTTTAAATGCTAATGAACCATCACTCCTTCTAAAGACTTTTACATCAACATTTGTAAAAATACAATTATAACCCATATGACATAACTGGCTAACAGAAAGCAAATTATAACCAACTGATTCTACCAAAAAGACATTTGAGATCGAATTCTCGGTAGTAATTATTATCTTACCTAACCCCTTTACCTTGTCTTTGTTTCCATCGCCAAAGAAGATCGTGTCATGGGAATCATTATTCTTGACATAAGAAGTGAACATCTTCTTCTCCCCCGTCATGTGGTATGTGCATCCGCTATTGATAATCTAGCTTGAGCCCATGAATGCATAAACCTGCAAAGAATTTAGGCTTAAATTTTAGGTCCCCAACTAGTGTTGGGTCATGTTAGGTTAGTTACATAAGCTTTTGGAACCCAAATGCAAGTTTTACTATTCTTGCATTTTGGTCCCACATTGGAAGCAACAACTCTATCATTCTTGCAACATAATACATAGGAAGCATCAAATGTGCGAAATAGCTTAGAAGCACCATGACATGCAATCATATCGTTAGGAGCATGAGAGACATCATGATTATTGCGTCTAGATTTACCATGAGCATGTGAAGAACTAGAAGATTCATTCATGGCATATGAAGAATAAACAACATCATGACGCATGGCAGGCATAGCATGATCAACATAAGCATCACGATGAACATTATGAGAAGCATTCTTAACATGAGCATAGATAAAAACATGGTTCTTTCTATCAAGTGAAGAATGAGAGCTACTAGCCATAGGCTCCTTCTCCTTCTTAATGAAGTTGGGGGCCTAATGGCTCTTTGTATCCTTGGCTCCCCCATGGAAGCCAAGTCCATCCTTTATGGAGGGATGTCTACTAATGGTGTAGGCATCCCTAGCAAATTTTATTTCCACAATCATCTTTGTAAGTTTGAAGCTGAGCATAGAGTTTAGCAATATCATCATTCAACCTTGAAATCATGGATATATGATCATTGCAAGCATCAATATCAAAATCCTTACATCTATTGCAAAAAGATACATGCTCCGAAGATGAACTAGAAACATTCAACTTTTCTATTCTAGCATTTAAATCGTCATTTGCACTCTTAAGGACAAACATGGAAGAATGACATGAAGATAACTCATAAGAAAGCATTTCATTCTTTTTAACTTATAGAGCAAGGGATTTTTCTACTTCTACAACCTTATCATTTTCTTCATAAATAAAATCCTCTTGCTTTTCTAGCAACCTATTGGCGCCCTGATCGCGGCTGTAAGGAAAATGGACCCCGGGCCATTTGGTTCAATAGATTTTGGTGTTTGATGATCAACATAACCTGTGGACTAATGTGTTTGCTAGTGTTTGTGTTTGTAGTTCACAGGATGCTAAAATTACTTGGACCAAGGCATTGAGGAAAGCAACACCTCAAAATAAGACATTATGAAGATCAAGTGAAGTCCAAGAAATGAAAGAAGTGTTGGCTACGGACTGTCTGGTCTGGAGCACTGGACTGTCCGGTGGCACACCGGCCTGTCCGATGCCACACGCCGGACTATCCATTGCACCAGAGAACAGTAGCCCAACGGCTAGTTCCAGGTGGCACTATGGAGAGAAGACCACCGGACTGTCCGGTGTGACGTACGGAGTGTCCGGTGTAAAAAGCCTGCACGCCAACGGTCGGCTGCAGTGTCAGACCATCGACTAGACACACCGGACAGTGAACAGTGTATTGTCCGGTGCACCACCAGACTGTCTAGTGTGCCACAAAGAGCACAACTTTTCTCCAATGGCTAGTTTTGTGTTGGGGGCTATAAATACCCTTAAACCGGCCATTCCAAGGTGTGGGAGCCCAAGCAACATACCAAGGCATATAGTAGACATTTCCAAGAACTCATACACCCAAGTGCTTAATAGAATCACTCGGTGATTAGCGTAGGTGCTTTGCAAAGTGCTTAGGTTAGTTAGACCGCTTTAGTGCTTGCTCTAGGTAAACCCTAGTTAGTTGAGTGAGTTTAGATAAACCACACAACCCCTCGACTCTTGCTCGAGTGATTGTAACTGTGCCGAGTGGGGCGAGAGTCTTGCGAGACAGTGACAACCACGTTTGTGTCACGACTGCCACCGTGTACCGGAGGGAACGAGGCCCACGACATTTAGGCCGGAAGCTCGATAGTGGAGACAGCAGGGAGCATCTGAGAGGAGCCGGAAGCAGAGCACCATTTGCGTGTGGAGAAGGCCCGCGGCTCTCTATGGAGTTACTCGACCGTGGTGCTAGGCCCTCGTGTGGGCTTCCCTTTGCGTAATGGCACCAATGAGGATTATTCGGGACCTTGCGTGGTTTCGGATACCTCGGTAAAAATACCGGCGTCATCCACGAGAGTTTTCATCTCTACATTGCTCCTTAGCTTCCGGATTTATATTAAGCATTTAAGTTTCAATCTTGTCTTTATACTTATTTGTTTAGATTGAAACTTTGCCATTGCGGTAGAGATAGCAACACTTAGACAAAACCTAGTTTGCACATTCTAGTTTGATTATTTGCATAGGTTTTGCTCTAGGGTTTTATTTGTGGCCTAGTTTAGAAGAAGTTTTAGAAGTCCTAATTCACCCCCTTAGGCGTCACATATTTCCTTCAATTGGTATCAGAGCCTGGTTTGGCTCTTTTCAAACGCTTTAGCTTCACCACTAAAAGAGTCGACGCTTTTTAGAGAAAGGGGATGGATACCCATAGGCCACCACACTTCGAAGGCACTAACTTCCCATATTATAGTGCTAGAATGGCTTGCTACCTAGAGACCGTTGATCTAGGTGTTTGAAGAGTCACTCGTCGCGGGATGAAACCCCCCAAGAACATCGAGAAAGCCACCATGAATGAGGAAAAAGAAATTCATCTAAATGCTAGAGCCAAAAATTGCTTGTATGAATCTCTTAGCTTGGATATTTTCAATCAAGTTTTTTACATTAAAACTGCTAATGAGATTTAGCTAAAATTGCATGACCTCCATGACCGCACAATAAATGTATGTGAGCAAAAACTTTGCCTAGTCTTAAATGAGTATAATTATTTTGCTATGAAAGGAAATAAGCTTGTTAGAGACATGTATTCTCGTTTGAATCTAATCATCAATGAGTTCAATTCTATTGGCATTAATAAGCTAAGTGATGCGGACATTATGAGGAAGATTATCTCCTTACTACCACAATAATGATATGGGAGCATCATCACTATTCTTCACAACATGGAGGACTTAAGTACAATGATCCCAACCATTGTGATTAGGAAAATCGTGGCCTTTGAGATGTCGCAAAAAATGTGTTGGGGAGAGGAGCCAACTTCCTCAAGCCCATATGCTTTTGCATGTGATGAAAGGAAGGGCAAAAAGAAGGCTCCCACTCCAAGTACCTCAAGTGAAGAAGAGGAAGAAGAAGAAAGTGATGATGGTGGATATAATCAACCATCAACATCATCCTCCGAGGATGAAGAAACAATCCAACGCGTTGGAAAGCTAATGGGGATGATCCGCAAGATTAATCTAATGGGTGTGCCCCTGCAGGTAGAGGATCTTTTCTTTAACATTGACAGGAAAAAGCAAAGAAAGAGAGGATGCTTCACATGCAGGGAGAAGGACCACTTCAGGGACAGCTGTCCAACTATGGCTGAACCCAAAAGGGGGAGGAGCAAAGGCAAGACGCTAACAAGTGTAAAAACTTGGGATGATTCTTCAAGCAAATATGAACCACCAAGGACACGCAGCCACCAGTCCTCATCACGGTCATCACGCAAATGCCTTATGGCAAGAGGTAAAATGAGTATTCCATCCTCTAGTGATGAAAGTAGTAGTGATGATGAAGGTGAGGGAAAGCCCTCCGTAGATGGGCTTGCGAAAGCCATTAAATTTTCCCAGGATGTTTGCACTAAGAAAAAGGCTCAACTTAAAACTTTGAAGAATAAGTTGATTAGCTCTCAAATGATTATAAATGTTTGCTAGAAAAAAATTGAAACATTTGCAAATTTGAATTGTGAGCTATCAACTAAAATTGAGCAATTAGAGTCTAGTTCTCCATCTACAGCTACCGATGATGGCCTTATTAAAAAGAATGAAAAACTTAAGGCTAAGTTAGCTAGCTCCCAAGATGTTATTGAAAAGTTGCTAGGGAAAATGGAAATTCTTAGCATACACAATAATGAGATAACTACTAAGCTAGAAAACATTGGTAGCACCCCAGGGGCATCTTTAGTTAAAATTCCTGAAATTATTAAGAAAGATGCTTCTACTTCTTGCTTTAATTTAATTGATAATTCTAACTCCTGCAATAAAGCTCTTGTTACGAATGTTGTCATAGAAACATGTTCGGACGAGATTGCAATAGAGAATGAGCAATTAAAGCAAGAGGTGGCTCGCCTTGGGAAAGCCTTGTATGACAAGAAAGGCAAAGCCAAACAAATCCAATCTCCACAGGATAACACCACTGTAGGAGTGAACAAGCCTGTGGAGGGCGAAACTGTGATTTGTAGGCTATGTCACAAAGAAGGCCACAAATCTTTCCAATGCAAGGCGAAGACCGGGGATAAGGAAAAGCAAAAGCTCAAGCAAAAGCCAACAAGCAAAAAATCCAACACATACATCAACAAGGTGGACAAAAAGGCTGATACACCTTACTTAATCAAGAAGAAAAAGAATGGAAAGGTGATAGCAATCAAGGCCAACAAGCAAGCCAACAAAGGAAAGGGGGCCAAACACATCTATATGCCAAAGGAAATTATTTCAACCATGAAGAGCACCAAGAAAGTTTGGATCCTGAGAGGGACATGAGAAGTTCGAAGGACTACGGGGAATTTGGAAACTTGGCAAAGTTGGGATGTATATCATGGGATACATCATATTGGATCAAGTTTATTGCCAATTGGGTTAGTGAATATTTTGGACCCAAATTTCCCCACCCATGACTAAGGTTACTAGATTTATTGTATTCCTTATTTTTAGATATGCGTATCTATTTTCTTGTATCTAGTTTTACCTTTCATGCCTAGTATTTCATTTGGTACTTACTTTTGATTAACAATGCATGCATACTAGGTAAATCACATGGTAGGATTGCTCGTTCTCAATTCATATTCTTGAGCAAACCTACGTGGTTTAAAATGTTTAATAAAGCACACCACATAGTTTATTTAGCATCCCTAAGTAAATAACACTAATGCTTCAAAAGCTTATATCCTACAATTGGTATCATTTAACTTTTATGTGCCAAAGTTCGGATTATGGATAATCTGCCCCTCTTGATATCAAATCAAAGTGCATGTCTCCTACAAGTATTGAAAACTTGTATGCACACTTTCAGAGGGAGATTACTCTATAATCTAAGTCTTTGAGACTAATACATGTTTTCAAGTCTATTTCATATAGTAGTCTCATTGTAAGGAAAATGAAGTCCCTGGAGAAAGACAACAAGCTTCCACTGCAAATCTACAAGAATTCTCATGTCTCACAAGTCTGTCATTGGTCTTCAATTGGTCTGCCATTGACTTTCAATTGGTATCTTTAAGACTACACTTAGTATCATTTACATGTCTTTTCCAATATTTGGTTAGACTATATTTTGTATCTTATACTTCCCATATTGCTATACATGCATAACTTGTTAAATCGCATTCAGTTACCTATGCATAAGGGAAGTTAGTCTAATCAAATCTTGTCTTGCCCCTCTATTACTCACATGCTTTTTCCTTAGTAGAAGATCTCTGTTAGGGGGTATTTCTTCGTCTCTAAAGGGGGAGAAAATGATTTCTAAAGGAGAACACTCATTTAGGTGGAGTAATATTGTTGAGTGCTTCAATTAATAAATCTTTTATGAGGGCAAGTATTATTTTCTTCCTACATATTTTTAATGTCTTCCTTTTCGGTGGTTGATGCCAAAGGGGGAGAAGTTTAGGGACCAAAGCAATGAAAAATGTATCAAACACCAAACACCACCAAATTAAAAAATTTCAATCCTTGTTCCTTTAAGTGGTTTTGGTTATTTCGTCTAAAATAGGAAGCAAGTGAATTATGGAGTTAGGGGGAGGCTTAAGTCCATAATCTCACATTGTGGGGACAAACATGCATCCTAGCAAGTAGATTGCATATCTTCATTCCAATAATTGTAATATTTTCTTGCTTTGGTTGTGTTGTCATCAATCACCAGAAAGGGGAAGATTGTAAGGAAAATGGACCCCGGGCCATTTTGCTCAATAGATTTTGGTGTTTGATGATCAACATAACATGTGGACTAATGTGTTTGCTAGTGTTTGTGTTTGTAGTTCACAGGATGCTAAAGTTACTTGGACCAAGGCATTGAGGAAAGCAACACATCAAAAGAAGACATTATGAAGATCAAGTGAAGTCCAAGAAACAAATGAAGTGTTGCCTATGGACTGTCTGGTCTGGAGCACCGAACTGTCCGGTGGCACACTGGATTGTCCGGTGCACCAGAGAACAGTAGCCCAACGGCTAGTTCGAGGTGGCACTATGGAGAGAAGACCACCGGACTGTTCGGTGTGACATACGGAGTGTCCGGTGTAAAAAGCATGTGCGCCAATGGTCGACTGCAGTGTCAGACCAACGGCTAGGCGCACCGGACAGTGAACAGTGCACTATCTGATGCACCACCGGACTGTCCGGTGTGTCACAGAGAGGACAACTTTTCTCCAACGGCTAGTTTTGTGTTGGGGGCTATAAATACCCCCCACCGGCCATTCCAAGCTGTGGGACCCCAAGCAACATACCAAGGCATACAGTAGACATTTCCAAGAGCTCATACACCCAAGTGCTTAATAGAATCACTCGGTGATTAGCCTAGGTGCTTTGCGAAGTGCTTAGGTTAGTTAGACTGCTTTAGCGCTTGCTCTAGGTGAACCCTAGTTAGTTGAGTGAGTTTAGATAAACCACACAACCCCTTGGCTCTTGCGCGAGTCGTTGTAACTGTACCGAGTGGGGCGAGAGTCTTGCGAGACCGTGACAACCGTGTTTATGTCATGGCCGCCACCGTGTACCAGAGGGAACGAGGCTCGCGGCGTTTCGGTCGGAAGCTCGATAGTGGAGATAGTGGGGAGCGTCCGAGAGGAGCCGAAAGCGGAGCATCACTTGCGTGTGGAGAAGGCTCGCGGCTCTCTTCGGAGTTACTTGACCGTGGTGCTTGGCCCTCGCGTGGGCTTCCCTTTGCGTAGGGGCACCAACGAGGATTAGTTGGGACCTTGCATGGTTCCAGATACCTCGGTAAAAATACCGGCGTCATCCATAATAGTTTTCATCT
This sequence comes from Zea mays, assembly GCF_902167145.1. Classification (NCBI taxonomy): domain Eukaryota; kingdom Viridiplantae; phylum Streptophyta; class Magnoliopsida; order Poales; family Poaceae; genus Zea; species Zea mays. The sequence goes on along the minus strand of NC_050099.1, from coordinate 22,913,557 downwards.
CTACCTTGCTCTTTAGCTTCCGCATTTATATTAAGCATTTAAGTTTCAATCTTGTTTTTATACTTATATTGTTTAGATTGAAACTTTGCCATTGCGGTAGAGACAACAACAATTAGACAAAACCTAGTTTGCACATTCTAGTTTGATTATTTGCCTAGGTTTTGCTCCAGGGTTTTATTTGTGGCCTAGTTTAGAAGAAGTTTTAGAAGTCCTAATTCACCCCCCTCTTAGGGCGTCACATGTTTCCTTCAGCGGCATAGCCCTATCCCTAGTTGTGGCCCCTAGTCAAATGTCCTATATCTATTGAGGTAGGACTGGCACGGAAGCCAACACTTCATTTTTCTGCCTAACCCCAGCCACCATAGTTCCTAAGGATCTGATCCCCTTCCTAAAGTCTGAGTGTTTGAAATCGTTGAATCCTATGGAACTAGTAGAACCAAATGGGGCGTGCTGGCAATGGATCTGTCGCCCCAAGTAGGGTTGGAAAAAAAGCTCGAGCTCGACGAGCTGGCTCGGGCTCGCAGCAGCTCGGCTCGGCTCGGACCGGCTCGACGCTCCGAGCGAGCCCGAGCCGAGCCTGTTTTTCTGGCTCGTGAAAAGAGCGAGCCAGCTCGGCTCGGCTCGGTGCAGCTCGCGAGCTGGCTCGTGGCTCGACCCAACAACAATTTGTTACATAAAATCTTAATTAGCATATAATATTAATACCGAGTAGACAATTAATTTATGTTATTTGAGATTACTATACAAAAATAATCTATTTTATACATGATATTAGTGATATATCTATTTTACTAATTTAAAATATGTTATTTAAAATATTTTTAAGATTTTATATTATAATTTAGAGAGCAGATTTAATTTTATGCCTAGGCTCGTTGGCTCGGCGAGCCGGCTCGCGAGCCGGCTCGCGAGCCAGGAGCGAGCCGAGCCGAGCCGCTTTTTCGAGCTCGTGAGATGGGCGAGCCGAGCCGAGCTCGGCTCGTTACATGAGCGAGCCGCAGCGAGCCGAGCCGAGCCGAGCCGAGCTCGGCTCGTTTCCACCCCTAGCCCCAAGCACCTAACCATATGGAGGAGAGGAGGACCGACATCTAACATGACTGTTGGGACAAAGGCTAAATCAGAGCTCGATTAACCCTTCTAGTGAGCATGTCTAAATCTAGGCTAGCCCTGATTGTGAACGCAGGACCTGAATGGAACCAAAGACTTCAATCATCCCACGTGTTTGGTGCGGACATCGACGCTGGAGAGGCTTCGTCTACCCATGGCATTGTCCGAGCGAATGTTGGATTCTATGGGGTGCTCAGTGCCTCAAAGATGAAGACTTCCCTCGTAGGCATGTCGCATCCAACCTTTTAGGAGGCACCCTTCACACGGATTGAATCCCACAAGATTATGTGAAGACACTCGATCCCTCTGCTATGAACTTATGTAGGGACCCCTCTTCCAACGACGGTGCAGGCGCCAAGACAGCGGAGGCATCAGGACCTCAATCCACAAGCTCAAGGCCCTAGAATGGCAGACGGGAGTAAGTCTAGGGAGATGATGTGCCCCCATGACACTGGGTCCACTGGTGTCACACCCGATTTTGGAAGGCAAACCGAATGCGAACCATGTACGTGCCAGGATCAGAAACTCACATACACAGCGATTACATAGTTGGACATCATCACACATTGCTCAAAATAATAGTGAAAATAGTACTTTATTACATCAAGATGTCCAAGACATCCACAAAGTCATTAACTTAAGTCATAATCATCATCAAAGTGTGAATACGAAATGTAGTACGATAAGGCCTACACAGGCAGCTAACTGGGGGTTTGCCACTAATCTAATCTAGAACTCATCGAAGTCCTAAAACTCCTAAAAGTCCTCCATGTTGCATTCATCTTCTCCTGACCACTGATTGTAATGGGGACAACCTGGGGTTTTAGTGTTTTAAAGCAAGGGTGAGTACACATCAACATACTCAGCAAATTTCCTGTTTGGCTAAAGTGGACTAGCTGTATGTGGAGTTAAGCTTAAAGAAGTTGCTTTTAGTTGGTCAGGTATTTATTACTAGTAGATAGCAAGTTTTATCAACAATCCCAAGCTATTACCCAAGTGGCACTGCCTCCATGAGGAAATACTAAATACCATAAAGATAGTCATCACCATTAAACATCATCATAAAACTATCCAGAGTAACTCAAATAAAAGGAGCTCACAAGGCTGCTCATAACCGTGAGCACGACTAAAATATACCAGTTTCCAACACTCTGTAGAGGTTGCACACTTTACCCACGAGTCGTGATTCCCTTTTTGCCCGAGGAGCGCTTCTCCCCATTGACCACTACCTATGTGGCCTGGTATGGTATCACTATGTAGCCTTTACAAAGATTCTCCTGGTGTGTAGTTGCCCGTTAGGTTTCGCCAGCCCTATAAACACAGTACGGCGACTGACAAAACCAAATCGAATGAACCTCTGCACCCACCCTTAGCAGAGCAAGCACTATGCCCTGGCCCCCATTGGTGGCACAACGGTGAAGCCAACTACACCCCCAAGTTCCTCTAATTAATCAGCTAAGGGTGTCCCATTCCACCCTCATGGTTGTATAGTTTTCTCGGGTGGTCATCCAGGGAATAGGTCCTTACGGAGAGGTACTCGGAAAACAGCCCGAGCCCCCTAAAGTAACACAAGCTCATCAGCATATCCAGAATAACATCATCGTATCATAAATATTCTTGTCATGTTCATTGATTAAAGTAAAGGAATAGCATTATACTAATCATAGTGACCAATTCCCAAAGGGTAAATAAGGACAGGAAAACGGAATACTAGTCAGTCCTTAGGTTGATCATGGTATTGCGGGATAGTGAATTATAAAGTAAATAGGACATTATGGGTCAGAGGACACTTGCCTTCACCAGGTTGCTGCTCAGGGAAGTCTCTTGCAACACACTCAAAAACCTTGGACTGCTCGTTGTCTATGCAAAAAAACAATAATTCATTCAACGCACTTGGGAAATGACAAAGGAACAGTACACCAATCATATGCAACAGAGTAGACATAGGTTCAGTGGAAAAGTACAAACACACAAGTGAACTCTAGGTTCTATGATAGGTTGATATACCTTGTGGTTTGTTGTTCTTCAACTACTGCCTATCTCAGTAGATTAATTATCTAACTATACCTATCTTAGTGAACTACTTATTTAGATAAAGATATTCCAGTGATGGGACCATACATAATTGAAATAAAAATCTACAAAATTAAGCATTTGCACATTTATTAGGTTTTCACTTTTATTTTACCTTTAATACATACTATATAACCTTAAATTAATCTAGAGACTAACCACAAAAATGAGACATGCAAACAGTGGATGAGTATAATTTAAACAAATAGAGAATAACATTATGAACATTTTGCAATTTGAACCACCTAATTTGGAGTTCATCTGCAAAAGATATGAAATTTACAAGTCTTAGAATTCAAAAACGCTAAATTAAACCCATTTCTGTGATTAAAATAAAGACCAGGGGCCTCTCCGCAAGAAACCAGGGGATCGGCTGAAAGAAAACTGGACTACGGGTTCTAATTCTGGGGAACCGAGGGTTTCTTTTACAAAACAGTCAATCAAAGGGGTATCGGGCTCCCTCGGCCGTTGGATCTCGGATCAACGACCGAGATTAGATCGGCGCGTGTGGCTGACAGGTGGGCCAAGGTGGGCAGCGGCCTGGGGTCAGCGGGGCTGACAGGCCGGGCCCAATGGCAGGGGTGCAGGTGAGGGACGAATTCGAGCTACCAGATCCCGAGCGGACGGTTACGATTAGGTTTGATTTATTTAAATTCGGCACATCCGATCTGAGATGAATGTCGGGGATTGAATGGCCAGCCTAAGCGGGGCTCCCTGGCCGCCAGCGGGGGTGCCGCTCATGTCCATGCTGGAGCTCCGCCGGAGACGAGGGCGCAGGCACACCGGGGGCCCCGGGGCACCGGGAAGGGCTCAGGGAGGTTCGGGGGAGTGTGGCGAACGTGGCCATGGGAACAGCACTGGTACAGTGGTGCTGGAGGGTGGCGGTTCACGGCGAGGCGGCGGCGTAACTCTACTCTGACGAGCAATCGCGCACAACCGAGGGCAAACAAGGGGAAAATAGGGGCGAGTAGGTTGGTTACCTCGAGGGGAGTCTCCAGACCCTTGAACGGTGGCACATGCACGGCGGGGTCTCAGGTCGACGGCAGCGGGGCTACTGCTGCGGAGAGGAAAGGCCGGTGAGCGTGGACAGAGAGGAATAGAGGGGGAGGGGGTAAACCAAGGGGTGTCCTGGGTTGCTGGCGTCGAGGCGAAGCTCACAGAGGCAACAGACACGGTGAGGGCTCGATGGCGACCGTGGAACAGGCACAAGACCATGGTAGACGACGATGATGTCTTCTCTGGCGCGCGCACGGTGTGAGGTGAGTGCGGGAGCTCTGCATGGGTTGCAAGTGAGGGTGGGGGAGAAGGAGTGGAGTGCGGGCCGCTAAAAATGGCTCTGGTGGGGTGGGCGCAGCCTCGGCATGCATCGTGGGCACGGAGTCCACGGTGTGTGCACGGGTCGTGCGCGCGCATGGTTGGGGAGGATGGGACTGACAGGCGGGGCCCACAGGCCAGCGGGAGAGGGCGAGCGAACGGGCAGCACCAAAAAGCGGGACCGGGCTAGCAGAGGGAGACGGGGCAACGTTCGCGCACGCAGGCGAGAGGAACGACGCCGACAGGCGGGTCCCACCGTGCAGAGAAAGAGAGCGTGGGCGCGCGCGAGGGCGAGTTAGGTTGATTGGGCCGAAAAGGCCGACAAAGAGGGCATCTATAACACCGTGAATTTGGTGTTATAAATTTTTTCTCTAAATGCCTATCAAATTCAGATGTTACCTCTTGTCTCTTTCTCTAGACTTCCTCTCTCTTCCTTTTGATTAGAGTTAAGTCAATTAGGTTAGGGATTAATTATTTATTTTATCCAAACTAGGTGAGTCATGACTTGTTGCATCATGTTGAGCCTAAATTATTCTTTGAATTGATGCACATGTTTGAATTAGTTTGAATTTGAAATTTGGTTTGAATTTGATTTGAAATCCTTAAAGAAAATAAAAAGAAAAGGCATTAAAAATTCCAAGGAAAAAGAAAAACCAAAAGCAACCCACTCGGCCCAACTCAGCCCAGCCAAGCCACGCGCGCGCCTCTGTTGCCTGACGGGTGGACCCCACCAGTCACCGACGGCCCGCGTCCGCACATGCGTGCTCTCTATTCCTCTCTCCCTCCCGTTGCCCCGTGGGACCGGCCTGTCGGCGCCGATCCTTTCACGTACGCGCCCACTCTCTCTCACTGCTCGGTGGGACCTCCCTATCAGCGCTGACCACCCGTTCACACGCTCGCCCTCGCTTGCCAGCGGACCCCGCCTGTCAGCCACTACCCTTTCCCAAACCTCTTGCCCGTGCTCTCCGCCGTGGACGTGCCCACGACCGCGTGTTTCCCAGCCATGCCCCACACGCCCGAGCCCTTTTCTGGAGCCCGCACCCACTCACCTCGCTTAGTTGTGCCCTCTGCCGAACACCCTCGCTCTCTCTCTCTCTCGCTCTGCGCGCGCCTATGGAGCTCCACCTTGATCCGCCGCCCGTTCCGTGGCCACCGTCGAGCGTCTGCCATGTCCGTTGCCTCGGTGAGCTTTGCCTCTTCGCCAGCAACGTGGGACACCCTCTGGTTTGCCCCCAACCCCTCAGTTTCGCCCAGTCCGCGCTCACCAGCCTTCTCCTCGTGCAGCTGAACCTCCGCCGCCGTCGACCTAAGGCCTCCCTGCATCCCCGCCATTGCTCAGGCGCTCCAGAGTTCCCTCTCAAGGTGAGCAGCTCCCCCACGCCCTTAATTTCCTATGTTCTGCTCTGTCGTCCACGCAATTGCGCGCTGAAGCAAGTATGTGCCGATGCTAGGCCACCTCTCCGCAGACTGCCACTCTCCGATGCCCCTGTGTTGGTGTCGTGCCCATGACTGTGTCCTCCATGCCATCACGAACCTTCACGTGCCCTTCCCAGCGCCCCAGGACACCCCTCGGCGCGAGTTCGGCGACGTTTTGCCGCGGAGCCTGGCGGCGCCGCCGCTGGCAGCCGAGAAAGCCGACCAGGGTTGGCCGTCTGATCTCAGATGTCCATCCTGAATCGGACGACCCTATTTAAATAACTAGATCTAATCTTAACCGTCCATTTTGGATCTGACTGCTCGGGTGTGCGTGCCCTCGCCCGCACCCCTGCAACTGGGCCCAGCCAGTCAGCACTGCCTCAGGTCGCTGACGCCCCCTGGCCCACCTGTCAGCGCTTGTTGCACGCGCGCGCTCGCGCTCAGATCTAATACAGGCCTTTGATCATGGATCTGACGGCTGATAGAACCCAATACCCATTCGCGCGACAGTTTTGCTAAAAAAACCCTCGGTTTTTCGGAAACCAACCCGTTGTCCCGGGTTTTTGCGCGCATGCCCTTGTGAAAAGGAAATGTGCCCTTGGGCCATTTCTAAGTATTTTGGTGATTGAGTGCCAACACAAGTGGTCATGTGTTAATCTATGCCAAATGATGGACAAAGTGAAAGCCAACATAAAGGTATGTTTCTAAGTCTTAGTACTTTGTTTTAAGGACTAATGTATTGTGTCTAAGTACTGGAAACAGGAGAAATCAATTTGGAAAAGTGATGGCTTTGTTCAGCCAAAGACAGTTCAGTCTGGGAGCACCGGACTGTCCGGTGGTGCACCGAACAGTGTCCGATGCGCCAGGCTGGCTCTGGTGAAAAGGCCGCTCTCAGGAATTCGTCAGCGGCGTACGGCTAAAATTCACCGGACCGTTCGGTGTGCACCGGACTGTCCGGTGAGCCAACGGTCGGCCGCGCAATCCGCGCGTGACGCGTGGCCAGGCCAACGGTCTGAAGGGGGCACCGGACTGTCCGGTGTGCACCGGACAGTGTCCGGTGCGCCAACGGCTCCAAACCTTCAACGGTCGGCTGCGCCAGAATAGGAAAGAAATCCGCACCGGACAGTGTCCGGTGCGCCAGTCAACAGAAGGCAAGAATTGCCTTCTTAGAATGCTCTCAACGGCTCCTAGCAGCCTTGGGGCTATAAAAGGGACCCTTAGGCGCATGGAGGAGAACACCAAGCACACTTTGAGCATTCTTGATCATTCACACTTCGTCTTTGCGCACTCGTTTGACTTTCTTAGTGATTTGAGCTCCGTTCTAGTGAGAACTTTGTGATATTCATTAAAGCTCAAGTCTTGGCTGTGTGTGTGCGTATTTGCTGTGAATTTGTGTGTGTTGCTTCCCTCCCTTACTCTAGTGCTTTCACTTTGATCCTCATTGTAAGGGCGAGAGACTCCAAGTTGTGGAGATTCCTCGCAAACGGGATGTAGTAAAGGAAAAAGGAACACCGTGGTATTCAAGTTGATCATTGGATCACTTGAGAGGGGTTGAGTGCAACCCTCGTCCGTTGGGACGCCACAATGTGGAGTAGGCAAGTTTTGTACTTGGCCGAACCATGGGATAAACCATTGTGCCTCTCTGTGTTGAGATCTTAGTGGTTATTGTGTCTTGCAAGAACTCCTCTCTAGCCACTTGGCTTTATTGCTCTAACACTCAATCAAGTTTGTGGCTTTAAGTTTTAAGTTTTTACAGGATCACCTATTCACCCCCCCCTCCCCTCTAGGTGCTCTCAATTGGTATCAGAGCTATTCTCTTCACAAAGGGACTAATCGCCCGAAGAGATGGATCCTAAGGGAAAGGGGAAGGATTCCTTCATCAATGAGCCGAAAGACGACAAGCCCACTGACTCGGGCTCAAGTCATAAGAAGAAGGACGGGAAGAAGAAGAGGCGCATCAAGAAGATCGTCTACTACGGCGACAGCGACGAGTCCTCTTCTTCCCAAAAGGACAACGACGACAACGACTACGAGAAAAAGAATACGGTTAACTCGAACTTTTCTTTTGATTACTCTCATATTCCGCAAAATTCCAATGCTCATTTGCTTTCCATTCCCCTCGGTAAACCCCCTCACTTTGATGGAGAGGACTACGGATTTTGGAGTCACAAAATGCGTAGCCACTTGTTCTCTCTCCATCCAAATATATGGGAGATAGTAGAAAATGGAATGCACTTTGATAGTACGGATAGTCCCATGTTCATCAATGAACAAATTCATAAAAATGCACAAGCTACTACTGTGTTGTTAGCCTCATTGTGCAGGGATGAGTACCATAAGGTGAGCGGCTTGGATAATGCCAAGCAGATTTGGGACACCCTCAAGATCTCACATGAGGGGAACAACGTCACCATGCTCACCAAGATGGAGTTGGTGGAAGGCGAACTAGGAAGGTTCACAATGATCAGGGGGGAGGAGCCAACCCAAACATACAACAGGCTCAAGACCCTCGTCAACAAAATAAGGAGCTATGGAAGCACGCGATGGACGGACCACGACGTTGTCCGCCTAATGCTAAGGTCTTTCACTGTCCTTGATCCACATCTTGTAAACAATATTCGTGAAAATTCTAGGTACACCAAGATGTCGCCCGAAGAAATACTTGGAAAGTTCGTAAGCGGGCGGATGATGATCAAGGAGGCAAGATACGTTGATGAGGCATTGAATGGTCCAATTCATGAGCCTCAAGCCATTGCTCTCAAGGCAACAAATAGCAAGGAGACGCTATCTAGCAAGGTGGCACAAGTTGAGGCGGAAGGGCTCAATGAGGAAGAAATGGCAGTCATCATCAAGTGCTTCAAGACGGCGCTAAAGGGTCGCAAGGAGCATCCCAAAAAGAGCAAGACGAAGGGAAAGCGCTCCTGCTTCAAGTGTGGTAAGATTGGTCACTTTATTGCTAATTGTCCCGATAATGATAGTGACCAGGAACAAGGAAAGAATGGGAAAAAAGAGAACAAGAAGGTTTACAAGAAGGCTAAAGGCGAGGCACACCTTGGAAAGGAGTGGGATTCGGATTGCTCTTCGTCCAACTCCGACGACGAAGGACTCGCCGCCACCGCCTTCAACAAATCGTCTCTCTTCCCCATCGAGCATCACACCTACCTCATGGCAAAGGAGAAGAAGGTAAGTACTCGAAATGCTACTACATATGCCTCTTCAGGTGATGACGAATCTAGCGATGATGAATTAGACTATGCTAATTTATTCAAAGGATTAGATAGGACTAAAATTGATAAGATCAATGAATTAATTGATGCTTTGAATGAGAAAAATAGACTTTTAGAAAAGCAAGAAGATCTCTTATATGAAGAGCATGATAAATTTGTAAGTGCACAAGATTCTCTTGCTTTAGAAGTTAAAAGAAATGAAATGCTTTCATGTGAATTGTCTACATGCCATGAATCTATTTCTAGCTTAAAGAGTATCAATGATGACTTGAATGCTAAACTAGAAATAGCTAATAAATCAACCTCTTGTGTAGAACATGTTGTGGTTTGCAATAGGTGTAAAGATGTTAATGTTGATGCTTGTAGTGAACACCTAGTCTCCATTTCTAAATTAAAGGATGAAGTGGCTAGTCTTAATGCCCAACTTAAGACTAGCAAAAATGAATTTGATAAACTAAAATTTGCAAGGGATGCCTACACCATTGGTAGACATCCTTCAATTAAGGATGGGCTTGGCTTTAAGAGAGAAGCCAAGAACTTAACAAGTCATGAGGCTCCCATTCCCGCCAAGGAGAAAGGGAAGGCTCCTATGACTAATAGTACTCAAAAGAACCATGCCTTCATGTACCATGACATGAGATATTCTAGGAATGATCATAGAAGTTATGATGCTTTTGATTCTCATGCCATGATTGCTTCAAGTTCTTCTATTATGCATGATAGAAATTTTGCTAAGAAAAATGTTGTGCATCATATGCCTAGAAGAAATGTTGTTCATGTACCTAGGAAAGTAAGTAATGAACATTCTACAATTTACCATGCTTGCAATGCTTCCTTTGCTATTTGTAGAAAGGATAAGAAAGTGGTTGCTAGGAAATTAGGGGCAAAATGCAAGGGAGACAAAACTTGCATTTGGGTTCCTAAGACTATTGTCACTAACCTTGTAGGACCCAACAAGAGTTGGGTACCTAAGACCCAAGCCTAATTTGCCTTGCAGGTTTATGCATCCGGGGGATCAAGCTGGATTATCGACAGCGGATGCACAAACCACATGACGGGGGAGAAGAAGATGTTCACCTCCTACGTCAAGAATAAAAATTCCCAAGATTCAATCATATTCGGTGACGGGAATCAAGGCAAGGTTAAAGGCTTAGGCAAGATTGCCATCTCAAATGAGCACTCTATCTCCAATGTATTTTTAGTAGAGTCGCTAGGCTATAATCTTTTGTCGGTTAGTCAATTATGTAATATGGGATATAATTGCTTATTCACAAATGTATATGTGTCTGTCTTTAGAAGGAGTGACGGTTCATTAGCTTTTAAGGGTGTACTAGACGACAAACTCTATTTAGTTGATTTTGCAAAGGAGGAGGCCGGTCTAGATGCATGCTTAATTGCTAAGACTAGCATGGGCTGGTTGTGGCATCGCCGTTTAGCACATGTGGGGATGAAGAACCTTCACAAACTTCTAAAGGGAGAACATGTAATAGGTCTAACAAATGTAACCTTCGAAAAAGATAGACCTTGTGCAGCTTGTCAAGCAGGTAAACAGGTGGGAAGCTCTCATCATACCAAAAATGTGATGACCACATCAAGACCTTTGGAGTTGCTTCATATGGACCTCTTCGGACCCGTCGCCTATCTAAGCAAAGGAGGAAGTATGGTCTTGTTATCGTTGATGACTTTTCCCGCTTCACTTGGGTATTCTTTTTGCAGGATAAATCTGAAACCCAAGGGACCCTCAAGCGCTTCCTAAGGAGAGCTCAAAATGAGTTTGAGCTCAAGGTGAAGAAGATAAGGAGCGACAACGGGTCCGAATTCAAGAACCTTCAAGTGGAGGAGTACCTTGAGGAGGAAGGAATCAAGCACGAGTTCTCCGCTCCCTACACACCACAACAAAATGGTGTGGTAGAGAGGAAGAATAGGACACTCATAGCCATGGCAAGGACGATGCTTGGAGAATTCAAGACGTCCGAGCGGTTTTGGTCGGAAGCTATGAACACGGCTTGCCACGCCATAAACCGGGTCTACCTTCATTGCCTCCTCAAGAAGACGTCGTACGAACTCCTAACCGGTAACAAACCCAATGTGTCATACTTTCGTGTATTTGGGAGCAAATGTTATATTCTAGTGAAGAAAGGTAGAAATTCTAAGTTTGCTCCCAAAGCTGTAGAAGGGTTTTTGTTAGGTTATGACTCAAATACAAAGGCGTACAGGGTCTTCAACAATTCATCGGGTTTGGTTGAAGTCTCTAGTGATGTTGTATTTGATGAGACTAATGGCTCTCCAAGAGAGCAAGTTGTTGATCTTGATGATGTAGATGAAGAAGACGTTCCAACGGCCGCAATACGTACCATGACGATTGGTGATGTGCGACCACAGGAACAAAAGGAGCAAGATCAACCTTCTTCCTCAACAATGGTGCATCCCCCAACTCAAGACGATGAACAAGTTCATCAAGAACAGGTGTGTGATCAAGGGGGAGCACAAGATGATCATGTTATGGAGGAAGAAGCACAACCGGCACCTCTAACTCAAGTTCGAGCAACGATTCAAAGGAATCATCCCGTCGACCAAATTTTGGGTGACATTAGCAAGGGAGTAACTACTCGCTCTAGATTAGTTAATTTTTGTGAGCATTACTCTTTTGTCTCTTCTATTGAGCCTTTCAGGGTAGAAGAGGCCTTGCTAGATCCGGACTGGGTGTTGGCCATGCAGGAAGAGCTCAACAACTTCAAGCGAAATGAAGTTTGGACACTGGTGCCTCGTCCCAAGCAAAACGTTGTGGGAACCAAGTGGTGTTCCGCAACAAACAAGACGAGCACGGGGTGGTGACAAGGAACAAGGCACGACTTGTGGCAAAAGGTTATGCCCAAGTCACAGGTTTGGACTTCGAGGAGACTTTTGCTCCTGTGGCTAGGCTAGAGTCCATTCGCATTTTGTTAGCCTATGTCGCTCACCATTCTTTCAGGTTGTTCCAAATGGATGTGAAGAGCGCTTTCCTCAACGGGCCAATCAAGGAGGAGGTGTACGTGGAGCAACCCCCTGGCTTTGAGGATGAACGGTACCCCGACCACGTGTGTAAGCTCTCTAAGGCGCTCTATGGACTTAAGCAAGCCCTAAGAGCATGTATGAATGCCTTAGAGACTTTTTAATTGCTAATGCTTTCAAGGTTGGGAAAGCCGATCCAACTTTATTCACTAAGACTTATGATGGTGACTTATTTGTGTGCCAAATTTATGTCGATGACATAATATTTGGTTCTACTAACCAAAAGTCTTGTGAAGAGTTTAGCAGGGTGATGACGCAGAAATTCGAGATGTCGATGATGGGCGAGTTGAACTACTTCCTTGGGTTCCAAGTGAAGCAACTCAAGGACGGCACCTTCATCTCCCAAATGAAGTACACGCAAGACTTGCTAAGGCAGTTTGGGATGAAGGACGCCAAGCCCGCAAAGACTCCAATGGGAACTGACGGACACATCGACCTCAACAAAGGAGGTAAGTCCGTTGATCAAAATGCATACCGGTCCACGATAGGTTCATTGCTTTATTTATGTGCTAGTAGACCGGATATTATGCTTAGTGTATGCATGTGTGCTAGATTTCAATCCGATCCAAGGGAGTGTCACTTAGTGGCTGTGAAGCGAATTCTTAGATATTTAGTCGCTACGCCTTGCTTCGAGATCTGGTATCCAAAGGGGTCTACCTTTGACTTGATTGGATATTCAGACTCCGACTATGCTGGATGTAAGGTCGATAGGAAGAGTACATCGGGGACGTGCCAATTCTTAGGAAGGTCCCTGGTGTCGTGGAGCTCTAAGAAACAAACTTCTGTTGCCCTATCCACCGCTGAGGCCGAGTATGTTGTCGCAGGACAGTGTTGCGCACAACTACTTTGGATGAGGCAAACCCTCCGGGACTTTGGCTACAATCTGAGCAAAGTCCCACTCCTATGTGATAATGAGAGTGCTATCCGCATGGCGGACAATCCTGTTGAACACAGCCGCACAAAGCACATAGACATCCGGCATCACTTTTTGAGAGACCACCAGCAAAAGGGAGATATCAAAGTGTTTTATGTTAGCACCGAGAACCAGCTAGCCGATATCTTTACCAAGCCTCTAGATGAGAAGACCTTTTGCAGGCTGCGTAGTGAGCTAAATGTCTTAGATTCGCGGAACCTGGATTGATTTATAGCATACATGTGTTTTATGCCTTGATCATGTTCTTTATGCATTTTGTTGTTTATCTATGGTGCTCAAGTTGTACAAAGCACTCCCCAGACCTCACAAGTCCATTTGCAAGTGATGCACATATTTGGGGGGAGATATGCTACAACTTGACTCTTTGGGACTAACCATGTGCTTGAGTGTTCTTAAATTAGTCTCAAAGGTGGATTGAAAGGGAAAGGTGAACTTGGACCATGAAAAACTTCCACTGCACTCCGATGAAAAAGTAACTAACTCCAAGTTCATCTTCATACTCTTATTGCCTTTTTACTCTTAGTTGAATATTTTGGTGAGGCAATGGGGTTAAAAGGCCAAAAATGATCCCGTTTTGGTGCTTGATGCCAAAGGGGGAGAATTAAGGGCCAAAGCAACAAATGGATCAGCTACCACTTGAGAATTCTGAAAATAGTAGAGTTAGGACTTTTTGATTTGTCAAAATTCTTATTGTCTCTTTTTGTCAAAAGTTGGTCTCTTTTGGGGAGAATGCTTGATTATGGGAAATAGGGGGAGTTCTTGAATCAGTGATTAATTTCTCTTGGAATATCTTTCTCTATGACTCAACAAGTGAATTTGACTTAGAGATAGGAAATTGAGTTTGATTTGCAAAAACAAACCAAGTGGTGGCAAAGAATGATCCAAATATGCCAAATTTGAATCAAAACAAATTTGTGTTCTTATTTGCATTGATGTTGCACTTCTTTTAGTTGCTTTTTGTTGTGTTGGCATAAATCACCAAAAAGGAGGAGATTGAAAGGGAAATGTGCCCTGGGCCATTTCTAAGTATTTTGGTGATTGAGTGCCAACACAAGTGGTCATGTGTTAATCTATGCCAAATGATGGACAAAGTGAAAACCAACATAAAGGTATGTTTCTAAGTCTTAGTACTTTGTTTTAAGGACTAATGTATTGTGTCTAAGTACTGGAAACAAGAGAAATCAATTTGGAAAAGTGATGGCTTTGTTCAGCCAAAGACAGTTTAGTCTGGGAGCACCGGACTGTCCGGTGGTGCACCGGACAGTGTCCGGTGCGCCAGGCTGGCTCTGGTGAAAAGGCCGCTCTCGGGAATTCGTCGGCGGCGTACGGCTAAAATTCACCAGACCGTCCGGTGTGCACCGGACTGTCCGGTGAGCCAACGGTCGGCCGCGCAATCCGCGCGTGACGCGTGGCCGGGCCAACGGTTTGAAGGGTGCACCGGACTGTCCGGTGTGCACCGGACAGTGTCTGGTGCGCCAACGGCTCCAAACCTTCAACGGTCGGCTGCGCCAGAATAGGAAAGAAATCCGCACCGGACAGTGTCCGGTGGTGCACCGGACTGTCCGGTGCGCCAGTCGACAAAAGGCAAGAATTGCCTTCCTGGAATGCTCTCAACGGCTCCTAGCAGCCTTGGGGCTATAAAAGGGACCCCTAGGCGCATGGAGGAGAACACCAAGCACACTTTGAGCATTCTTGATCATTTACACTTCGTCTTTGCGCACTCGTTTGACTTTCTTAGTGATTTGAGCTCTGTTCTAGTGAGAACTTTGTGATATTCATTAAAGCTCAAGTCTTGGCTATGTGTGTGCGTATTTGCTGTGAATTTGTGTGTGTTGCTTCCCTCCCTTACTCTAGTGCTTTCACTTTGATCCTCATTGTAAGGGCGAGAGATTCCAAGTTGTGGAGATTCCTCGCAAACGGGATATAGTAAAGGAAAAAGGAACACCGTGGTATTCAAGTTGATCATTGGATCACTTGAGAGGGGTTGAGTGCAACCCTCGTCCGTTGGGACGCCACAACGTGGAGTAGGCAAGTTTTGTACTTGGCCGAACCACGGGATAAACCATTGTGCCTCTCTGTGTTGATATCTTTGTGGTTATTGTGTCTTGCAAGAACTCCTCTCTAGCCACTTGGCTTTATTGATCTAACACTCAATCAAGTTTGTGGCTTTAAGTTTTAAGTTTTTACAGGATCACCTATTCACCCCCCCCTCTAGGTGCTCTCACCTTGTATTCTTACAGATAGAACCCTAGACTTTTAATTAATCACAGAATTAGACCTAATTTAGGGTTTTAAATTCCAAAACTTGTTTATTTCATATCTTTTGCATATGAACTCCAAATTTAGTGATTCAAAATGCAAATTGTTCATGGGATTATTCTCTATCTGTTAAAATTATGATCATTCACTGTGTGCACATTCTAATTTTATGCCTAGGTTATAGATTAGTTTAGGTAATGATTTATTAAATAAGAAAAATAAAAAGGAAACCCCCAATGGTAATTAGATGTTTAACTTTGTGAGAATAATAATATGTAAAGTATGAATCTATCCTTGGCATAATTTTGGTGTCTCATTAAAATAAGTGGAATCTAATTATGTAGTCTATGGAGATAGACAACACTTAGAGAATCACAAACTTCTAAGTGTGCTAGTTCACCCTAGAACCCAAGTTACCTCTTGAGTTCATATTGTTCTTTTGAGATGTGTTCACTTGTTTGTACATGTTTGGTGTATTGTTCATTTGCCTTTATCCAAATATATTGAACGCATGATCGCTTTATTTAGACAACGAGCAGCTCGTGGTTCCTGAGTGTGTTGCCGAAGATCTTCCTGAGCAACAACCTGGTGAAGGCAAGTGTCCTATGACCTATTATGTCCTACTTACTTTATAATTCACCGTCCCGCATTACTTTAATTGAAACCTAAGGATTGACTAGTCTGTATTTCCCTTATCCTTGTTTACCTTTGGGTTATTATGGTTAGCTTTATGCTATTGCTTTACCTTAATCAAAAAACATGATGTGAATCTCTATGATATGATGATATTATCCCGGTGATGATCTTGTGAAACTTTAGGGGACTCAGGTTGTTTCCTAAGTACCTCTCCGTAAGGACCTGTTCGTTAAGTGACCACCCAGGATAACAGTGCAACCATGAGGGTGGAATGGGACGCCCTTAGCTGAATAATTAGATGAACCTGGGGGTGTAGTTGGCTTTGCAGGAGGGCCGTCAATGGGGGTCGGGCCATAGTGCTCGCTCTACTAAGGGTGGGTACCGAGGTTCATTCGATTTAATTTTGTTAGTCACCCACCTTAGGGAGTGGTAATGTGTTTGTACGACTGGCGAAACCTAACGAGCAGCTATGCACCAGGGGAGTCTTTGTAAAGGCTACGTAGTGAGACCCTGCTAGGTCACTTTGGTAGTGATCAATGGGGAGTCATGATCTTCGGGCAGAATAGGAATCACGACTCGTGGGTAAAGTGTGCAACCTCTGTAGAATGTTAGAAATTGGTATATCAGTCGTGCTCACGGTTAAGAGCGGTTTTGGGATCCTCTTTGATTAGAAGAACTTTGGAAAGTTTTATGATGATGGTTAATGATGATGATTATAATTTTGATCTCTAGTATTTCCTCTCAGAGGGAGTACTTTTGGGTAATAACTGGGTTTATTACTAAAATTTGGCTCTACTATTAGTAATAAATACTTGACAAACTAAAAGCAGCTGCTTCAACCTTAACTCCACATACAGCAAGTCCACTTTAGCCAAACGGGACACTTGCTGAGTACGTTAATGTGTACTCACCCTTGCTTTAAAAACACCCCACCCCAGGTTGTCCCCACTTTATTTAGTGCTCAGGATGAGATGCAGGCCACATGGAGGACTTTGAGGAGTTCCAAGACTACGACGAGTTCTAGTTATGTTAGTGGCAAACCCTCAGTCAACTGCCTGTGAAGGCCATATCCGCTATGTTTCGTATTTCCGCACTTGGGCTATTTAATTTGAGCAATGTTATGTTAATGACTCTGTGGATGTCTTGGAGATCTTGATGTAATAAAGGACCTTTTTGGTATTTAATTTGAGAAATGTGTGATGATGTCCAATTATGTAATCATTGTGTACGTGAGTTTCTGATCCTGGCACATACATGGTTCGCATTCGGTTTGCCTTCCAAAACCAGGTGTGACAGCGTCTTGGACTGATTTGTGGCTTTTCTTTTATTCTGAATTTTCTATTCCTTTTTTATTTTCTCTATTGAATTCAAATCAAATCAAACCAGAAATTCAGGTTTGAATATTTCCAACATGTGCATCAACCAAAAACAAAGTTTTAGCTCGGCATGATGCAACAATTCATTTCTCCCCTAGGTTTTAATATCTAAAGAAATAATACACCTCTCAAGTAAATACCCAAAACTCTATTAAAAAGAAGAGAAAGGAAATCTATAGAGGTGAGAAAAGGAGTAATACCTGAATTTGTTAGATATTAGATAAGAAATTTTATACCCCCAAATTTAGGGTGTTACAACTAGCCAGCCCAGACGGGTAGACATCTTGGTGTGATCGGGTACGGGGTGGAACTGTACTATAATTACCCCCATTGGACAACATATTATGGGAATGTAGTAGATAACTAGGGGGTACGATTCTATTTAGGCTTGTGTCCCCCTGGTTACTAAAAGTTGCCTAGAGGCGGTGAATAGGCGAAACCTGAAATTTATAAACTTAAACACACACTAAGACTGAGGGTTAGCGTTAGAATTAAATCCGAGTGCGGAAGATTGTTCCTCTTGCTATGATTTGCTCAAATAATGCGGATGACGTTTGGGAGCAAACTCAAATCAATATTAGCAAGGAAACTTTAAAGAGAGGAAAGTGAAAAATAAATCAAATGGAAATCAACACAAATGAACATGGTGATTTGTTTTACCGAGGTTCGGTTCCAAAGAACCTAGTCCTCGTTGAGGAGGCCACAAAGGTCGGGTCTATTCCAACCCTTTCCCTCTCTCAAATGGTCACTTAGATCGGATGAGCCTTTCCTTAATCACACGAGTCACTAAGACCCCGCAAGGACCACCACACACTTAGATATCTCTTGCCTAGCTTTACAAAGTACTTAAGAATTAGAATGAGAAAGGAAGAAGGCAATCCAAGCAACAAGAGCGCAAATGAACACAAATGACCCTCTCTCAAGTCTCTAAGCACTGGAGTTGATTTTGGAAACTTGGAGTGGATTGAATGCTTTGAATGTGTCTTTGAGTGGTTAGCTTGCTCTTGTATTGAATGAGAAGTTCAGAATACTTGGATGGCTTTGAATGAGGTGGTTGGGAGGTATTTATAGCCCCCAACCGCTTCCTAGTCGTTGGCTGTTTTTGTTGTCGATGGGCGCATCTGAAGCGTCCCGATCCTTTGGGACTCAAATGTGATACAATTACTAGTCCCAGGAGGCTAGTAACCACATTCATTACTTCAAATAGTTACAGAGTCTGAATAATGTTATTACAATACCGGGGATACAAGCTCGGAAGTGAGCCGAAAAACATAAAGCGCAGTGGAAGATAAAATAGCCCAGGCCACAGGCAGAACTAGGTGAAGACACAGCCCCATCAATCAAGCATAGCAGAAAAGAAGTCTTCAGCTGCTGAAAAACATAAATAAATCTTGGTGAATACACTAGGTATTCCGCAAGCCCACCCGGCTCCCGTAAAGAGAAAGTGACCTATATGGTACATGCTTTATATGGTGGAGTTGAGGTCACTCATACTTTTTCAGAGAAAGGCAGCATTCGTTGTTTAGGGTTTTCCCAAGACAATAGGAGTAACACTTGCTTGACCACCACTGAGCTTCCCGCTCCCGTGGTACCACTTTCTTTTTAGACATACACACACATTTCCCTGTTCCCGGTTGTAGTAGAAACACTAATTGTCATACCATACCAGACTCGTCCATTCCAGTGGACACGGACTATTCGAATAGGTTTAGACTCTGCGCAGAGGGGTACACTTTACCCACTAGTCCGGCTTTGCGATCTCATGGCCAATGAGATCCGAATCCGAAACTCTTTCCTTCCTTGTACGTCCGAACCTTAACGGTTATACCGGAAGGAGTCAGGCCACCGCCATGTCCAAACCGGACAAAACATTCCCCCTCCTTATCCTCCTGGTGCTACCCCAGCCTTCATAACCCTGGGGTTGGACCGTACGAGTTTAGATCGAGTGGCTGCCCACACAGCCTCGAGTGGTTGTACTTTTTGAGAGTACAGGTAATGAAAGATGACAAACCGGTCCTTATACGAGAGGGCGATCCTTCTGCTCACGCCTAAACCAGCTGAGCCAACACCTTAGGCCCTCCCCTAAACCAGGGAGTCCCTGATCATCCTACTCACCAGGTGATGAGGGTGAGTACCCTTCATCGCACACTTTTGGAAAACATTCCACTTGTACCCTTTTCACTTGCCCCATATCTTTTAATCAAAGTAATAGTTAATGCGGGCTCTCTCGTGCTCACCATGCAATTCGATTCCCATCCATAATCCAGGCTTAGGCAGTGGTAGAGAGAAATAGGTAAATAATGCATCAAGGGAAGGATGGACTTGCCTTCGTCGAAGCTTTCCTGGCACAAGAGGTTAATCTCGGAGGGGTCGGGTTCTTGCCCTTCTTCCGGAGCTAAGAGTTCCGGAGGATCGGATCCCTCTTCCGCTAGTTAAACACAACTAATAACAATACATCAAACATAGTGACCTTTGTGGGGTGTGCAAATTTTATACTTTATTATTTTTGTGCCCTAATAATTTATCTAGACAATTTTTGGTGCATAAAATATTAGCATCTAAATATATATGTGAAAATGGGAAAAAGAAAAGGGAAAAGAAAAAGAGAAAGAATTCTCCAGCTAACTGGGCCGGGGGGATTTTGGCCCAACAGGCGCCAGTGCGAGCGGGCGGGCGCGCTTTCGGCCCGTTTGGCCAAGCCGCGCGGGGCGACGGCGGGGGAACGGCGCTGCGGCGCGGGCCCGCACGCCAGAGAGAGGGGGGGAAGGGAACGGCGTTAACGGCACGGAGGGGGGCGAGGGCTCGACCGGGGACGGTCGGCGGCGAGCCCCGCGGCGGTTCTCCACCGTCGGTCCGGTTTTGCGGTGGGGAAGCGGTGGCGGAGCATGGACGGTTGATGGGGGTCACGGGGGTGGGGCGAATTTCGCCTGCGGGGGCCTATGGCGGCCGGTCCGCGGCACGGTGGCGGGTTCCCGCGGCGGTGCTACCGCCGGCGAGGTTTCCGGCCACAATAGAGTGGGGGAAGTGGCGTGTCGTGACCGTGAGAGTGTGGCGGAGCTCTTGGCATAACTTAATTGAACGGAAGATCGCTAGAGAGGGAGAGGGGAGCTCACCGGAGTGGTGAAGGGAGCACGGCGGCGCTAGCTTGAACGGCTCGGAGAGGAGGGCGGTCGGGGTGGCCGGAGCTGTGTGGCGAAGACGGGGCTCGGGCGGGTCCTTTTATAGGCGCTCGGTGGAGGGAGGGGGATGGAGGAGACGACGAGCACCAGCGAGCTCGCCATGATGGCGGGAATGGCGCTAACGCCGATGCGATGGCTCGGGCAGGCTGGGGGGTGAGGGGTCGGCTCAAGCACAGTGGCGGGGTTGTCGCGGAGGCTGGCGAGCATTAATGGCGAGGCGACGAGGCCAGGGGGCGCTCGGCGGCGGACACGCCGATGAGGAATGGGCGAGGGGGATGGAACTTACGAGTGGGCCCTGGTTGCCAACGAAAGGAATCTGCGCGAGAGGGAGGGGGTGAGGTGCTGACGGGCGGGGCCCGGGTGTCAGCGGGAAGGAGCCGCGCGCAGGTTGGGCCACCTGGGCCGGGGAGAGAGGGGGGGGAAGTGCGGGCGCGCGCGGGTTGGGCCGGAATTCGGCCCAGCCGAGGGAGGGGGAGAAGTTTTTCTTTTTCTTTTTCTAATTCTAATCCCTTTCTTCTCCTTTTTCTATTTTTGTTTCTTTTTTATTCTTTTTCTTTGGAGACCAAAAATATTTTCTAAGTGATCTTGAGTGAGAAACATAGTCTATGTGAGGTGCTCTAATTATTTCAAGTGTATGCACATGAGAAGGGGTTCTAAGGGTAGGGTTAAGGGGGAAAGGTAAAATAAGGGGGGGAATTAGGAGGTTAGGGTTTCAACCCTTGGGTGGGGTTTTGGGATGTTACAAATCTACCCCACTCGAGATTTAGACTGGATTTGAGAAAAGATAAGGGTATTCCCTCCTCAGGGAGTCCTCACTCTCCCAGGTAGCTTCCTCTTCTCCTTCTCTGCTCCACTGAACTTTACAGAGCTTTACTTCTGAGGTGCGGGTCTTTCTGACTGCTGAATCAAGAATCTTCACTGGTTTTTCACGGTACTGAAGGTCTTTCTGAATCTGTAATGTCTCTTCTTCGAGGTGACTTTCTGGTGCTTGCAGGCCTTTGCGGAGTTGGGATACGTGAAACACATTGTGGATGTCGGACATGGATTCCGGTAATTCCAGACGGTATGTTGTGGGTCCTACCCTGCCAATGATGGGATAGGGACCTACGAAACATGGGGCTAGCTTTCCTTTTACTTGGAACCTCCTGACACCACGCATTGGAGAGACCTTGAGGTAGACGAAGTCTCCTTCCTCAAATCGGAGTTCCCTCCGCCTGTTGTCTGCATAACTCTTCTGCCGACTCTGAGCTTAAAGTAACCTTCTGCGGATCAGTGCAACTTTCTCTTCCGCCTCTTTGACAAAGGCAGGTCCTTCTAGTGCTTTTTCCCCCATGTTGGACCACATAAGAGGGGTCTGGCATTTCCGTCCATACAGTGCTTCGAATGGCGACATCTTGATGCTGGCCTGATAGCTATTGTTGTATGAGAACTCTGCGTAGGGTAGACTGGATTCCCAACTTCTATCAAAAGCTAACACACATGCTCTTAACAGATCTTCAAGGACTTTGTTGACTCTTTCTGTCTGCCCATCTGTCTGAGGGTGATAAGCGGTACTGAAATCTAGCTTGGTGCCCATAGCTTTCTGAAGGCTTGTCCAGAATTTGGATGTGAACTGGGTTCCCCTGTCTGACACTATCTTCCTTGGGATGCCATGGAGTCTGACTATCTCCTTGAGATAAATCCGGGCAAGGGTGGCTCCTCCAAAGGTAGTTTTCACTGGAATGAAATGGGCTACCTTGGTGAGGCGATCTATTATTACCCAAATGGAATCATTCCCTTTTTGCGTCCGGGGCAGTCCGGTTACGAAGTCCATGCCTATTTCTTCCCACTTCCATTCAAGTATCGGAAGGGGTTGTAATAGGCCTGCAGGTTTTTGGTGTTCGGCCTTCGTTCGTTGGCAGATGTCACATCGGACCACATACTGAGCTATTTCTTTCTTCATCCCTTTCCACCAGTATCTGGTTTTGAGGTCCAGGTACATCTTGGTAGTTCCTGGGTGGATGGAGTAGGCCGAGTCGTGAGCTTCCTTGAGTAGTATTTCTTGGGCCTCCCCTTTTGGTACACACAAACGGTGTTTGAACCAAAGGACTCCTTGGTCATCTGTCCTGAGGTCCGGGAGTTGTTCCTTGCGGGCTTTCTCCACAATTCTTGTTGTCTCTGAGTCTAGACGTTGAGCTTTGCAAATGAGGTCTTCCAGCATTGGTTTGACTTCGAGACTGTCGTTGTTTCCTAGACATGCATTTAGTTGCGCTGATTCTTTCTTCCAATCTTCTAAAAAGTTGGTTCCTTTTATTCCGAATGGTTTTCGACTGAGGGTGTCGGCTACCACGTTGGCCTTCCTGGGGTGATAGTGAATTTCTAGGTCGTAATCCTTGATCAGCTCTAACCATCTTCACTGACGGAGGTTGAGATCTGGTTGAGTGAATATATACCTCAGACTCTTGTGATCGGTGAAAATGTGGCATTTGTTTCCGATTAGGTAATGCCTCCATATCTTCAAGGCATGCACTATGGCTGCCAATTCCAAATCATGGGTGGGGTAATTTTGTTCGTGCGGCTTGAGTAGGCGTGATGCGTAAGCAATGACCTTCTCGTTTTGCATTAGCACACACCCTAAGCCTTGCCTCGAGGCATCACAGAAGACGACAAAATCTTGATGAATATCTGGTAGTGATAGAACGGGTGCTGTTGTGAGTTTCTCCTTTATGACCTAGAAACTCCCCTCACATTTTGGGGTCCACACAAATTTATGGTCTTTCTTGAGAAGTTCTGTCATCGGTCTTGCTATGCTGGAGAATCCTTTGATGAAGCGGCGGTAATACCCTGCCATTCCTAGGAAGCTTCGAACTTCACTGACGTTGGTTGGCTGCCTCCATTTTGATACTGCTTCCACCTTGGAAGGGTCCACTTCTATCCCTTCTGCGGTTAAGATATGCCCAAGGAAGGCTATCTTTTCCAACCAGAATTCACATTTACTGAGTTTAGCATAAAGTTGGTGTGCTCTGAGTTTTCTCGAGGACGATCCGAAGGTGACGCTTATGGTCTTCGCGGTTCTTGGAGTAGATAAGGATGTCGTCAATGAAGACTACGACAAACTTATCTAGCTCTTCCATAAACACTTTATTCATGAGGTTCATGAAAAAGGCGGGTGCGTTTGCCAGTCCGAACGGCATCACTGTGAATTCATATTGCCCGTACCGGGTGTTGGGGGCCTTCGGCTTCCGAAGGTCCTCAAAACATGATTTAACAATGTTTTCAAGAGAAATAGTAAACAGGTATCTTCGAAGTCAGATTGCGGGTATACAAAAGCACGGTTAAAGACGAAGCTTGACTGGGACGAAAGGCGATCACGACGAAGGATAAGACGATCACGAAGCTATGTGCAGAAAAGCTTCGGCATAACGGCAGAAAAGGGGAACCGACTTAAAGATGAAAAGCCAAATTAGACCTCGAAGAACTACTGTAGGGTTATTGTTAAATGTAATGGGTATTAATGTAATTTTGCATGGGCTGCGACCCGTGTCTATAAATAGGTGAACAGTATTCTTGTACTGTTCACGCGGATTGGGCATTGGCTTTTGCGTCACACTTGTACTTTTACCTTCTCACAAGCTGAAGGTACATTTGTAATTTGATATCATTTCTATTCTTCTATCATAATAAAATAGAAATGAGTTGTCAATAATGAATAACCGTTCATGTTAACTTATATGTTTCATATGACTCCTTCTCCATTATTATATTTTATGCTGATGAAGGTATGTCCTTCATAACCTTCGTCCAAAAATCATTATATCCTTAGGGAAATAATGCTTCGAAGGGCGAAGGATATTAACATTTAACATTTTGTGTTGTCTTGTTCTTAATTCCTAGAAGTTGAGAACAAGTCCCCAACATTGGTGCCCACCTCCGGTGAACTCACTTCCATTTCTTGAGTTTTGAACAACTTCGGCAAGCATCACCTTCGTCATGCCGCCGAAAAAAGCTTCAGCGACAGGGGCTGGTACTTTACAGCCACTGGATCCCAATCAGGATGTCCTTTCTCTCAGAGAGGCCCGAAGCCAGAAAAGGAAGGCTGTTAGTCCAACACCTCCGGAGGATGACCTGGATCAGGAGATCCAAAACCTGGAGATCCTTCAGCAACAGGTGCAACGCAAGAAGGAGAAGATGGCTTGTCTAGCTGATCTTCAGAGACAAATTGTCACACCCGGTTTTAGAAGGCAAACCGAATGCGAACCATGTACGTGCCAGGATCAGTTATTCACGTACACAGCAGTTACATAACATGGACATCATCACACAGTGCTCAAAATAGTATTAATAAGGGAAATAGTCGATTACATCATACGTCTGAGACGTCCATATAGTTCTTACAATAAATCAAAGTGCGGAAAAGAAACGTAGATAACGCGGCCTTCACAGGCAGCCGACTGGGGGTTGCCGCTAACCCACACCTAGAACTCGTCGTAGTCTTGGAACTCCTGGAAGTCTCCTTCCACAGCTTCATCTTCGCCTGAGCAGTGGTTGCAATGCTGACAACCTGGGGGGGGGGGGTTTGGTGTGTAGAGCAAGGGTGAGTACACATCAACATACTCAGCAAGTATCCTGTTTGGCTGTAGTGGACTAGCTTTATGTGGGGATAAGTCAAGCAGTTGCTTTTAGTTGGTCAGATTATTATTTACTAGTAGAAAGCCAAGTTTTAGCATTAACCCAAGTTATTAACCCGATGTACCCTTTCCAAACGGAAAGAATACCACTTACCAATACCATAATCATAACCAGAACCATCAATCTCATAACCACCTGTACCACAATGTCTCTGATCAAGTACCACTAATCACTGGAGCTCCCTTGGCCGCTCATAACCGTGAGCACGGCTGATATATCAGTTTCATAACACTCTGCAGAGGTTGTGCACTTTACCCACAAGCCGTGATTCCCTCTTGCCTCGGGCCGATCAAACCCTTAAACACTACCAAGGTGAATAGGCAGGGTTTCACTACGTAGCCTTTACAAAGATTCCCCGGGACTGTAGCCACCCGTTAGGTTTCCTAAATGCACCGCACTCCTCCCCAAGGGGCGAACCCAAACTTGGCAGAGCGAGCCGCATACACCGAGCCCCATTGACGGCACGACGGCTAAGTGAACTACATCCCAGATCCTCTAATTATTCAGCTAAGGGCACCCCATTCCACCCTCATGGTTGCACTGTTTTCCCGGGCGGTCATCCATAGAACAGGTCCTTACGGAGAGGCACTCGAGAAACCGCTCGAGTCCCCTTGAAAACCACAAGTATGATCATAAAGAAGAACGGGAAAACAGCGTATCATAGATAACCACATCATGTTCATTGATTAGAGTTGAGCAATAGCATAAAGCTAAACAGTAATAATCCAACCCAGATAGGTAAACAAGGACATGGATAACAAAAGCTAGTCAATCCTTAGGCATAAATGTGTAAGCGGGAGGTGAATTAAATAATGAATAGGACAGAGATAGGTCAAAGGACACTTGCCTCCACCAACCGACTGCTGCTCAGGGGCTTCTCCTGCGAATTCCTCGGGCTCTTCGACCGAATCGTTCTCTATGCGAGCGCAAACATACATACATCCATCCACATATTTAATACAAAAGAACAGTACACCATACAAGATAACAAATAAAGCGAATATGCATCAAGTATGACATTCGATATCGCATTTGTTATGGTTAGAAAGAAACAGGAAAGGGTCTCGCAGGGGGTTAAATCTTATGCACTAATGACACAATTGGTTTTTAACAAAATAATTCTGTTATATATATTTATATATACTAATGGAAACCTAATCACTTTTAGTTGATCAACATTGCACAGGGTAAACAATTAACTACGTGAATCAATAGCATAACGGAATTTTAAATTAAACTTCCTATTTTCCCATAGCATGAACAGTGATTAGCCTACTTAAAATACAGTAATTATAATCACAGAAAGTAAATAAAATAAAATAAAAAATAAATAAAAAAAACAGAGGGGGGGGCGGTTGAACCGGCCCTAGGGGCGGTTGAACCGGCCCGGGGGCAGGCGGCCGAGCTGGGGCGGCCGAGCGCGGGGGGCGGCCGAGCTGGGGCCGGGGGCGGCTGAGCCGGGGCCGAGGCCGGCTGAACCGGCCCGGGACAGGGGGGCGCGGCCAGGGGGCCAGGCGGCCGGGGCGCGGGCTAGGGGCGGCTGGCGGCCGGGCGGGGCGCGGCTGGGGGCGGCCAGCGGCCGGGCCAGGGCGGCCAGGGGAGCGGCCGGGGCGGGCCAGCGGCGGCCGGGGCCGGCTGGGCGCGGCCGAGGGCCGGCCAGCGGCGGCCAGGGGCCACGGCGGGGCTGGGGCGGCTGCCGGCGCGGCCAGGGGGCGCGCGGGGGTGGGGAGAGAAGAGGGGAGGGAGGAGAGGGAGGAGGGGGAGGGGGCTCACCGGCGGGGATCGACGGCGAGGGGCGGCCGGCGGCAGGGGGCGGCGCGGCGGCCTAGGGTAGGGGGCAGGGGCGGCGGCGGCTTAGGGCAGGGGTAGGGGCGGCGCTAGGGAGAGAATGAGAGAAAATGAGAGGGAGAGGGAGAGGGTTTGGGGAAAAAGGGGAGGTGGGGGGGCGGCTTGGGCCAATTGGGCCCAAGGGGGGGGGCGCCAGGGGGCGGCTGGGCCGGCCGGGGTCGGCCCAGGGCGCGGGAGAGAGAGAGAAAGGGGAGAGAGAAAGAGAGAGAAAGAAAGATAAAAGATTTTCCGCTTGTTCTCGAAATCCGATCTTTTAGATGAATGCGATTGCACTTTCAAACAACCAAAAATGCAAGGGCGGCATGGTGCATCAAACAACATAAAGTATTTAGGGTTTTTATACATACGGGAATTCCAAACCGAATCCCGCTAAACTTTGAAAAAGGTCAAGGTTTAGCGAGGGGAAAAAGAAAAAGAAAAGGTAACGCCCGAATTTTGGCGAGTAAAGAAAGAAAAAAAAATTCAACTGCAAAATTCGGGGCGTTACAAACCTATCCCCCTTAAAAGAATCTCGCCCTCGAGATTCAGGGCTGGCTAGCAAAGAGCTCTGGGTACTTAGCCACTAGATCATCTTCACGCTCCCAGGTTGCTTCTTCCTCAGAGTGGTGATTCCATCTGACTTTGCACATTCTAATGGTCTTCCTTCGGGTGACTCTATCTGCAACCTCAAGGATCTGAGCTGGCTTCTCAATATAGGTCAAGTCCTCCTGGACTTCAAGACCTTCCACTGGCAACTGCTCTTCTGGCACACGCAAACACTTCTTCAACTGAGACACATGAAAGACATCATGCACAGCAGACAAATTCTCTGGCAGGCTGAGCTGATAAGCCACTTCTCCACGCTTTGAGAGAATTTGATACGGACCAATGTAGCGGGGTGCTAGCTTGCCTTTGACTCCGAATCTTCTGACTCCTCTGATCGGTGACACTTTCAGATAGACAAAGTCTCCGACTTCAAAACTCAGCTCTCTTCTTCTTGTGTCTGCATAGCTTCGCTGCCTCGATTGCGCTATCTTCAGATTCTCTCGAACCATCTTGATGTTCTCTTCGGCTTCAAGCAAAATATCTGGCCCAAACACCTGCTTCTCTCCAGGCTGATCCCATTGCAACGGAGTTCTGCAACTCCTTCCATACAGCGCTTGAAACGGTGACATCTTCAAACTGGCCTGGTAACTGTTGTTATAGGAAAACTCTGCATAAGGCAATCGCTTGTCCCATCCGGACTGATCTTGCAACGCACAGGCTCTCAACATATCTTCAAGAATTTGATTGGTTCTTTCAGTCTGACCATCTGTCTGCGGGTGATAAGCTGAACTGAAATTCAGATGCGTGCCCAAGGCTTCATGCAACTGCTGCCAGAAATGAGAGGTGAACTGCGTTCCTCTGTCTGACACTATCTTCTTTGGCACACCATGAAGACAAACGATCTGAGACATATACAATTCTGCCAATACTGCACTGTTGTAGTTGGTCTTGACAGGTATGAAGTGGGCTGACTTGGTCAAACAGTCCACTACTACCCAAATGGAATCGTAGCCGGCTCGAGTGCGAGGCAATCCGACTATGAAATCCATGCCAATTTCATCCCATTTCCACTGAGGGATCTGCAACGGTTGCAACAATCCAGCTGGTCTCTGGTGTTCTGCCTTAATTCTTCGACAACTATCGCACATAGCCACATGCTCTGCGATTTCTCTTTTCATTCCGTACCACCAGAATTTCTTCTTCAGATCCTGATACATCTTCTCACTGCCAGGGTGAATCGAATAAGCTGTCTCATGAGCTTCCTTGAGAATCAACTCCCGAATAGACTGGACATTGGGAACACACAAGCGGTCTTTGAACCATACCACACCTTCTGCATCTTCTCGAAAGTCTTTGCCTCTGCCATCTAGAATCAATCGCCGAATCTCACTGATCTTCTCATCATTTTTCTGCGCTTCTTTGATTTCGCGCTCCAAGGTAGGTTCCAATTCAACTGTGACTCCTCGCGAATTGTTCAGAAATCCGAGACTCAACCTGTCAAACTCCTTGGCCAACTCATAAGGCATCGGACGAGCGACCATCAGATTGACTTGACTCTTTCTGCTCAAAGCATCTGCCACTACGTTCGCTTTTCCTGGATGGTAATGGATCTCCAACTCATAATCTTTGATCAACTCTAACCATCTTCGTTGCCTCATGTTCAACTCCGACTGAGTGAATATGTACTTCAGACTCTTGTGGTCTGTGTAAACATCGCATTTCTGTCCATACAGATAGTGCCTCCATGTCTTCAGTGCGTGAACCACTGCTGCCAACTCTAGATCATGGATTGGGTAGTTCTTCTCATGAACCTTCAGCTGTCGGGACGAGTAAGCCACAACTCTTCCCTCTTGCATCAACACGCATCCCAAACCTGTGTAACAAGCATCACAATACACCGAGAAGGGCTTGTGCACATCAGGCAAGACTAGGACAGGCGCCGTAGTCAACTTCTCTTTCAGCGCTTCAAAGGCCTCTTGGCATTTCTGGGTCCACTTGAACTCAACCTTGTTGCCTAGCAACGCTGTCATTGGCTTCGCAATCTTCGAAAACCCTTCAATGAATCGCCGATAATATCCGGCCATTCCAATGAAGCTCTTGATTCCTCTAGCATCTGTTGGCGCTTTCCAGTTCAGAATGTCTGCCACTTTCTTCGGATCCACAGCCAATCCTTCTTTGTTGATTATGTGACCCAAGAACAGGACTTCACTGATCCAGAACTCACACTTGCTCAACTTTGCATACAACTGGTGCTCTCGCAATCTCTGCAATACCATCCTCAAATGATCTGCATGCTCTTCTTCACTTTGAGAATAAACCAGAATGTCATCAATGAATACCACCACGAACTTATCAAGATAATCCATGAATACACTGTTCATCAAGTTCATAAAGAACGCTGGTGCATTGGTCAAACCAAAAGACATCACTGTGAACTCATATAAACCATACTTGGTAATGAATGCCGTCTTCGGAATGTCCGAAGGTCGGATCCTGAGCTGATGATAACCTGACCTCAGATCGATCTTGGAGAACACACTGGCTCCTCTCAACTGGTCGAACAGATCTTCTATTCTGGGCAAAGGATACTTGTTCTTGATCGTGACTTCATTCAAAGCTCGATAATCGATACACATCCTCTTGGTGCCATCTTTCTTCTCCACAAACAAGACAGGGGCGGCCCAAGGCGAGGTGCTTGGCCGGATGTAACCTTTCTCTGACAGCTCATCAATCTGCTTCTTAAGCTCAACCAACTCTGGTCCAGATATTCTGTAAGCTCTCTTAGAGATAGGGGCGGTTCCAGGAAGAAGCTCTATAGCAAATTCAACTTTCCGCTCTGGTGGCATACCCGGTAAATCCTTTGGAAACACATCTGGGAATTCAGACACAACCTTGATACTCTCAATTGGGTCTGCTTCACTGCTATCAACAGCCATCTGATAACAACTTCCTTTCTTTGGCTCAGGCGGGACTAACTCGGTCACCACTTCCTCTCCTAGTGGGGACACCAACTTGATTGTCCTTTTATCACAACTGATAACTGCCTGATACTTATCTAACCAATTCATCCCTAGGATGACATCTATTCCCTGAGTACCCATTACTATAAGGTTGGTGGGAAACGCTATCCCCCTTATTTCCACACTTACATTTAAACAAATGCTATCAGCTCGAATTCTACCACCAGCTGAGTCAATTTGAATAGGGGTTGACATGGTAGTAATTGGAAGATTATGTGCTTCTACCCATGATGCAGTAATGAAAGAATGCGTTGCTCCAGTGTCAAATAACACTTCTGCAATATGGGAGTCGACTGGGAACATACCTACTATCATGCCGGGGGTCTCCTGAACTGCTTCAGCTTCCAAGTGGTTCAGCCTTCCATGATTATAGCGCTGTTGAGGGCGGTTGCCTACTCCAGGCTGAGACACATTCTGCTTTGCTGGGGCATTGGGGCCTGACTGCTGCTGGGCTGCCTTCTTCGGACATTGCATCACCCAATGGCCTTGCTCTCCACAGTGGAAACATGCCCTGTTTCCAACCTGAGCTGGTGCTGCCTGACTGTTCTGCTGATTTGCTGGGGCAGGAAGACGAGGTGTCTGTTGATTCTGCCTCTGAAACTGACCTCCTCCTGACTGATTGCTCTGACGATTCTGGTACTGATGCTGAGGATACTGCCTTTGGAACTGCTGATACTGCTGACGCTGCTGATGCTGCTGAGGTGGACGCTGGTTCTGCCTGAACTGCTGAGGTTGATTGCCTGAGAAACGGGGACGGCTGCTGCTTCCAGGCTGGGGTCCACTGATCTTGCGCTTACGATCTTCCATCTCCTTGCGCTTTCTCTCTGTCATGATTGCTCTGTCAATCAGGTGCTGGAATGTTGGGAAGGTGTGATTCATCAGCTGATACTGCAGAGGGTCAACCAAGCCTCTCAGAAAACGGTATTGTCGCTTGGCGTCGGTGTTGACATCTTCGGGAGCGTAGCGAGACAATTGCAGAAACTTGTCCCGGTACTCACTGACAGACGATGACCCTTGCTTAAGGGCCAGGAACTCCTCCTTCTTCACTGTCATCAGACCTGCAGGCACATGGTACTGACGAAAGCTACCTCTGAATTCTTCCCAGGTGATGGTGTCGGGGTTGGCATGGGTGGCGAGGTAAGACTCCCACCATGATTGGGCTGCTCCTCTCAACAGACGGGGACCATACAGAACTTTCTCCCTGTCATCGCACTGAGCGGTATGCAACTCTCGCTCCACAGTGCGCAGCCAATCTTCAGCATCCATAGGGTCAGAAGAATGAGCAAACGTTGGGGGATGACCTCTCATGAATTCAGCACGCTTGTCTCTGGGCATCTGAGGCATCTGAGGCTGAGGTGGAGCCTGCTGCTGCTGCTGCTGCTGAATGGCGGCCAGAGTCTGACCGATGGCTTGAACTGCCTGAGTCTGCATCAGAAACATCTGCTCAATCGACATCGGGGGCGGGGGCGGCAGCTGCTGCTGCTGGGGCGCCTCATCTTGCTGACCGGCTCGCTCCTGCTGAGCACGCCTTCCTCCTCTGCGCCTGTTCTCTGACATCTGCAGAACGCAACCACACATCAGAACTGATCTGGCAAATCTTGCAGCATAAGAAAAGAGAATAGAATTCCTCAACAGCACTGAACAGATGAGCATCTTCACTGATCTCCAACACAGGCCACACAGCTTCTCAGAAAAAGAGGAAAGTAGAATAAAGGTTTTCCCAACTATATAACTAACTTTATTAACATAATAGGTAAACCAAAATGCAGGGGATACCCACACTCTGGTGACAATCATTACAAAGATCCAAACCAATCATAGTTCATCATGACAAACATAAATGCACAGGATATAGCAAACTACCCTGTCTAACTAAGACTAACTAAGACCGAGACTAACGCTAAGACTGAAGCTTCTACGTATATATTTCGTATTAATTACAAGATCCAACTCTAACGATCTATGGCTCTAGAGTTATCTTGGTCTTGCAGTCGGGATTGCCATAAGACTGGTGTCCACGCTGAGGTGAGCGGTACGGGTGCTGAGTCCCGACGGGAGCGGGGGAACCACCATCCAGATAACGACGTTCCGCGCGCTCAGCCCGCAGCTGGGCGATCTCAGCACGAGCCCTACTCAGCTCATCTAATGCATGGTCCAGCTCCGTGTTTAGCACGGCGGCTAGGTTGACTGTGCTGCTCAACCTAGGATTGCCCTCACCGACAGGTGAGACAATCACGCCTCCTGTGCTGCCAGATGAACGGCGGGGGTAATACTTCAGGTCAAGACCGTCAGCTGCCCCACCGAAAACCGAGCAGTAGTGCGAAAGCGCACGCCGTGCAGCATCTTGCATGGCTGCCTCAGCTGAGTCCCGCTCAGAGATAGAATAGTGCTCTGAACAAGCCTCCGCTCCCTGGAGACTGTTCTCCGGGCAGCGCACCAAGCAAGTTGCCTCCCAGCGATCCGGGTAGACCCCGCGACTATGCTGGTAGACCACACAGCGATACTCGACGGACCAAGTATGCCGGTCAAATGCCCGACGTAGCAGGGTGTCGAGCGCATCGTGGAAGTGACACCCGCGAGCAGCGTCGCGAGTGATGGGTCGAGCAACCCATCCTTCCGGCTCAAGGTTAGCAGAGAAGTCGGTGTCGTGGCTCGAGCTGTCGTCGCCATCTCCGTCGTCTGGGTCTCCTCCAGCAGCTACTCCAGAAGCTGGGGCGCCCAGTGGTGGTGCAGGGGGCGCCTCCAGGGGAAGCACAGGGGAGCAGCTCCTCACAGACTCTATCTCCTGGTGGAGCGAGAAGGAAGAGCTCTGCTGCTCCTGTCGTCGACGCTCCTGCTCCTCACGCAGGCGGTGGTGTAGTCTCTCCAAGTGGCTGGACTGTCCGGCCACGGGACGGCGAAGCGGACGCTCAGCAAGGCGGGAGGGTAAGAAGGGGATGACTGACTTTCGTGCAGTGTGTCTAAGTCGAGCCATCTACAAAAGACATCGCAAGCAAAAGGGGTGAGAATAGAATTAATATGACCAGCAAGTAATGAATCATAAATAAATGAAGGATCAGAATAAAACATAATTTTCAGCAAGGTATAATATGTAGTAGAACATAGGTTTGGTCAGTAGGACCAACTTTTGAAGGGATATCAAAGTCAAGGAAGAGACAGAGGTCTATAGTCCTTAGAACGACCATTCTACTCTAGGTTAGCGGTCCTACAGTCAGCACGGTTCTGATACCACTTATGTCACACCCGGTTTTAGAAGGCAAACCGAATGCGAACCATGTACGTGCCAGGATCAGTTATTCACGTACACAGCAGTTACATAACATGGACATCATCACACAGTGCTCAAAATAGTATTAATAAGGGAAATAGTCGATTACATCATACGTCTGAGACGTCCATATAGTTCTTACAATAAATCAAAGTGCGGAAAAGAAACGTAGATAACGCGGCCTTCACAGGCAGCCGACTGGGGGTTGCCGCTAACCCACACCTAGAACTCGTCGTAGTCTTGGAACTCCTGGAAGTCTCCTTCCACAGCTTCATCTTCGCCTGAGCAGTGGTTGCAATGCTGACAACCTGGGGGGGGGGGGGTTTGGTGTGTAGAGCAAGGGTGAGTACACATCAACATACTCAGCAAGTATCCTGTTTGGCTGTAGTGGACTAGCTTTATGTGGGGATAAGTCAAGCAGTTGCTTTTAGTTGGTCAGATTATTATTTACTAGTAGAAAGCCAAGTTTTAGCATTAACCCAAGTTATTAACCCGATGTACCCTTTCCAAACGGAAAGAATACCACTTACCAATACCATAATCATAACCAGAACCATCAATCTCATAACCACCTGTACCACAATGTCTCTGATCAAGTACCACTAATCACTGGAGCTCCCTTGGCCGCTCATAACCGTGAGCACGGCTGATATATCAGTTTCATAACACTCTGCAGAGGTTGTGCACTTTACCCACAAGCCGTGATTCCCTCTTGCCTCGGGCCGATCAAACCCTTAAACACTACCAAGGTGAATAGGCAGGGTTTCACTACGTAGCCTTTACAAAGATTCCCCGGGACTGTAGCCACCCGTTAGGTTTCCTAAATGCACCGCACTCCTCCCCAAGGGGCGAACCCAAACTTGGCAGAGCGAGCCGCATACACCGAGCCCCATTGACGGCACGACGGCTAAGTGAACTACATCCCGGATCCTCTAATTATTCAGCTAAGGGCACCCCATTCCACCCTCATGGTTGCACTGTTTTCCCGGGCGGTCATCCATAGAACAGGTCCTTACGGAGAGGCACTCGAGAAACCGCTCGAGTCCCCTTGAAAACCACAAGTATGATCATAAAGAAGAACGGGAAAACAGCGTATCATAGATAACCACATCATGTTCATTGATTAGAGTTGAGCAATAGCATAAAGCTAAACAGTAATAATCCAACCCAGATAGGTAAACAAGGACATGGATAACAAAAGCTAGTCAATCCTTAGGCATAAATGTGTAAGCGGGAGGTGAATTAAATAATGAATAGGACAGAGATAGGTCAAAGGACACTTGCCTCCACCAACCGACTGCTGCTCAGGGGCTTCTCCTGCGAATTCCTCGGGCTCTTCGACCGAATCGTTCTCTATGCGAGCGCAAACATACATACATCCATCCACATATTTAATACAAAAGAACAGTACACCATACAAGATAACAAATAAAGCGAATATGCATCAAGTATGACATTCGATATCGCATTTGTTATGGTTAGAAAGAAACAGGAAAGGGTCTCGCAGGGGGTTAAATCTTATGCACTAATGACACAATTGGTTTTTAACAAAATAATTCTGTTATATATATTTATATATACTAATGGAAACCTAATCACTTTTAGTTGATCAACATTGCACAGGGTAAACAATTAACTACGTGAATCAATAGCATAACGGAATTTTAAATTAAACTTCCTATTTTCCCATAGCATGAACAGTGATTAGCCTACTTAAAATACAGTAATTATAATCACAGAAAGTAAATAAAATAAAATAAAAAATAAATAAAAAAAAACAGAGGGGGGGGGGGCGGTTGAACCGGCCCTAGGGGCGGTTGAACCGGCCCGGGGGCAGGCGGCCGAGCTGGGGCGGCCGAGCGCGGGGGGCGGCCGAGCTGGGGCCGGGGGCGGCTGAGCCGGGGCCGAGGCCGGCTGAACCGGCCCGGGACAGGGGGGCGCGGCCAGGGGGCCAGGCGGCCGGGGCGCGGGCTAGGGGCGGCTGGCGGCCGGGCGGGGCGCGGCTGGGGGCGGCCAGCGGCCGGGCCAGGGCGGCCAGGGGAGCGGCCGGGGCGGGCCAGCGGCGGCCGGGGCCGGCTGGGCGCGGCCGAGGGCCGGCCAGCGGCGGCCAGGGGCCACGGCGGGGCTGGGGCGGCTGCCGGCGCGGCCAGGGGGCGCGCGGGGGTGGGGAGAGAAGAGGGGAGGGAGGAGAGGGAGGAGGGGGAGGGGGCTCACCGGCGGGGATCGACGGCGAGGGGCGGCCGGCGGCAGGGGGCGGCGCGGCGGCCTAGGGTAGGGGGCAGGGGCGGCGGCGGCTTAGGGCAGGGGTAGGGGCGGCGCTAGGGAGAGAATGAGAGAAAATGAGAGGGAGAGGGAGAGGGTTTGGGGAAAAAGGGGAGGTGGGGGGGGCGGCTTGGGCCAATTGGGCCCAAGGGGGGGGGCGCCAGGGGGCGGCTGGGCCGGCCGGGGTCGGCCCAGGGCGCGGGAGAGAGAGAGAAAGGGGAGAGAGAAAGAGAGAGAAAGAAAGATAAAAGATTTTCCGCTTGTTCTCGAAATCCGATCTTTTAGATGAATGCGATTGCACTTTCAAACAACCAAAAATGCAAGGGCGGCATGGTGCATCAAACAACATAAAGTATTTAGGGTTTTTATACATACGGGAATTCCAAACCGAATCCCGCTAAACTTTGAAAAAGGTCAAGGTTTAGCGAGGGGAAAAAGAAAAAGAAAAGGTAACGCCCGAATTTTGGCGAGTAAAGAAAGAAAAAAAAATTCAACTGCAAAATTCGGGGCGTTACACAAATAGACGAAGCTTCTGAGGAGGTTCGTCATCTTGTTCAAGATGATCAAAGCCGAAGGCTTCCACGCAGAGAGCTTCATCAGGAAGGCTTCCACAATGAGGATGACTGGTATGAAGATTTCCATCATGGAAACTTTGCTTTTGATGATGCTTCTCCTCTCTCAACAGAATTGCAGGCTACACCATGGCCACAGTCTTACAAGCCACCCCAGCTCCCCATGTATGACGGTCACACAGACCCGAAGCAATTCCTAATGAGCTATGAAGCAACCATATCTTCGTATGGTGGCAATACGGCAGTCATGGCAAAATCTTTTGTCATGGTCGTCAGGAGCGTTGCCCAGACTTGGTACTCTTCTCTTCGGCCAGGGACAATCACTTCTTGGCAGAAGTTGAAGGATATGCTGATAACTAGCTTCCAAGGGTTTCAGACGAAGCCAGTCACCGCTCAGGCTCTCTTCCAGTGTACCCAGGACCATGAAGAGTACCTTCAGGCATATGTCCGGAGGTTTCTGCGCCTGAGGGCACAAGCGCCAACTGAGAGCACCTAGAGGGGGGGTGAATAGGTGATCCTGTAGAGACTTAAACTTATAGCCACAAAAACTTGTTAAGTGTTAGCACAATGATTGCCAAGTGGCTAGAAAGGAGTCTCAGCAAAACACAATACCACAAGAGATCAAACACAGAGATGACACAGTGGTTTATCCCGTGGTTCGGCCAAGACCAACGCTTGCCTACTCCACGTTGTGGCGTCCCAACGGACGAGGGTTGCAATCAACCCCTCTCAAGCGGTCCAAAGACCAACTTGAATACCACGGTGTTTTGCTTTGCCTTTCAATATCCCGTTTGCGAGGAATCTCCACAACTTGGAGCCTCTCGCCCTTACACTTAAGATTCACAAAGAAATACGGAGTAAGGGAGAAACTAGCAACGCACACAAGACTCAAAATCAGAGCAACAGCACGCACACAAGTCGCAACAAGAGCTTGCAACACAACTCAATGAGTCCACAACTCAACAAGAGCTCTAGATGCTATCACAATGAACCAAATGTGTGGAATCGATGTCTTGGTGCTTAAGAATGTTGTAGGAATGCTTGGTGTGCTCCTCCATGCGCCTAGGGGTCCCTTTTATAGCCCCAAGGCAGCTAGGAGCCTTTGAGAGCAATTCTGGAAGGCTGATCTTGCCTTCTGTCATCGGGCGCACCGGACAGTCCGGTGCACACCGGACACTGTCCGGTGCCCGATTTCTTTCCTTAAAGGCGCACCGGACAGTCCGGTGCACACCGGACAGTCCGGTGCACACCGGACAGTCCGGTGCCCCTTCCGACCGTTGGCTCGGCCACGTGTCGCGCACGGATTCCGCGGCCGACCGTTGGCCCGGCCGACCGTTGGCTCACCGGACAGTCCGGTGCACACCGGACAGTCCGGTGAATTTTAGCCGTACGCCGTCGGCGAATTCCCGAGAGCGACCACTTCGCTCGAGGCAGCCTGGCGCACCGGACACTGTCCGGTGCACCACCGGACAGTCCGGTGCTCCAGACCGAACAGCCTCTTGGCTGCACACAGCCAACTTTTCTTTGACTCGATTTCTCCTGTTTCAAGCACTTAGACACAATACATTAGTCTTCAAAACAATGTACTAAGGCTTAGAAACATACCTTTACTCTTGATTTGCACTTTGTCCATCCAAGGGTATAGATTCACATTTAAGCACCTGTGTTGGCACTCAATCACCAAAATACTTAGAAATGGCCCAAGGGCACATTTCCCTTTCAATCTCCCCCTTTTTGGTGATTTATGCCAACACAACATAAAGCAACTAGAACAAGTGCAATATCACTTCAAATAAAAACTCAAATTTATTTTGATTCAATTTGGCATATATGGATCATCCTTTGCCACCACTTGGTTTGTTTTTCAAATCAACCTCAAAATCCTATCTCTAAGTCAAATCCACTTGTAGAGACATCAAGAGAGGTTTTTCCAAAGAAAATTGATTCAAGATTCCAAAAACTCCCCCTATTTCCCATAATCAATACTTCTCCCCACAAGAGGCCAACTTTTGACAAAAGAGACAACAAAAGAGATTTGACAAACCAAAAGCTCTATTCTACTGTTTTCAAAATCTCTCAAGTGGTAGCTGATCCATTTATCACTTTGGCCTTTATTTTCTCCCCCTTTGGCATCAAGCACCAAAACGGGATCAATCTTGGCCCTAGAACCCCATTGCCTCACAAAAATCTTCAATAAGAATACAAAGGCAATAAGAGTACATGAGATGAACTTGGAATAAGTTACCCTCTCATCGGAGTGCAGTGGAAGTCTTTCATGGTCCAAGTCCACCTTTTCCCTTTTAATTCTCCTTTGAGACTAAAACAAGCAAACTCAAGCATACGGTTAGTCTCAAAGGGTCAAGTTGTAACACATCTCCCCCTAAAACTGTGCATCACTTTGCAACGGATTTGTGAGGTCCAGGGAGTGTTTGTACAACTTGAGCACCATACTAAGCAACAAAATGCAAAAAGGAACATGATCAAAGGCATAAACACATGTATGCTATAAATCAATCCAGGTTCCGCGAATCTAAGACATTTAGCTCACTACGCAACCTGCAAAAGGTCTTCTCATCTAGAGGCTTAGTGAAGATATCGGCTAGCTGGTTCTCGGTGCTAACATGAAACACTTCGATATCTCCCTTTTGCTGGTGGTCTCTCAAAAAGTGATGCCGGATGTCTATGTGCTTTGTGCGGCTGTGCTCAACAGGATTTTCCGCCATGCGGATAGCACTCTCATTATCACATAGGAGTGGGACTTTGCTCAGATTGTAGCCAAAGTCCCGGAGGGTTTGCCTCATCCAAAGTAGTTGCGCGCAACACTGTCCTGCGGCAACATACTCGGCCTCAGCGGTGGATAGGGCAACGGAGGTTTGTTTCTTAGAGTTCCATGACACCAGGGACCTTCCTAAAAATTGGCACGTCCCTGATGTACTCTTCCTATCGACCTTACATCCAGCATAGTCGGAATCTGAGTATCCAACCAAGTCAAAGGTAGACCCTTTTGGATACCAGAGCCCGAAGCAAGGCGTAGCAACCAAATATCTTAGAATTCGCTTCACCGCCACTAAGTGACACTCCTTAGGATCGGATTGAAATCTAGCACACATGCATACGCTAAGCATAATATCCGGTCTACTAGCACATAAATAAAGTAAAGACCCTATCATTGACCGGTATGCTTTTTGATCAACGGACTTACCTCCTTTGTTGAGGTCGGTGTGTCCGTCGGTCCCCATCAGAGTCTTTGCGGGCTTGGCGTCCTTCATCCCAAACCGCTTTAGCAGATCTTGCGTGTACTTCGTTTGGGAGATGAAGGTGCCGTCCTTGAGTTGCTTCACTTGGAACCCAAGGAAGTAGTTCAACTCGCCCGTCATCGACATCTCGAATTTCTGCGTCATCACCCTGCTAAACTCTTCACAAGACTTTTGGTTAGTAGAACCAAATATTATGTCATCGACATAAATTTGGCACACAAACAGATCACCATCACATGTCTTAGTAAAAAGAGTTGGATCGGCTTTCCCAACCTTGAAAGAATTAACAATTAGAAAGTCTCTAAGGCATTCATACCATGCTCTTGGGGCTTGCTTAAGTCCATAGAGCGCCTTAGAGAGCTTACACACGTGGTCGGGGTACCGTTCATCCTCGAAGCCAGGGGGTTGCTCTACGTACACCTCCTCCTTGATTGGCCCATTGAGGAAAGCGCTCTTCACATCCATTTGGTACAACCTGAAAGAATGGTGAGCGGCATATGCTAGCAAGATACGAATTGATTCTAGCCTGGCCACAGGAGCAAACGTCTCCTCAAAGTCCAAACCTGCGACTTGGGCATAACCTTTTGCCACAAGTCGAGCCTTGTTCCTCGTCACCACCCCGTGCTCGTCCTGTTTGTTGCGGAACACCCACTTGGTTCCCACAACATTTTGCTTGGGACGAGGCACCAGTGTCCAAACTTCATTGCGCTTGAAGTTGTTGAGTTCCTCCTGCATGGCTAACACCCAGTCCGGATCTAGCAAGGCCTCTTCTACCCTGAAAGGCTCAATAGAGGAGACAAAAGAGTAATGCTCACAAAAATTAACTAATCGAGATCGAGTAGTTACTCCCTTGCTAATATCACCCAGAATTTGGTCGACGGGATGATCCCTTTGAATCATCGCTCGAACTTGGGTTGGAGGTGCCGGTTGTGCTTCTTCCTCCATCACATGATCATCTTGTGCTCCCCCTTGATCACACTCCTCTTGATGAACCTGTTCATCGTTTTGAGTTGGGGAATGCACCATTGTTGAGGAAGAAGGTTGTTCTTGCTCCAATTGTTCCTGTGGTCGCACATCACCAATTGCCATGGTGCGCATAGCGGCCGTTGGAACG
Organism: Zea mays; assembly: GCF_902167145.1. Taxonomy (NCBI): domain Eukaryota; kingdom Viridiplantae; phylum Streptophyta; class Magnoliopsida; order Poales; family Poaceae; genus Zea; species Zea mays. Next base: position 22,872,451 of record NC_050099.1, on the reverse strand, counting down.
TCTTCTTCATCTACATCATCACAATCAACAACTTGCTCTCTTGGAGAGCCATTAGTCTCATCAAATACAACGTCGCTAGAGACTTCAACCAAACCCGATGATTTGTTGAAGACTCTATACGCCTTTGTATTTGAGTCATAACCTAACAAAAACCCTTCTACAGCTTTGGGAGCAAACTTAGAATTTCTACCCTTCTTTACTAGAATGTAGCACTTGCTCCCAAATACACGAAAGTAAGATACATTGGGTTTGTTACCGGTTAGAAGCTCATACGAAGTCTTCTTGAGGAGGCGATGAAGGTAGACCCTGTTGATGGTGTGGCAGGCCGTGTTCACGGCTTCCGACCAGAAACACTCGGGGGTCTTGAATTCTCCAAGCATCGTCCTCGCCATATCGATTAGCGTCCTGTTCTTCCTCTCTACCACACCATTTTGCTGTGGTGTGTAGGGAGCGGAGAACTCGTGCTTGATCCCTTCCTCCTCAAGGAACTCCTCCACTTGAAGGTTCTTGAATTCGGACCCGTTGTCACTCCTTATCTTCTTCACCTTAAGCTCAAACTCATTTTGAGCTCTCCTGAGGAAGCGCTTGAGGGTCCCTTGGGTTTCAGACTTATCCTGCAAAAAGAACACCCAAGTGAAGCGGGAAAAATCATCAACAATAACTAAACCATACTTACTTCCTCCTATGCTCAGATAGGCGACGGGTCCGAAGAGGTCCATATGTAGTAACTCCAGGGGTCTTGAAGTGGTCATCACATTTTTGCTGTGATGTGCTCCTCCCACCTGTTTACCTGCTTGACATGCTGCACAAGGTCTATCTTTTTCGAATTGCACGTTAGTCAGACCTATCACGTGTTCTCCCTTTAGAAGCTTGTGAAGGTTCTTCATCCCCACATGTGCTAAGCGGCGATGCCACAGCCAGCCCATGCTAGTCTTAGCTATTAAGCATGCATCTAGACCGGCCTCTTCTTTTGCAAAATCAACTAAATAAAGTTTGCCGTCTAATACACCCTTAAAAGCTAGTGAACCATCACTTCTTCTAAAGACAGACACATCTATATTTGTAAACAAACAGTTATATCCCATATTGCATAATTGACTAACAGATAGCAAATTATATCCAAGCGACTCTACTAAAAACACATTAGAAATAGAATGCTCATTGGAGATTGCAATTTTACTTAACCCCTTTACCTTGCCTTGATTCCCATCACCGAATATAATTGAATCTTGGGAATCCTTATTCTTGACGTAGGAGGTGAACATCTTCTTCTCCCCCGTCATATGGTTTGTGCATCCGCTGTCGATAATCTAGCTTGAACCTCCGGATGCATAAACCTGCAAGGCAAATTTAGGCTTGGGACTTAGGTACCCAACTCTTGTTGGGTCCTACGAGGTTAGTCACAATTTCCTTAGGGATCCAAATGCAAGTTTTATCACCCTTGCATTTTGCCCCTAACTTCCTAGCAATCACCTTTCTATCCTTTCTACAAATTGCAAAGGAAGCATTCAAAGCATGATATATTGTAGAAGGCTCATTAACTTTCCTAGGAACATTAACAATATTTTTCCTAGGCATATTATGAACAACATTTCTCCTACCAACATTTCTATCATGCACATAAGAAGAACTAGACGCAAACATGGCATGAGAGTCAAAATCATCATAAGCATTATAATTCCTATAAGCATTTCTAGTTTGTCTCCTATCATGATACATAAAAGCATGGTTCCTTTTAGTACTACTAGCCATAGGAGCCTTCCCTTTCTCCTTGGCGGAGATAGGAGCCTTATGGCTTGTTAAGTTCTTGGCTTCCCTCTTGAAGCCAAGTCCATCCTTAATTGAGGGGTGTCTACCAATCGTGTAGGCATCCCTTGCAAATTTTAGCTTATCGAAATCATTCTTGCTAGTCTTAAGTTGAGCATTAAGACTAGCCAACTCATCATTAAGCTTGGAAATTGAAACTAGGTGTTCACTGCAAGCATTAATGTCAAAATCTTTACACCTAGTACAAATTACAACATGTTCTACACAAGAATTAGATTTATTTGCTACTTCTAATTTAGCATTTAAATCATTGTTGACACTTTTTAAAGTAGAAATGGTTTCATGACAAGTAGATAGTTCAAAAGAAAGCATTTCATTTCTCTTAATCTCTAATGCAAGTGATTTTTGTGCTTCTACAAATTTGTCATGTTCTTCATACAACAAATCCTCTTGCTTTTCTAAAAGCCTATTCTTATCATTCAAGGCATCAATCAATTCATTAATTTTATCTATCTTAGATCTATCTAAGCCCTTGAACAAGCATGAATAATCTATGTCATCATCATCACCAGACTCATTATCACTAGAAGAAGCATAAGTGGAGTCTTGAGTACTTACCTTCTTCTCCCTTGCCATAAGGCATGTGTGATGCTCGTTGGGGAAGAGGGATGACTTGTTGAAGGCAGTGGCGGCGAGTCCTTCATTGTCGGAGTCGGAGGAGGAGCAATCCGAATCCCACTCCTTGCCTAGATGTGCTTCGCCCTTTGCCTTCTTGTATGCCTTCTTCTTCTCCCTCTTGCTCCCTTGTTCCTGGTCACTTTCATTATCGGGACAGTTAGCAATAAAATGACCAAGCTTACCGCATTTGAAGCATGAGCGCTTCTCCTTTGTCTTGGTCTTGCTTGGCTGTCCCTTGCGACCTTTAAGCGCTATCTTGAAGCGTTTAATGATGAGGGCCATCTCCTCATTATTTAGCCCGGCCGCCTCAACTTGCGCCACCTTGCTTGGTAGCGCCTCCTTGCTCCTTGTTGCCTTGAGAGCAATGGGTTGAGGCTCATGGATTGGACCATTCAATGCGTCGTCCACGTACCTTGCCTCCTTGATCATCATTCGCCCGCTTACAAATTTTCCAAGAACTTCGGGCGACATCTTGGTGTACCTAGGATTTTCACGAATATTGTTCACCAAATGAGGATCAAGAACGGTAAAGGACCTTAGCATTAGGCGGACGACGTCGTGGTCCGTCCATCGCGTGCTTCCGTAGCTCCTTATTTTGTTGATAAGGGTCTTGAGCCTGTTGTAAGTTTGGGTTGGCTCTTCTCCCCTTATCATTGCGAATCGTCCAAGCTCGCCCTCCACCAACTCCATTTTAGTGAGCATGGTGATGTCGTTCCCCTCGTGAGAGATTTTGAGGGTGTCCCATATCTGCTTGGCGTTGTCCAAGCCGCTTACCTTATTGTACTCTTCCCTGCACAAAGATGCTAATAGAACAGTAGTAGCTTGTGCATTTCTATAGATTTGTTCATTTATAAGCATAGGGCTATCCGAGCTATCAAATTTCATTCCATTCTCTACAATCTCCCATATGCTTGGATGGAGAGAGAATAAGTGACTACGCATTTTGTGACTCCAAAATCCATAGTCTTCCCCATCGAAGTGTGGAGGTTTGCCAAGAGGAATGGAAAGCAAATGCGAATTCGAACTATGTGGAATACGAGAATAATCAAATGAAAAGTTCGAATTGACCGTCTTCCTGTAGTCGTTGTCGTCGTCCTTTTGGGAAGAGGTAGACTCATCGCTATCGTCGTAGTAGACGATCTCCTTGATGCGCCTTGTCTTCTTCTTCTTCCCGTCTTTGCGCTTGTGGCCCGAGCCCGAGTCATTGGACTTGTCATCCCTTGGCTCGTTGACGAAGGACTCCTTCTCCTTGTCGTTGATCACGATTCCCTTCCCCTTAGGATCCATCTCTTCGGGCGATTAGTCCCTTCTTGAAGAGAACGGCTCTGATACCAATTGAGAGCACCTAGAGGGGGGGTGAATAGGTGATCCTGTAGAGACTTAAACTTATAGCCACAAAAACTTGTTAAGTGTTAGCACAATGATTGCCAAGTGGCTAGAAAGGAGTCTCAGCAAAACACAATACCACAAGAGATCAAACACAGAGATGACACAGTGGTTTATCCCGTGGTTCGGCCAAGACCAACGCTTGCCTACTCCACGTTGTGGCGTCCCAACGGACGAGGGTTGCAATCAACCCCTCTCAAGCGGTCCAAAGACCAACTTGAATACCACGGTGTTTTGCTTTGCCTTTCAATATCCCGTTTGCGAGGAATCTCCACAACTTGGAGCCTCTCGCCCTTACACTTAAGATTCACAAAGAAATACGGAGTAAGGGAGAAACTAGCAACGCACACAAGACTCAAAATCAGAGCAACAGCACGCACACAAGTCGCAACAAGAGCTTGCAACACAACTCAATGAGTCCACAACTCAACAAGAGCTCTAGATGCTATCACAATGAACCAAATGCGTGGAATCGATGTCTTGGTGCTTAAGAATGTTGTAGGAATGCTTGGTGTGCTCCTCCATGCGCCTAGGGGTCCCTTTTATAGCCCCAAGGCAGCTAGGAGCCGTTGAGAGCAATTCTGGAAGGCTGATCTTGCCTTCTGTCATCGAGCGCACCGGACAGTCCGGTGCACACCGGACACTGTCCGGTGCCCGATTTCTTTCCTTAAAGGCGCCCCGGACAGTCCGGTGCCCCCTTCCGACCGTTGGCTCGGCCACGTGTCGCGCACGGATTTCGCGGCCGACCGTTGGCCCGGCCGACCGTTGGCTCACCGGACAGTCCGGTGCACACCGGACAGTCCGGTGAATTTTAGCCGTACGCCGTCGGCGAATTCCCGAGAGCGACCACTTCGCTCGAGGCAGCCTGGCGCACCGGACAGTCCGGTGCTCCAGACCGAACAGCCTCTTGGCTGCACACAGCCAACTTTTCTTTGACTCGATTTCTCCTATTTCAAGCACTTAGACACAATACATTAGTCTTCAAAACAATGTACTAAGGCTTAGAAACATACCTTTACTCTTGATTTGCACTTTGTCCATCCAAGGGTATAGATTCACATTTAAGCACCTGTGTTGGCACTCAATCACCAAAATACTTAGAAATGGCCCAAGGGCATATTTCCCTTTCACCAACAGTGCCCAATGAAATTGTCATTGAGGCCATGATTAAGGGACTTCGGCCGGGACCATCAGCGCAGTACTTTGCCAGGAAGCCACCACAAACGTTGGAGAAGCTGCTCCAGAAGATGGACGAATACATTCGAGCTGACAATGACTTCCGCCAAAGAAGGGAGGAAGCATTCAGGTTCTCTGAAATGACCAGGGGCTTCGGAGGAAGATTTCACCCGAGGCATGTTAGGTCAATCCATAACTCTGCTCAAACTGATGATCGAGGGAGCCAGCAGCAAAGGCCACAACACTCTTCACAAGCTTCGGCACAACAGCAGAGTTCTTTTCGGCCGCCAGCGCAAAGGGGCAGAGGCGCCAGGGGCTTCGGGGGAAGGTTTGGAGACCAGCCAAGAAAAATATATTGCCTATTCTGTGGTGAAGACAAGGGCCATACTACCAGGATGTGCCATGTTACCATCCAGAAGCAGAAGGAAATAGCGGAAGCAGCAGCGCAACAGAGTCAGCCGAAGCAGGTCATGCATACTGCTTCGTATCACTCACCTTATATACCAGAATATGTAGGCAACCACCCTGCAGCTTCTGTTGCTTCGGCGAGCCAACCCCAAGCATCTTGGCAGCAACCTCCACCGCCACCGCCGACCCAGCGAGGACAACAGCCAGAAGGGAGTCAGCACAATCATCTTCAGAGGGATTTCAGAGAAGAGTCTGAATCTCGCACAGTCAACAACACTGTGCCAGAGTCGAAGCACATTTATTGACAAATATCCTACCTCAACAGCAGTTCTTTTGCATTTTCTACATTCACTATTACCCTTTTGTCAATAAGAAACAATTATGAAGAGTTTAAATGTCTTTTATTGAATTTCAATTCCTTGTAATACTTTCATTTTTTACCATAATAAAAATATGTTTTTTCCATAGGCTTGAGTTGCCGAAGCATACGAACTTATACTGATTTGGAGGACCTTTGAATTATCAAAAATTTGATCTAACGGACATAGTACAAATTGTTTGAAATAGTAAAAAAGTCGTTCCTAAGGGAGCGCAGTGTAAGTTTTCTAAACCTACAGCGAAAAATAAGCGCTGATTCCGCTGAAAGTAAAAGGCGAAGAAGCTCCTAAGGGAGGCTTACAGCGAAAAATAAACGCTGATTCCGCTGAAAGTAAAAGGCGAAGAAGCTCCTAAGGGAGGCTTACAGCGAAAAATAAACGCTGATTCCGCTGAAAGTAAAAGGCGAAGAAGCTCCTAAGGGAGGCTTACAGCGAAAAGTCAACGCTGATATAAAGTGTGTGTGCTGTATTACAGGGATATATATCTGCGGCACAAATATCATTTTGCATAGCATAACATCATCACATCATTTCTGCATAACATAAGCATCATACAGCATAATGCATCTGGAACAAGAAAGGGATACAGTGTTGACCTTCGGAACATATTTTAGAAAAGAGAAAATTGTGCTAAGGTACAAGACAAATCGAGATGAAGTGTAGCCACATCGGAAACGCAACACAAAACTTTTTTGTAGCTTCGAAAAATATTTCACGAAGCTTGGACATTTTTCATCGGAGAAGTAAGCGAATTCTTGTGATATAGAAAGGATTTTCTTCACGAAGCATGAAAAGAAGGGAAGGTGTTTTTTTCGCTGAAGGCTCAAAAAACGGTATGTATGCAAAGTTTCATGCATCGTAAAGAATTAAACTATAAATAGATTATATATTGCATTTAAAGTTACAATATATTACACATCCTTACGTTTCAAATGTTTCTACAATAGCATTCAATCCTCTTTAAGTACTATCTCCGCAGCTTCGTTCAATAGTTGGTTGACAACCTTGTCCATAATGGCTTCGGCCATTTTTCTAATTTCGTCGTCCCCCTTCTGGTAGGGGCCCGGAGATGCCTCAGCAGGTTCTGAGGGACGAAAAGATACGGCTATATTACTATTACAAACCGAGAGCAGAGTCTGGAATTAAAAATTACAGCATGATAAAAACCACTAATTAATACCTATTTACCCTTCGGGCTCTATACTTTTTTCGGCAGCTTCCGCTATCTTTCTAGCATCGTGGATGCCTTTTTCACTCCTCTGAATAATTTCTTGCGCCAATTCTCGGTCGCCGTTATCCCAGATATCGGTGAAGAATTTCCCACCAACCATGCTTGCTTCGGGTGAGGGGTCTTTAATGTCTTCAGAGGACAAGGTAGCTTCGGTCTGCGCTAAGGATTTTACATGCTCGCAACCTTTCCTCTCCAAAACAGCAGCAATCCCCCTAGCACCCGAAAAAGCGCAGATGTCACCACGGCTACTCAGAATTTCCTCGAAGGCCTCTGCTTCGTGACTAATCCATTCCATTGGACCTTCAGGATTGCCTCTTGAAAAATTCTCTTCACTAGAGAATGCGCCAATGCTGGCGAAGCTAGATTTTATCTTTTTGACGCACTCTATGGATTTAACATAACATTTCCTCTGGGACGCACGAAGCTCTTTAACACTCATCTCTAAATGATTGGCCAGTTGGTCACTAAGTTCGTGTTTTGTTTCTTCAAGTATACGCTCTTCTTTAGCTCTAGCTAGCTATTTCTGAAGATCTTTAATTTCACGTCTTTGGGCTTCGGCCTGGGCCTTTGAGGTAGCTTCGTCCTTTTTTACCTTGTCTACCAATGTAAGAAGAATTTTATCCTTTTCCAGAGCTTCATTTCTCAGTTTAATAACTTCTGATCGTAGGTTGTTGAACGCAATTTCATAGCTCTCATCTTCGGCACTCTTTTGTGCTCTCAATGCGTTGCTTAAAATTAAACCCTATATGTAAAAAAAGAGAGGTTGGTATAAGAATAAAAGAATGAGTTACGAATTATAAAATTTGTAAACATCCAATTCCCATACCTTCAGGCTATTGTACGCAAGACTATCCGCAAGATCCTCCTTCGTCATAGCACATAATCCAGCCTCAAGCTTCGGAAACCCCATACTTCTAGACATCTCCCGACAGACGGATAATTCTTTATTGTCTGGGAGGCAGTATAGGAAATCCTCTTCGTCAGTCCCATTGAACACTAGTGCCCCCTTCGGATATTTCAATTCTTTGGCATAGTGATTAGCTTCAAAAACTTCTTCTTCCGATAACTTTTTCCCCGAAGCATGGCGCACAATATAATCGTATATTTTGGAAGTTGCTTCGGGGACAGCAGTATCAATTTCTTCGACCAAAGTAGGTTCTGACATTTTCATTTCTTCAGTTGCCCTTGCAATTTTTGCTTCTTCTGCTTTCAAAGGTATTACCTTGGTTGGTTCTGAAGGCCCAGTTCCAACTTCAGTCTGTTGCTTCGGAGCCTCAGTAACGGATACTTCAGCAAGCGCCTCAGAAGTTTCAGCAGTCTTCTTTGGGGTTGTGTTTGGAAGTTTAATTGTTTCCAAAACATCTAACACATTAACCATTCTTTTTCTTTTTGGGGTCGTTGTTGGCCCCTTTTTAATTTTTCCTGCTTTAATTTCTTCTGAAGGACTCAAAATTTCTGATATTTTCACTCCCTCAGTTGATGCTTTTGCTTCTTCCATCTTTTCTGTCGATGGCGCTTCGGCCAGCTCTTCGGTTTCTGGTAACAGAGTCTTTGGTTCTTCCAATTCTTTTGTTGTTGGCGCTTCGGCCAGCTCTTTGGCTCCGGGCAACGGAGTTGGTTCCTTAGCTTCGGGGGCTGAAGATGTTCCACTGCCGAATTCAGGCATTGTGGCTAGTTCAATGTAACGTGGCCGGTGTGTGAGAACTTTCACCCTTTTTCTCTTCGGCGCTGGCTCGCTAGGAGCAGCTGAAGCAGTACCTTTCCTTTTCTGCCCTCGCACTGGATAATGGTAGTCGGGGTACACGAACCCAATTGCATCAAAAACTCGGTTCAGTCTTTTCTTTCTTCGGCCTCCGAAGGCTGCTGACATTGCAGTATCTTCGGCCTTCGAGTATGCCCCAAGCAATTCATCACTTACAGTTTCAATGCTCTTTAACCAATCATCATCTGGTTCAACGAATTTGTCTCCATACTTGAATGTATACTTCAGCCTGACTAACCCACCTTCGTCAGTTTCTTTAACAGTCTCTTTCGGCATTTCCCAATTATCTGCAAGAGGCCATACTCTGAAGGCAATGTGTTCTTGTATCAAATCCCTTGTCCCGATTAAAGAGCAGACTACGCCGAAGGCCCGTTGGCATTCTTCGGCTACTTCATCCATTTCTACCTTCGGTTTCCGGAGTCCGAAGCGCTGCCAGATGGGGCGCATGATGATATCCTTAATATCTTCTCGAACCTTCAAATCATTTTTTACATAGAACCATTCTTTCATCCATTCTCCGGGCCATCTCTTCCGAAAGGTGGGCACGAGACAGCTTGATCCAGAGCGAGCACCGAAGTTGTAGCAACCAAAGTTGTTATGATATTGCTCTTTACCCCAGGGTTTCGTTTCATATAACAATTCATGTATATTGCAAAAGCTTTTCGCACTTGGCTCTAGACCCTGACTCTTGACAGCCCAGACGAAGATTCCCATTCTTATTATTGCTTCAGGGGTAAGTTGATGAAGGTAAACCTGATATATTTTCAGAACTTCTACCACGAATCTGCTTAAAGGGAACCGTAGCCCAGCTTTTAAAAAGCTTCGGAAGATAACGACTTCATCATCTTCAGGGCCCGGCACAGTTCTTTCTCCGGCATCTGCTCTCACAATGGACATATCCCGAAAGTATCTCCCCTTCATGTTTTCAAGGTGACTTTGCCCAATAGTTGATTTTCCGAAGACTGAATGGCTTGGTCGCCATGGCCGATCTTCGGAATCTTCACCCCCGCTATCTGCATCGTAACTGTCACTCTCACCAGTATCTTCAGATAAACCTTCTAAAATCTCCCTTGTAATCTTCTCCGTATTCGTCTTCACCATTGACTCAAGAAAACCCAGATGCATCTCTTCAGAAAGGCTCAGCTTCATTTCGGCAGCAACCTTCTTCTCCTCAGACATTCCTTCGGAATCCTTGCCTCTCGCTTCCGAAGCTTAAAACTAGGGAGGCAACCGAATATTTGTAGGCAGAAAACTATTTGAGCAGGAAAAACAGATGGCAAGAGAGCGTGCCCAATAAATTGTGGCGAGCCCGTATTTATAAACCTATTATGTCGGAGACTGGAGGGCCCCATTTGCCAATGACTGTTGCTATTCTAGCAAAAGGAAGGTGTTTTTTCGGACCTTCGGCTTATAGCCTTCGTCCATTTCGCAATCTGAATTTATCATTCTAACAAATTAATATTGCGAGGGGCTACTGTTGGGGGCCTTCGGCTTCCGAAGGTCCTCAAAACATGATTTAACAATGTTTTTCAAGAGAAATATGTAAACAGGTATCTTCGAAGTCAGATTGCGGGTATACAAAAGCACGGTTAAAGACGAAGCTTGACTGGGACGAAAGGCGATCACGACGAAGGATAAGACGATCACGAAGCTATGTGCAGAAAAGCTTCGGCATAACGGCAGAAAAGGGGAACCGACTTAAAGATGAAAAGCCAAATTAGACCTTGAAGAACTACTATAGGGTTATTGTTAAATGTAATGGGTATTAATGTAATTTTGCATGGGCTGCGACCCGTGTCTATAAATAGGTGAACAGTATTCCTGTACTGTTCACGCGGATTGGGCATTGGCTTTTGCGTCACACTTGTACTTTTACCTTCTCACAAGCTGAAGGTACATTTGTAATTTGATATCATTTCTATTCTTCCATCATAATAAAATAGAAATGAGTTGTCAATAATGAATAACCGTTCATGTTAACTTATATGTTTCATATGACTCCTTCTCCATTATTATATTTTATGCTGATGAAGGTATGTCCTTCATAACCTTCGTCCAAAAATCATTATATCCTTAGGGAAATAATGCTTCGAAGGGCGAAGGATATTAACATTTAACATTTTGTGTTGTCTTGTTCTTAATTCCTAGAAGTTGAGAACAAGTCCCCAACACCGGGTGACAAATGCAGTCTTTTGGATGTCTGCTTCCTTGATCCTCAATTGGTGGTAACCAGACCTTAGGTCTATCTTGGAGAAGTACTTGGCTCCTTGAAGCTGATCGAAGAGGTCGTCAATCCGAGGAAGTGGATACTTGTTCTTGATGGTAACTTCATTTAACGATCGGTAATCAATACGCATTCTCATGCTTCCATCCTTCTTAGAGACGAACAGGACTGGTGCTCCCCAAGGTGATGAGCTAGGACGAATGTACCCCTTTTGCTGAAGATCTGCGATTTGAAGCTTCAGTTCTGCTAACTCGGTCGGAGCCATGCGGTATGGTCTCTTTGCGATAGGTGCCGTTCCAGGGATCAGATCTATGTAGAACTCCACTTCTCTTCTGGTGGCATTCCTGGCAATTCTTCTGGAAATACGTCCATGAATTCTTCTACTACTGATATACTTTCCGTTGCTAGATTGAACATCATTGGGTCACTGGCGGGTGGCTGTGCCTGACAAGAGACTGACTTTCCCTGCTGGTCGGTGAGGAGGACTGTCTTGTCTGCGCAACTGATGATGCCTTTGTGTTTAGTTAGCCAATCCATCCCTAGGATCACATCAATTCCTTTGGATGGCAAGACGGTTAAGTCTGCCAGGAATACTACCCCACTTAAAAGGATTCTGACTTGGGAGCATTTTAGCTGGCATAGAAGGTCGGACCCTGGGGTTTGGGTGACCAAGGGAATCTCTAGAGGAGTAGAGGGAATGCCATACTTTTCCACAAAGCTAGTGGCTATGAAGGAGTGGGATGCTCCAGAATCGAAAAGTACGGTAGCGGGAGTAAATTCAACAAGGAACTCACTGAGTACTACTCCCGGAGCCTGCTGAGCTTCCTGGGCATCGACGTGATTTACTCGTGCCCTTCCTTGGTACGGAGCCTTGTTCTGCTGGCTGACGGCGGAGGGCGCCTTGGGGGCGGATGCCGAGGTATTCTTGGGGCCATTCATCGAGTTGGAGTAGGCGGGTCCTGGTGGCTTCAGCTGCGGACAGTTGGTCTTGAAGTGACTGGGATCACCGCAGTGCCAACAAGCATTTGCCGGGGGTTGGTTGCTTGCCACTGAGGGGGAATGGAAAGAGCTCTGACTCTGCTGGCTGAATCGTGACAGAGTGGGTCCAGCTGCTCCACTAAAGTTTGGCCCCTTGGGTGGAAACCCAAATGATCGAGTCTTCTGGTGCCGGTCCTGTTGTTGTGCCCGGAGAACCTGGAACTTCCTTTTGAGATGCCCCTTTTCTTCCTCCTTTGCCCTTTCGACTTGCATGGCCTTGTTGGAAAGGTGAGAGAAGTTGAGGAAGTCTTGGCTAGCCAGAATTGTCTTGAGTTCTGGCCTGAGTCCCTTCAGGAAACGGGCCATCTTCTTGCTCTCGGTACTGACATCATCTGGCGCGTAGCGGGCTAACTCTGTGAACTTGTGCACATATTCGCTGACAGATCTTCCGTCTTGAGTCAATTCTCGGAACTCGTCCTCCTTAAGTTGTACAAGTCCTTGGGGCACATGGTGCTCCCGGAAAGCTGCTTCAAATTCCGCCCAGGTAGCATCTCTGATGGTGACGTTGAAGGTGTCCCACCAGGCTAAGGCCATCCCAGAAAGTTGGTGGGCAGCCAGTTGAACACGCTGATTTTCTGGGCAACCAATGGCTTCAAGTTTCCTTTTGATCGTGCGCATCCAATCGTCTGCATCGAGGGGGTTGCTTGATCCGGCGAACGTGGGAGGCTTGAGTCTCAGGAAATCCCCCATTCTGTCTTGTGGTCTTCCACCATTCGGCCGTTGATTTTCCAGATTTCGAGTGAGGACCTCGATGAGCCGGGTTTGATTGGCTAGAACTTGGGCTAGGTCTAAGGGTAGTGGTGGAGGTGCGGGGAGGTGGGTTTCACTTTCTTCTCTAACGACTTCCCCTTCAGCTCTAAGGGGAAACCCTGCTCCAATCCCAGAGGCGGTAGGCGTGGTTTTATCCGAAGCCATCTGCCAGGGAAGAGAGTCACTATTATGCACATGCAAATTGTTTTCAACCAAGTTATTTTATTCATCACACCATCACATTACAAGCATAAGACTACTACAGGTGGAACTACACGAGCGCGTTCCCCGAGGTACTAACGAACTCCTTATCTAAGGTGTCCCCAAATGCCTTGAGAAGATCATCGAGGCTTGCTAGGGATATATCCTCGTCGTCGGACCAATCATCTATTCTGGGGGGAGGTAGGGCTAGAGGGGCCTTCTTCTTCTTCTCTGTTTGGCATCCCTGGTTGGTGGTCTTCTTCTGGATTTTCTTTTTGGGGGCGAGTTTCTTTAGCTTCTTGTCATAGTCCATCTTCAAGGTTCGATAGGCCTCACGGGTGTTGGCTTCCTCGCCTTCTGCTATGTCGAGACTCTCCTGGAGGGATGCCTTCTCTTGCTTAAGCTCTTTGACTTGCTGCTCTAGGCTTTCCACTCGGGAGTTTAGGTGGGTGCAGTGGGAGGAGAGCTCGTCGTAGTGGTTGTCGAGGGTGTGGAGGTATTCGGCCATGTAGACGATAGTGGGGTCATCTTCTGTGGGATTTCCTCCTGACAGAGCCTGGAGTCTTTTCCTCCAGGTGGGGGTGTTTTTGTTGCTGGGTGGGAAATACCGGAGGGGGGTCTCAGAGATCTCTCGGCTATAGTTTTGGCACAGTTGTTTGAGGGCTTTTCGAGCAACGCTCTGGCAAGTGTCTGGGAAGCGGTGCCCGATGAAGGTAATTTGGAAGGGAGGGTGGTTTGGGTAGTTCCGGCTTTCTCCCAAGTAGACCGCCATAGAGCACTTTTCTATTCCATTTTCACGGTACTCCTTCCAGACATATTCGGGCTTCTTGCGGATCCCCAAGCGTAGCGCGCAACTCCGAAGAAGGTGAGGAAAGCCTTCCTCCTCTGAGCAATAGGATGTCCTAATCACCCAGGGGTTTTCCATCTGGTAGACAAAAAGAAAGGTCTATTAATATCGGGGAAAAGGGGAAAGAGTGTTTCTTGGGGGTAAGAGGTGTTTTCTGGTTAAGGCAACTTTTAAGGTCAGGGCTGTGGTCTACGGCCAGTCCTATAGGCTCTGATACCACCTGAAGCGTCCCGATCCTTTGGGACTCAAATGTGATACAATTACTAGTCCCAGGAGGCTAGTAACCACATTCATTACTTCAAATAGTTACAGAGTCTGAATAATGTTATTACAATACCGGGGGTACAAGCTCGGAAGTGAGCCAAAAAACATAAAGCGCAGTGGAAGATAAAATAGCCCAGGCCACAGGAAGAACTAGGTGAAGACACAGCCCCATCAATCAAGCATAGCAGAAAAGAAGTCTTCAGCTGCTGAAAAACATAAATAAATCTGGGTGAATACACTAGGTATTCCGCAAGCCCACCCGGCTCCCGTAAAGAGAAAGTGATCTATATGGTACATGCTTTATATGGTGGAGTTGAGGTCACTCATACTTTTTCAGAGAAAGGCAGTATTCGTTGTTTAGGGTTTTCCCAAGACAATAGGAGTAACACTTGCTTGACCACCACTGAGCTTCCCGCTCCCGTGGTACCACTTTCTTTTCAGACATACACACACATTTCCCTGTTCCCGGTTGTAGTAGAAACACTAATTGTCATACCATACCAGACTCGTCCATTCCAGTGGACACGGACTATTCGAATAGGTTTAGACTCTGCGCAGAGGGGTACACTTTACCCACTAGTCCGGCTCTGCGATCTCATGGCCAATGAGATCTGAATCCGAAACTCTTTCCTTCCTTGTACGTCCGAACCTTAACGGTTATACCGGAAGGAGTCAGGCCACCGCCATGTCCAAACCGGACAAAACATTCCCCCTCCTTATCCTCCCAGTGCTACCCCAGCCTTCATAACCCTGGGGTTGGACCGTACGAGTTTAGATCGAGTGGCTGCCCACACAGCCTCGAGTGGTTGTACTTTTTGAGAGTACAGGTAATGAAAAATGACAAACCGGTCCTTATACGAGAGGACGATCCTTCTGCTCATGCCTAAACCAGCTGAGCCAACACCTTAGGCCCTCCCCTAAACCAGGGAGTCCCTGATCATCCTACTCACCAGGTGATGAGGGTGAGTACCCTTCATCGCACACTTTTGGAAAACATTCCACTTGTACCCTTTTCACTTGCCCCATATCTTTTAATCAAAGTAATAGTTAATGCGGGCTCTCTCATGCTCACCATGCAATTCGATTCCCATCCATAATCCAGGCTTAGGCAGTGGTAGAGAGAAATAGGTAAATAATGCATCAAGGGAAGGATGGACTTGCCTTCGTCGAAGCTTTCCTGGCACAAGAGGTTAATCTCGGAGGGGTCGGGTTCTTGCCCTTCTTCCAGAGCTAAGAGTTCCGGAGGATCGGATCCCTCTTCCGCTAGTTAAACACGGATAATAACAATACATCAAACATAGTGACCTTTGTGGGGTGTGCAAATTTTATACTTTATTATTTTTGTGCCCTAATAATTTATTTATACAATTTTTGGTGCATAAAATATTAGCATCTAAATATATATGTGAAAATGGGAAAAAGAAAAGGGAAAAGAAAAAGAGAAAGAATTCTCCAGCCAACTGGGCCGGGGGGATTTTGGCCCAACAGGCGCCAGCGCGAGCGGGCGGGCGCGCTTTCGGCCCGTTTGGCCCAGCCGCGCGGGGCGACGGCGGGGGAACGGCGCTGCGGCGCGGGCCCGCACGCCAGAGAGAGGGGGGAAGGGAACGGTGTTAACGGCACGGAGGGGGGGCGAGGGCTCGACCGGGGCCGGTCGGCGGCGAGCCCCGCGGCGGTTCTCCGCCGTCGGTCCGGTTTTGCGGTGGGGAAGCGGTGGCGGAGCATGGGCGGTTGATGGGGGTCATGGGGGTGGGGCGAATTTCGCCTGCGGGGGCCTATGGAGGCCGGTCCGCGGCACGGTGGCGGGTGCCCGCGGCGGTGCTGCCGCCGGCGAGGTTTCCGGCCACAATAGTGTGGGGGAAGTGGCGTGTCGTGACCGTGAGAGTGTGGCGGAGCTCTTGGCATAACTTAATTGAACGGAAGATCGCTAGAGAGGGAGAGGGGAGCTCACCGGAGCGGTGAAGGGAGCACGGCGGCGCTAGCTTGAACGGCTCGGGGAGGAGGGCAGTGGGGGTGGCCGGAGCTGTGTGGCGAAGACGGGGCTCGGGCGGGTCCTTTTATAGGCGCTCGGGGGAGGGAGGGGGGTGGAGGAGACGGCGAGCACCGGCGAGCTCGCCATGATGGCGGGAATGGCGCTAACGTCGATGCGATGGCTCGGGCAGGCTGGGGGTGAGGGGTCGGCTCAAGCACAGTGGCGGGGTTGTCGCGGAGGCTGGTGAGCATTAATGGCGAGGCGACGAGGCGAGGGGGCGCTCGGCGGCGGACGCGCCGGTGAGGGATGGGCGAGGGCGATGGAACTGACAAGTGGGCCCTGGCTGCCAGCGAAAGGAATCTGCGCGAGAGGGAGGGGGTGAGGTGCTGACGGGTGGGGCCCGGGTGTCAGCGGGAAGGAGCCGCGCGCAGGTTGGGCCGCCTAGGCCGGGGAGATAGGGGGGAAGTGCGGGCGCGCGCGGGTTGGGCCGGAATTCGGCCCAGCCGAGGGAGGGGGAGAAGTTTTTCTTTTTCTTTTTCTTTTTCTAATTCTAATCCCTTTCTTCTCCTTTTTCTATTTTTGTTTCTTTTTTATTCTTTTTCTTTGGAGACCAAAAATATTTTCTAAGTGATCTTGAGTGAGAAACATAGTCTATGTGAGGTGCTCTAATTATTTCAAGTGTATGCACATGAGAAGGGGTTCTAAGGGTAGGGTTAAGGGGGAAAGGTAAAATAAGGGGGGGAATTAGGAGGTTAGGGTTTCAACCCTTGGGTGGGGTTTTGGGATGTTACAGCATCGAACAGTCCGGTGGCGCACTGAACACTGCATTGTTCATTGTTCGGTGCGCGCCACGTCAGCTATCCGTTAGGGTTTGGAGCAATTGACTATTGGCGTCTTCTGTCTTCAAGCGGCACTGGACAGTCCGGTGGCACACTAGACATGTCCGGTGACCTCTGACTTTGCTGCTCTGACTTCTGCGTGGCACTGTTCATCACTATACACTTCTGCAGTTGACCGTTGGCGCGCTGGGAGTCGTTGTTCCGCTGGCTCACCAGACAGTCCGGTGCACACCGGACAATCCGGTGAATTATAGCGGAGCGCACCCATTGAATTCCCGAGAGTGGCTGGTTCGTTGCGCACGGGCCTGGTGCACCGGACACTGTCCGGTGCGCCACTTGATAGCACACTCTCATGTCTTGCTCCAAATTAATTTGAGTCCCCAACTGAATTTCTTTCTTGGTTTGTGTTGAACCTTATGCACCTGAGATAATTGACATCTTGACAAACTAGTTAGTCCACGTGGTTTTGTGTTGGTCGTCAACCACCAAAATCGATTATAGAAAATGATTAGATTCATTTCCCTTTCAATCTCCCCCTTTTTGGTGATTGATGCCAACACTAACCAAAGCAAATATGAAGTGTAGAAATGTAACTAGTTTGTAATTGAGATAGATATGCATAGGTTAATTATAATTAAACCAATGAAGGACTTTATACATATGTCTAAGAATGAATGGATTGCTTTTCTCTTATTTAACATTTTGGACCACATTTGCACCACTTGTTTGTTTTTGCAAATCTTTTGGAAAAATCTTTTCAAAATCTTTTGCAAATAGTCAAAGGTATAAGAATATAATTGCAAGAAGCATTTTTGAGATTTGAAATTCCTCCCCCTATTTCAAATGCTTTTCCTTTGACTAAATAAAAGCTCCCCCTGAAGTAATTCTCCCCTTAGCTTTCAAGAGGGTTTTTTGAAATGATTTTCCCTTTTTGAAATGGATACAAAATGATATTATACTAATTGAAATTTTGAAGCCAAAAGAGATACCGATTGAAAAACCATTTTGAGATAAACTCATATACCAATTTGAAATAAATACTTCAAATACCAATTGAAATGAACATTTGTGAATATTTTGAAATGGTGGTGCGGTCCTTTTGCTTTGGGCTTAATATTTTCTCCCCCTTTGGCATTAATCGCCAAAACGGAGAACTTGAAAGCCCTTTTTACACTTTCTCCCCCTTTGGAGTCTAATATTTTATCCCAAGTGGTAAAATAAATATGAGTATCGGCAAAGGGTAAATGATACCGTCAAAGTTGGAGTGGAAGCCTTGTCTCTGCCGAATACTCCATTTCCCTTTCAATCTAAGACTAAGCATAGAAATACACTTGATAGAACATTAGTCTTAGTCTTGGCACAAGAGGAATAAGAAATATGCATTTGTACCTAATGAAAGAGACATGATCAAAGGTATATCTATGAGCGATGTGTGCAATGTTTCAATCAAAGTTCCGAGAATCAAGAATATTTAGCTCATTCCTAAGCTTGCTAAAAGTCTTCTCATCTAGTGGCTTGGTAAAGATATCAGCTAATTGGTTGTGGGTGCTCACATAAGCAATTTTGATATCCTCCTTTTGTTGGTGATCTCTCAGAAAGTGATACCTAATGTCTATGTGCTTAGTGCGGCTGTGTTCAACGGGATTATCTGCCATGCGGATTGCACTCTCATTATCACATAGGAGAGGGACTTTGCTCAACTTGTAGCCATAGTCCCTAAGGGTTTGCCTCATCCAAAGTAATTGCGCACAACAATGACCTGCGGCAATGTACTCAGCTTCAGTGGTGGAAAGAGCTACTAAATTTTATTTCTTTGAAGCCCAAGACACCAGGGATCTTCCCAAAAACTGACAAGTCTCTGATGTGCTCTTTCTATCAATTTTACATCCGGCATAATCGGCATCAGAATACCCAATTAGATCAAAGGTAGATCCCTTGGGGCCATAAGGTGAACTTCCTTAGAATTTGACTGTAACCTTGCACACATGCATACAGAAAGCATAATGTCCGGTAGAGATGCACATAAGTAGAGTAAAGAACCTATCATCAACCGGTATACCTTTTGATCTACGGATTTACCTCCTATGTCGAGGTCGAGATGCCCATTGGTTCCCATGGGTGTCTTGATGGGTTTGCCATTCTTCATTCCAAACTTCTTAAGTATGTCTTGAATGTACTTAGTTTGGTTGATGAAGGTGCCCTCTTGGAGTTGCTTGATTTGAAATCCAAGGAAATACTTCAACTCCCCCATCATAGACATCTCGAATTTCTGTATCATTATCCTACTAAACTCTTCACAAGAGGACTTGTTAGTAGACCCAAATATAATATCATCAACATAAATTTGGCATATAAATGAGTCTTTTGCAATTGTTTTAGTGAAGAGAGTAGGATCGGCTTTATTGACTTTGAAGCCATTAGTGATAAGAAAGTCTCGCAGGCATTCATACCATGCTCTTGGGGCTTGCTTGAGCCCATAAAGCGCCTTTGAGAGTTTATATACATGGTTAGGATACTCACTATCTTCAAAGTCGGGAGGTTGTTCAACATAGACCTCTTCCTTGATAGGGCCATTGAGGAAGGCACTTTTCACGTCCATTTGATAGAGCTTAAAGCCATGGTAAGTAGCATAGGCAAGTAATATACGAATTGACTCAAGCCTAGCTACAGGTGCATAGGTTTCATCAAAATCCAAACCTTCGACTTGTGAATAACCTTTGGCCACAAGTTGGGCTTTGTTCCTTGTCACCACACCATGCTCATCTTGCTTGTTGTGGAATACCCACTTGGTACCTACAACATTTTGATTAGGATGTGGAACCAAATGTCATACCTCATTCCTCGTGAAGTTGTTGAGCTCCTCTTGCATTGCCACCACCCAATCCGGATCCCTTAGCGCATCCTCGAACCTGTATTGCTCAATGGAGGACACAAAAGAGTAATGTTCACAAAAATGTGCAACTCGAGATCTAGTGGTTACCCCCTTATGAATGTCACCAAGAATGGAGTTGACGGGGTGATCTCTTTGAATTGCTTGGTGGACTCTTGGGTGTGGCGGTCTTTGATCCCAAATCTCTTGATCATCTTCCTTGTCTAGATCATTTTTATCTCCCCCTTGATCAATGTCCTCATCTTGAGGTGGCTCATCATCTTGATCTTCATCCTCTTCTTCTTGAGCCTTGTCCTAGTCTTGAGTTGATGGAGATGCTTGTATGGAAGATGATGGTTGATCTTGTGCTTGTGTGGGCTCCTCAGGTTCTTTTGGACACACGTCACCAATGGACATGTTCCTTAGCGCGATGCACGGAGCCTCTTCATCATCTAGTTCATCAAGATCAACTTGCTCCACTTGGGAGCCATTAAGCTCATCAAACACAATGTCACAAGAAACTTCAACTAGTCCAGTGGATTTGTTGAAGACTCTATATGCTCTTGTGTTTGAGTCATAACCTAGTAAAAAGCCTTCTACTGCTTTAGGAGCAAATTTAGAACTTCTGCCTCTCTTAATAAGAATAAAACATTTGCTCCCAAAGACTCTAAAATAAGAAACATTGGGCTTTTTACCAGTGAGGAGTTCATATGATGTCTTCTTGAGGATTCGGTGAAGATATAACTGGTTGATGGAGTAGCAGGCGGTGTTAATCGCCTCCGCCCAAAACCGATCTGGTGTCCTGTATTCATCAAGCATGGTCCTTGCCATATCCAATAGAGTTCTATTCTTCCTCTCCACTACACCATTTTGTTGAGGTGAGTAGGGAGAAGAGAACTCATGCTTGATGCCCTCCTCCTCAAGAAATCCTTCAGTTTGGGAATTCTTGAACTCCGTTCCATTATCGCTTCTAATCTTTTTGATTCTCAATCCGAACTCATTTTGAGCTTGTCTTAAGAATCTCTTTAAGGTCTCTTGGGTTTGAGATTTTTCCTGTAAAAAGAATACCCAAGTGAAGTGTGAATAGTCATCCACAATAACAAGACAGTACTTACTCCCGCCGATGCTTATATAAGCGATCGGGCCGAATAAATCCATGTGGAGTAGCTCAAGCGGTCTGTAAGTCGTCATGATGTTCTTGTGTGGATGATGGACTCCAACTTGCTTCCCTGCTTGGCATGCGCTACAAATCTTGTCTTTCTCAAAATGAACATTTGTTAGTCCTAAAATGTGTTCTCCCTTTAGAAGCTTGTGAAGATTCTTCATTCCAACATGGGCAAGTCGGCGATGCCAGTGCCAACTCATATTAGTCTTAGCAATTAAGCAAGTGTCTAGTTCAGCATTGTTATCATTAAAATCGACTAAATATAGCTGACAATCTAACACTCCCTTAAATGCTATTGAATCATCACTTCTTCAAAAGACAGTAACACCTACATTAGTGAATAGACAGTTGTAGCCCATTTTGCATAATTGAGAAACAGAAAGCAAATTGTAATCTAAAGAATCTACAAGAAAAACATTAGAGATGGAATGGTCAGGAGATATAGTAATTTTACCCAAGCCTTTAACCAAACCTTGAATTCCATTCCCGAATGTGATAGCTCTTTGAGGATCATCATTTTTCTCGTATGAGGAGAACATTCTTTTCTCCCCTGTCATGTGGTTTGTGCACCCGCTATCGATTATCCAACTTGATACACCAGATGCATAAACCTACAAAACAAATTTAGGCCTTGTTCTTAGGTACCCAAACGGTCTTGGGTCCTTTGACATTAGAAACAAGCACCTTGGGTACTCAAACACAAGTCTTCGGACTCTTGTGTTTGCCCCCCCCCAACATATTTGGCAACTACTTTGCCTGATTTGTTAGTAAGCACATAAGAAGCATCAAAAGTTTTAAATGAAATGTTATGCTCATTTGATGCATTAGGAATTTTCTTGTTAGGCATTTTTATATTAGTGGTATGCCTAGAACTAGAAGCCTCAGTTTTATACATAAAAGCGTGATGAGAAACAGAATGAGGTTTCTTAGCATGAATTTTCCTAATCTTGCGCTCAGGATAGTTTGTAGGATATAAAATATAGCCCTCTCTATCTTGAACCATGGGAGCCTTACCCTTAACAAAATTAGATAATTTCTTGGGGGCATTAAGCTTGACATTGGTTTGGCTCCCTTGTTGGAACCCAATGCCATCCTTAATGCCAGGGCGTCTCCCATTATAGAGCATGCTTCTAGAAAATTTAAATTTTTCATTTTCTAGCTCATGCTCGGCAATTTTAGCATTCAATTTTGCTATATGATCATTTTGTTCTTTAATTATAGCAATGTGATCATTAATAGCTTCAACATTTATATCTCTGCATCTAGTGCAAATGGAAACATGCTCGACAGTAGATGTAGATGGTTTGCAAGCATTCAATTCATCAATCTTAGCATTTAGACTAGCATTCTCATCTCTAAGACATGAAATTGAATCATTGCAAATGCTAAGTTCTCTAGACAAATTTTCACATATTTCTACCTCTAGAGCATAAACATTTTTCAATTTAACAAATTTTTTGTTTTCCTTAACGAGCAAGTCCTCTTGGCATTCCAAGAGATCATCCTTCTCATTAATGGTTTCTATTAATTCATTCAATTGTTTCTTTTGGTCCATGTTAAGGTTGGCAAAGAGAGAAATTAAATCATCTTCATTATCGCTAGAGCTACCCTCATCATCGGATGTTGTATACTTAGGGGTGGCTCTAGAGTATACCTTCTTCTTCTTGCCGTCCTTAGCCATGAGAAAATTGTGGTCGACGTTGGGGAAGAGTAGGCCTTTGTTGATGGCGATGTTGGCGGCGTCCTCGTCGGTGGAGCTCTCGTCAGAGTCTTATTCCCGCACCATGTGTGCCTCGCCACCCTTCTTCTTGTAATACTTTTTCTTCTCCATCTTCTTCTTCCCTTTCTTGTCGTTGTCCCTGTCACTTTCACTTGTATAAGGACATTTAGCTATAAAGTGATCGGACTTACCACACCGGTAGCACACCCTTTTGGAGCGGGGCTTGTAGTCTTTCCCCTCCTTTGCTTGAGGATTTGGCGAAAGCTATTAATGATGAGAGCCATCTCCTCGTTGTTGAGCTTTGGAGGCGTCAATTGGAAGCCTACTTGGTGTAGACTCCTTCTTTTCTTCCATTGCTTTGAATGCAACGGGTTGCACCTCGGGTGTTGAGGTGGCGCCTTGCTCCAAGTTGATAATGTGTTTGGAGTCTTTGATCATATGTTCAAAGCTCACAAACTTACCAATTACTTCCTCGGGAGACATCTGCTTATATCTAGGATCCCCACATATTAATTGAACTTGAGTAGGATTACGAAAAATGAGGGATCTAAGAATAACCTTGACCATCTCATGGTCATCCCATTTTGTGCTCTTGAGGTTGCGCACTTAATTAACCATGGTATTGAGCCAATTGTACATGGCTTGCGGCTCTACTCCTTTGTTGAGGACGAATCGACCGAGCTCTCCCTCGACCATCTCCCGCTTGGTGATCTTGGTCACCTCGTCCCCTTCGTGCGCCGTTTTGAGGACGTCCCAAATTTCTTTGGCATTCTTCAACCCTTGCACCTTATTATACTCCTCTCGACACCAAGAGGCAAGGAGTATAGAAGTTTCTTGGGAGTTGAAGTGCCTTATTTGGGCGGCCTCGTCCGAGTCGTAGTCCTCGTCCCCCACCTGTGGTGCCTGCGCTCCAAATTCAACAATGTCCCATATGCTTTCATGGAGTGAGGTTAGATGATGCCTCATTTTATCACTCCACATACAATAATCTTCACCATCAAAATATGGTGTTTTGCCTAGGGAAACAGAAAGTAGAGAAGCGCTTGGAAATACGGGGATAGCGTAGGGGCATCTTACTATACTTCTTGCGCTCATGGCGCTTAGAAGTAGTGGACGACTCGGTGCTGGAGGTGGAGGGTGTTGAAGAGTCGGTCTCATAGTAGACCACCTTCTTCATCTTCTTTTTCTTCTTGTCACCCCTCCTATGTGACTTGATGGAGGAAGAGGATTCCTCCTTGTACTTGTTGCCGGACTCCTTTGAGAGAGTCTTCCCTGAGCCCGTGGGCTTGTCGCCGATCATGATCTCCCTCTTGGCGTGATCTCTAGACATCACTTCGAGTTTGTTAGACTCTTAATGAAGCACTAGCTCTGATACCAATTGAAAATCGCCTAGAGGGGGGTGAATAGGCAAAACCTAAAATTTAAAACTTAAACACACACTAAGACCGAGGGTTAGCGTTAGAATTAAGTCTGAGTGCGGAAGATTGTTCCTCTTGCTATGATTTGCTCAAATAATGCGGATGACGTTTGGGAGCAAACTCAAATCAATATTAGCAAGGAAACTTTAGATAGAGGAAAGTGAAAAACAAATCAAATGGAAATCAACACAAGTGAACACAGTGATTTGTTTTATCGAGGTTTGGTTCCAAAGAACCTAGTCCCCGTTGAGGAGGCCACAAAGGCCGGGTCTATTCCAACACTTTCCCTCTCTTAAACAGTCACTTAGACCGGATGAGCCTTTCCTTAATCACACGAGTCACTAAGACCCCGCAAGGACCACCACACACTTAGTGTTTCTTGCCTAGCTTTACAAAGTACTTAAGAATTAAAATGACAAAGGAAGAAGACAATCCAAGCAACAAGAGCGCAAATGAACACAAATGGTCCTCTCTCAAGTCTTTAAGCACTGGAGTTGATTTTGGAAACTTGGAGTGGATTGAATGCTTTGAATGTGTCTTTGAGTGGTTGGCTTTGCTCTTGTATTGAATGAGAAGTTCGGAATACTTGGATGGCTTTGAATGAGGTGGTTGGGAGGTATTTATAGCCTTCAACCACTTTCTAGTCGTTGGCTGTTTTTGTTGTCGATGGGCGCACCGAACACTGCACTGTTCATTGTCCGGTGCGCGCCACGTCAGCTATCCGTTAGGGTTTGGAGCAATTGATCGTTGGCGTCTTCTGTCTTCAAGCGGCACTGGACAGTGCGGTGGCACATCGGACATGTCCGGTGACCTCTGACTTTGCTGCTATGACTTCTATGCGGCACTGTTCATCACTGTACACTTCTGTAGTCGATCATTGGCGCGCAGGGAGCCGTTGCTCCGCTGGCTCACCGGACAGTTCGGTGCACACCGGACAGTCCGGTGAATTATAGAGGAGTGCGCCCATTGAATTCTCGAGAGTGGCTGGTTCATTGCGCGCGGGCTTGGTGCACCGGACACTGTCCGGTGCGCCACTTGACAGCACACTCTCATGTCTTGCTCCAAATTAATTTGAGTCCCCAATTGAATTTCTTTCTTGGTTTGTGTTGAACCTTATGCACCTGAGATAATTGACATCTTGACAAACTAGTTAGTCCACGTGGTTTTGTTGGTCGTCAACCACCAAAATCGATTATAGGAAATGATTAGATCCATTTCCCTTTCAGCTCCCCTATAAATACCCCTATTCGGATCGTGATGTGGGACACGATTAACAAGACATCCAACTATCTAGCCCAACATTTTGTCGTGTGCCTACTCTCGACGAGTACTTGGACTCATGTGTTAACTCTCAACGACGACAACTCCCATCGTCGCCCTCCAACTCGGCTCGTGTAACGCCCTGAATTTGGGGGTAGAATTTTTTCTTCTTTTCTCTCACCAAATTCGGGCGTTACTCTCTTTTCTCTTTCCCCGTTTGCTCCTTCTTCCCAATTTCAAACCAGTGTAACGGCATGTGTCCGTGTCATGTATAAACCAAAACCTAAGTGTCATGGGTGTTGCATCATGCCGAAGCACATTTCTTTGTCTGATGTTGAGTGTTCGTCTCGTTCCGTTCCGGATTTTGATTCGTGTTTTAAGTTCGTTTAGTGGTCCGCGCTCGTCGTGGGTTGTCGATCCGCGAAGTGGCTCGGCCCAGCCCAACTTAGCCCAGCCCAGCTCAGCCGGCCCGGCCCGCCCTGGCCTGCGCGCCCCCGGCGCCCAAACCCCCCCCCCCATGCGCCCCCATCCTCTCTCTCTCTCTCATTTGGATCTCCCGCGCAACAACCTCTCCTCTCCCTCTTCCACCTCTCTCTCCCCGTGGTGCCCTAGGATTTGGAGACGGCGATCACCGGATTTTGGACCCCGAGGTGAGCTCCCCTCCCCTCCCCTTCTCTTCTCTCTCTCCCTCTCCCTCCTCTTCTTCCCCCCGCGCGCGCCCTCCCTCTCCCCCTGCCCGCGCGCGACCCCGTCCGTCCCTGCCCCTTGGCGCGGCGGTGCGGCCCCTGCCCGCCCCGTCCCCGGCCTGCCCGTCCCGCGGCGGCTCCCCGCCCGGCCTCCCTCCCCGGCGGCGTGCGGCCCCCGCTCGGCCCCCTCGGCTCCCCGGCGGCGCTCGGCCGCCTGCCCCTGCCCGTCCCGCGGCGGCTCCCCGCCCGGCCTCCCTCCCCGGCGGCGTGCGGCCCCCGCTCGGCCCCTCCCCCTCCCTCCCCGGCGGCGCTCGGCCCCGTCCCGGCCTCCCCGGCGGCGCTCGGCCCCCGCCCGGCCTCCCCGCTCGCCCGCGCGCCCCCACCCCCCGGCTCGGCCGCCATGGCCGGCTCGGCCGCCCCCGCGCCCTGACCCGTGCCCGCCCGGCTCGGCCGCCCCCGTGCCCGCCCGGCTCGGCCGCCCCTGGCCGGTTCAACCGCCCTCTGGGCCGGTTCAACCGCCCCCCCCCCCCCCCCCCCCCCCCGTTCGGCCGCCCGTTCCCGTCCCGGCCTCGCCCGACCGTATCTTCGCTCGCCCGCGCTCGCGGTGATTATTCGTTAATTAGCGTGTTGCGTCGCGCGCTTCGCCGCGCGACGGATTTGTCTAAATTCAGATTCTATCTTGTGTGCGTCGTGCGCTTCGTCGCGCGACGATCCATTTTTGTTTCAGGTTGTTTAAGGTGTAACGCCGCGTGTGTATTCACGCGACGTTCCACTTTGGACTCAGTTTAGTCGACGTATGCCGTCGTGCACTTCGTCGCGCGACGTTTAACGTCTCCTCGTATCTAAGGCGAAGTGTCTCGCTGCGTGCTCGGTCGCGCGACGAGTTGTTAACTTTTTAATTTGTTTTAGAGAGCTTTGTCGCGCGTCTCGCCACGCGACCATTCTTTTTATTTATCTCCACCTGCTTATAATAATTAGACATGAAACATGACTTTACTTTATGCTAAACATAGTGTCTACATTAAATTTCCTTCCATTAAGCGAGTAGTTAATTTATAATCATGTAACGTGATCGTTTCTCGACTGTCTTTTCCTCTTTCTCTCTTAACCGTACTCGCAAGCCCGCGTGGAACGTCTGTTTACTTATTGCATTCTATTGTATGGTGTACTGTTCTTTTGTATTAAATGTGTGGATGTATGTATGTTTGCGCTCGCATAGAGAACGATCCGGTTGAAGAGCCCGAGGAACTCGCAGGAGAAGCCCCTGAGCAGCAGTCGGTTGGTGGAGGCAAGTGTCCCTTGACCTATCTCTGTCCTATTCATTCTTTAATTCACCTCCCGCTTTACATATTTATACCTAAGGTTTGACTAGCTTTTGTTATCCCTGTCCTTGATTACCTATTTGGGTTGGATTATTACTGTTTAGCTTTATGCTATTGTTCAACTCTAATCAATGAACATGATGAGATTATCTATGATACGCTGTTTTCCCTTCTCTTATGATGATGTTGTACTTGTGACCTTCAAGGGGGCTCGAGCGGTTTCTCGAGTGCCTCTCCGTAAGGACCTGTTCTATGGATGACCGCCCGGGAAAACAGTGCAACCATGAGGGTGGAATGGGATGCCCTTAGCTGAATAATTAGAGGATCCGGGGTGTAGTTCACTTAGCCGTCGTGCCGTCAATGGGGCTCGGTGTATGCGGCTCGCTCTGCCAAGGTTGATTTGTCCCTTGGGGAGGAGTGCGGTACATTTAGGAAACCTAACGGGTGGCTACAGCCTCGGGGAATCTTTGTAAAGGCTACGTAGTGATGCCCTGCTAGGCCACCTAGGTAGTGGTCAATGGGGAGTAGCTCTCTCCGGGCAGAATGGGAATCACGGCTTGTGGGTAAAGTGCACAACCTCTGCAGAGTGTTTGAAAACTGATATATCAGCCGTGCTCGCGGTTATGAGCGGCCAAGGGAGCTCCAGTGATTAGTGGTACTTGATCAGAGACATTGTGGTACAGGTGGTTATGAGATTGATGGTTTTGGTTATGACTATGGTGCTGGTAAGTGGTATTCTTTCCGTTTGGAAAGGGTACATCGGGTTAATAACTTGGGTTAATGCTAAAACTTGGCTTTCTACTAGTAAGTAATAATCTGACCAACTAAAAGCCACTGCTTGACTTATCCCCACATAAAGCTAGTCCACTACAGCCAAACAGGATACTTGCTGAGTATGTTGATGTGTACTCACCCTTGCTCTACACACCAAACCCCCCCCCCCAGGTTGTCAGCATTGCAACCACTGCTCAGGCGAAGACGAAGCTGTGGAAGGAGACTTCCAGGAGTTCCAAGACTACGACGAGTTCTAGGAGTGGGTTAGCGGCAACCCCCAGTCGGCTGCCTGTGAAGGCCGCGTTTATCTACGTTTCTTTTCCGCACTTTGATTTATTGTAAGAACTATATGGACGTCTCAGACGTACGATGTAATCGACTATTATTCCCTTTTAATACTATTTTGAGCACTGTGTGATGATGTCCATATTATGTAACTGCTGTGTACGTGAATAACTGATCCTGGCACGTACATGGTTCGCATTCGGTTTGCCTTTTAAAACCGGGTGTGACATAAGTGGTATCAAAGCCGTGCTGACTGTAGGACCGCTAACCTAGAGTAGAATGGTCGTTCTAAGGACTATAGACCTCTGTCCCTTCCTTGACTTTGTTATCCCTTCAAAAGTTGGTCATACCGACCAAACCTATGTTCTACTATATATTATACCTTGCTAAAAAACATGTTTTATTCTAATCCTTCATTCACTTATGATTCATTATTTGCTGGTCATATTGATTCTGTTCTCACCCTTTTGCTTGCGATGTCTTTTGTAGATGGCTCGACTTAGACACACTGCACGTAAGTCAGTCATCCCCTTCTTACCCTCCCGCCTTGCTGAGCGTCCGCTTCGCCGTCCCGTGGCC